>NC_060270.1:113856826-114195155 GCF_021613505.1 Equus quagga
GATGTTATTATTTAAAGATCAAGACAACATACGGCTTTTAAGAGAGAACAGCAAATGACAGAAATAGCTTATCTTTTCTAAAAAATGGTAATGCCAGCACCTAAAAATCTGTTAAGAATTCCCTTCTTTAAAAAAAGGAAGTGTGAATTACAGGTAAGATTTTTACACTATAAATAAAATTTGGCAAATGAGCCTCTGCTTTTTCTCATTTTCATCTTAACTAGAACTTAAAAAATAACTTCTTGCTCCTTAAAGTATGATCTGCAGACCAGTGCCAGTTTGCAAAGTATTTGTTCATGGTCTGTCACAGGATAAGGACAGACATTAAGAGTAAGAATTTAGAAACTTTCATAGCAGTCTGACAAATTTTTGTGCTTGCTGAAAATCTAATAAAATAGTTGGTCTGGTTTTTCCAATTTTATTTTTCAAGTCATTCATTTTTACTTTATTTTACCAAAGTATTGGCCCATATCTAAGGAGCCTTCCTTTGGAAAATGAGGTCTAGCACATTCCAAAGAAGCTTCTGATGGTCATAAACTATGCTAGAGAAGAGTTCAAAATTCTTGTGAGTATATTAAGCATGGAGAGAAGCGACGGGGAAATATTTCATCAAATGCATTCAAGATGCTCAGCAGGAGAAAGAGGAGAAGTTGGTCACCACGAAGAGGTCGGCAAGCCCGCCTCCCACTTACTGGCGGACTCGATAAACTTGGGGTAGGCGTCGTAGGTGATGAGCGGAATTGGTAAATCCCTGAAGTACAGTTTCAGCGCACCGGTGATAATGTTGATATCTTCATACATGTTCACAGAAATATCTGCCTTCTCACCATCTTTGAAAGAGGTTAGAAGAAAAAAAAGTAAATATCTGGATTCACGGCACTGTTTTAATGAATGACATATTTTTGTATATGGTTTTTAAAGATGAGCGATGCTTCAGTTTTCAACATCAAATTCAGTGAGATAAATGATATATATAAAAATGATCAATTTCCTGTGAAAACCAAAATCTATTTCTTTGAATTTTCTGTTCTGAAGTTCCTCAATTTTCCATGTTTAATTATGGAGGGGAAAGCAGGAGAGGATTGAAGTCAACAGAAATATGTTTAAATTTCATGGCTACTTGAGAATTCCTAGGGGAATACTGTGGGATTGCTTTTTTCCTTTTTAAAATAAACAGAATGTGAAAAATGACGACAGAGGCCCTCCCAGCTCACAGAAGGCACCCAGGCCTGGGCTTTTGTGCTTTTGCACCCCCTCAGGCTCCTACGCGAACATTTGGATCTTGCCTGAGTTCTTGGGGCAGGGGAGGTAGCGGCAAGTAAAAAAAGCAAAACAAAACTTTTGAGCGTTGAAATAGCAAGAAGTAATTATAAGAGAGAGGAATAGTTTAGGGGTGCTGGGCCCTAAGACTCTCTAGCAAAGCTGGCCTTCCTTCCAGCGGCCCCTTCTACACTCCCCTGCATTAAGTATTTTACTTCATTAAAATACCTGAATTTTCATCTACTAAAGATTTAAATAGCATCTACTCCCAGCTAGGTCTTATGCTGCATTTCTTTTATTCCATTTGGTTTATGAGAGATTGCTATGGATTAAAAAGCAGCCTCTTCCCTACCCGGCTATTAGAATGGCTAAAATCTAGAAGACCAGCAACACCAAAGGCTAGTGAGGCTGTGCAGCAACAGGAACTTCCATTCGTTGCTGCGGGAATGCAAATGGAAAGCCACTTTGGAAGACAGGTGGTTTCTTCCTAAGCTAAACTACTCTTACCATACAGTCCAGCAACCATGCTCCTAGGTGCTTACTCAAAGGAGTTGAAAACTTATGTCCACACAAAAACCTGCACATGAATGTTTGTAGCAGCTTTATTCATAATTGCCAAAAAACTGGAAGCAACCAACATGTCCTCCAAACAGTGAACAGATAAACTGAGGTACATCCAGACAATGGAATATTATCCAGCTATAAAAAGAAATAAGCAGGGCTGGCCTGTGGCGTAGTGTTTAAGTTTGTGCACTCTGCTTTGGTAGCTCAGGGTTCACAGGTTTGGATCCCGGGCATGGACCCGTGCACCGCTCATCAAGCCATGCTGTGGTGGCATCCCACATACAAAACAGAGGAAGATGAGCAAAGATGTTAGCTCAGCGACAATTTTGCTCAAGCAAAAAGAGAAAGATTGGCAAAAGATGTTAGCTCAGGCTGATCATCTTCCTCATGAAAAAAAAAAAAGGAAAAAGAACAAGAAATGAGCTATCAAGTCATGAAAAGACATGGAGGAATTTTAAATACATATTGCTAAGTAAAAAAAGCCAGTCTGAAAAGGCTATTTACTCTATGATTCCAACTATATGACATTCTGGGAAAGACAAAACTATAGTCAGTAAAAAGATCAGTGGTTGCCAGAGGTTCAGGGGAGGAAGGGAAGGATGAATTGGTGGCGCACAGGGGATTTTTATGGTAGTGAAAGTTCTGTATGGTACCGTAATGGATATATGACATTAAGCATTTGCCAAAATCCACAAAACTGTACAACATAAAAAATGAACCTTAATGTAAACTATTGACTTTGGTTAATAGTAATGTATCAATATTGGTTCATAAATTGTAATAAATGTACTATACTAATGCAAGATGTTAATAGGGGGAGCTGTGGGGAGGGCTTATATGAGGAATCTCTGTATTTTCTGCTAAACCTAAAACTACTCTAAATAAAGACTATTTTTTTTTTTAAAAGATTTTATTTTTTTCCTTTTTCTCCCCAAAGCCCCCCAGTACATAGTTGTATATTCTTCGTTGTGGGTTCTTCTAGTTGTGGCATGTGGGACGCTGCCTCAGCGTGGTTTGATGAGCAGTGCCATGTCCGCACCCAGGATTCAAACCAACGAAACACTGGGCCGCCTGCAGCGGAGCACGCGAACTTAACCACTCGGCCACGGGGCCAGCCCCAAAAGACTATTTTTTTTAAAGCAACCTCTTTTAAAAATGCAAATACCTTGGCCTATCAGACACTCACATTCAAGTGTGAATTAGGTCATCAGTGTCCACCTTTCACACTTGGGTTGAAATCACATGCAGTGGCAGTGCAAATTGGGATACAGCACTTTCTGGAAGGAAAAGGCAATGTAGATTGCTTCATTGGGGGAGCTTAGGGAAGCATGTAGGTGCTGGGGGCCTACAGACCTGGAGAAGGGGATGAGAGATCAGGAAGGTAGGTAGAAAAGTGACAAAGGCAAATATCACCTCTATCAAAGTGTTTACTGAGGAAAAAAGAAGAAATTTCTTTCTATTCTGCCACATGGCTTCTGTTTCCAGGATCTATTAGTTATTTTTCTATAAGAATCCAGATTTCAAATAGCCTGTCTCATTATAGGCTACAGCACAATTTTTGGTTTAGAAAATAAAGTCACAATTCTTCTATCAGCTATGTGATGGGTTAAACAGAATATGGAGGGAGGTTGGTTTGTGAATCTTCTACCACTCAGATAATTCTTTCTATGGTAAAATACTGTGTTCATTATATCTCAGTCTACTCTCCTTTCACTTATTACTCTCTAAGTCACAGCACCTTTCAGTGCCTTGACAAGGTCAGCCTCAGGGCCTTTGCACATACTCTTCTGTTGCCAGGGCCTTACATATCCTGTTTCTTTGCTACTCAACCAAAAACACACCCTTTAAGCTTTAGCAAAAATGCATAAATATTTCATCTCTGAGAAAGTCTCTTCTGATCTCCAGCACCCACCCCCAACCCTAATGACTAGGTTAACTTCCCCAGTTATTAATGTTTTCCTTTATGGCATTTATTAAAATAAAATCAATAACCATTGTGTGATTATTTTTTAATGCAAACCCTCCGTGAGTGCAATGACCAAGTGCACATAGTACATGATACTGCTGTATCTAAAGTAAAGAACATGGTGCCAGGCACACAGTGGCCATTTAATAAATATTTTTGAGTTAATGAATCAATGGAGAATAGATTTTAAAAGGCTAGGAGCCTAAAAGATTAACACTCTGGGACTTAGTATGTATATTATTATTAAACTTTTAAGTAAGTTTAAGAAGCTTTTAATAAGAATCTGTGTATTCTCTTCCACCTGTTTTAAAATAATATAAACACCTTCTGGACTTTGATCGCAGAGACTACATTCTCAGTAGGGCTGTAACACAGCAGCACAGTCTGTAACATCTTTTGTTCCCAGACTGTTTCATGACTTTCAGCTTGTGACTCTTCAATCAGCCTGGGGCTGTGCTGGGCCAAGACTCAAAGGTTTTTATTTTCTTTGACCTTCCTATTGGACCTCTCACTGTACTGGTCACGTAAATATTTGCTGTTCCACCAGAGACAAAACGTGGCAAAGTTGTAACGGCACGCGCTGACCTGGGAGTAGCCAGTGCTCCATTCGGTGACGATTTCCTAAGCTGGGGAAGATTTTCCAAATCCTGCCTTTTTACTCTGACACTTGAATGAGATCTTTCCGGCGTTCTATAGAGCCTACCTTCTTTTTCCTTAGATCTCGTTATTTGAGGGTTGAGACTCCCAGAAGTGATCATCTTTGATAGCTTCAAATTTACTGTGCTCCATTTATTTGATACCCTATTCCTCTGAACACTCATGGATTTGGGGCAGCACTTATGCACAGAATTGACTTAAATGATCTGAGCCACTGTTTTCTTTCACACCCTTGTTAAAATTCTCCACATCATTCCTACAGATCCCGCAGATGATGGCTGGGGCACATCTCTGGGGGACGGGGTGGGTGGGTGGTGTCAAAGACTGGCCTCAAGGGTGTGGCTTTATGGAGCCAAGGTGAGTTCTTCATGAATTTTCAAACCTGTTATTGGTGTTTTCAGGGCACAAAAAGGTTGTCTCATATTTTTAACGAGAGGAAACTGTCATTTGTTTGCTTTCTGGGCACACGGAAACATTCAGTTTCTCTGTCAGCCCTGAGTTATTTTTGAGCATCATGACCGGTGGCTGGGTATGGACATGCTCAGTTGCTCCCTTCCAGAGAAAAAGAGATGCCTCTTAACATTCAATCTGGCCTTGATTCAGGACTGTTCTGGATGCTCACCTGGGCTTAACACGCCATTACTTCACCTCATCTTCTTTGAGCTTATCAATACTTGGGCTGGCCTAGAGTTCCTCATACCAGGTTGGTAATAATATTTAATTTATTTTTGTCTTCTGCCTCTCTTGGCTGTAAGAGGCTTGTGATGGAGAGGAGTGTAATGGAACTAGACATATATATTTGCAAAGGAAAGAGGTTCTTTAAAACATCACAACTCTTATTCTGTTTCACTTTCTGTATCCAGGCTTACAACTCTTCTTTGGTACCACCTTACTCCAGTACTTAAAGCAAAGACAAATGAGAGAACCACAAGACCAAATCTTAATTTAAATGCTAGTTAAGACAAAATTATCCCCACTGAGCTCTTCTTTGGTTGAGCCCCTCCTCCCACAGTGTGGCAGGTCCTATCCCAGAAAGCCCTCAGCTTCGTGTCTGCGACACATGAGCCAGGACTTAGGTCTCAGCTCAGTCAAAGATGGTGACAAGGATGTCCAGGAAGCATGGAGGACAGGCAGAGTTAGGTGGGCTAACTCAAACCTGGGAAATCTGAGATCTGTAATGACTTAGATCCCACTCCCCCTTTTCTCTATAGTTTTTGGTAAATTTAATTGCTCAGTATATATTTTGGTGAACACAGACCAGCCTTGGATGCTTAAATATTGGTAATATAGTTAGATTTTATGCTTCTTTCTCACCCTGAAATTTAATATTTAATATTTACAACTAAAAAAATAATAAATAGTAAATTATAAGCTGAGTCTTTTATTTGGTATAATAACTATCAATGATTTAGAAAAATAATGCACAGACTAACATAATAAATTGTGCCTTTTCGCCAAAGACTCTTATTGTCCTAAGTTAACGAACACGCTGAAGAACATACCTCTGTCGAAAGCCATCTTGACGTCTTCAATTAGGTCACTAAATCCTGACACTCGGTACAGTCCTTCAGAATTAAGACCTGTAAAATAAAGCAAGGGCGCTAGTTAGTTTCTTTGGAATTACGCCTTTTCTTCACATTTTAACTTCTTCCTATGCTTCAGGCTGCAGAAGTAACGTGTCAGAAAGAATGATGAAATATATATGTTTAGAAACCTCTTCACACTTTTCTAAAACAAAACCATTTCACTCACAGTTCTTTAACTCCGACCTACTGTCACCTGAATATTTATAATCTGGCTCATCATTATGTCTAATTAGATCAAATATTTTAAGTCTTAAGGGAAATAATTCATCACCCCAATTACACCATAAATTCTTTTACATAACAGAAGACTAAGATAAACTACATCCATAGGCCTGTAGCAGTTATTCCCAAGTGGGTAAGAATAATTAGGGTGCAGCTCTGGTTTTTGGCCTAGGATAGTTTTAATAAAGCATTTACATCTTTGCTTCTCGGACCCAAGAAAAATATAAAAACTGAAAAATGCATTGGTACCTACATGTCAACTTTTATAGACTGGAAGCATCGCCATAAATATATTTTTAAGCATATTTCCTCTCACTTGTTAAATGTACCTTGAAATCAAGCTGTTTAATTATTTGTTGAATTAATTCATTTCAGACTTCCAGATCATTTGCCATCTGAAATCACTCCCCCTAAACTTCCAGAAGAAGATAACCAGGTTGCGCAGCGAGACACCCAGAGGCATTAGGACCCGCATTCACGGTGAATTACGACGCTCTGCACCACCCTGGAGACGCTCACCTCTAGACTCAATCTCCCTGATGCACATGTCCACCACCATCGGCCGCTTCGTGGTGCGGGCTTTCACGAGCGTTGTGAGGTCACAACTGTACACCTTCTTGACATGTTTCAAGTCTGGCTTGCAGTCATTTGGGACCATCTTGGAACACTGCTTATGAACATTCAAACCACAATCTAAAAAGATAAAGACAGGAAAAATTCATTATTATTTTCAGTTCTGAGCATTCTGAAGTGTTTATTTTGGCAAGACACTCCAGCCTGAATTAGGTTTAAAAGACTAGCTTCCAGCAGTTCCTGCAGAGTCAGGAAACATTCTTCCCATCTTTTCTCTTGGAAAATTTTGGTTATAAGTCAGAAGACCAGAAGTCCAGCTCATGCTTCATCATTTACTTGCTCTGCGGTCTCAGGAGAATACCAACCCAACCCAAATTAATAAGTGTTTAATTAAATGTCTACAAAACGTAGTATTATACCAGTAGCCAATTAAAAATTTATCCGTTTCTTGAAAGTTACATAAAAATTACACTTAATGTGGGATATAATTGCGTTTTAATAACATTTGATATGAGGTGAAATTGGACTTCCAAAAGAGAATACCCCAGGTCCACTTAAGATGCTGCTGCTCATATTTATATCTATTCATAATCCTTTCTGCATATATATGAAAGAATGAATATATAAGTCATCTAGGAGCTAAAAACAGCCACAGTTATTATTTGCTACTGCTATTATTACTAGCTTACTAACGCCAAGCACTATTCCAAGTGCTTTACATTTATTATTTTATTTAAGCTCACAAAACTCTATGAAACAGGTACCATTACCTTCTCACTTTATAAATCTGAAGACAAGCACGTAAAGCGTGAGTAATTTACCCAAGGCCGTGTGCTCAGTATGTAGCAGAGGTGGGATTCAAGCCTACAGAGGATTTTGGAGGCCACGATTTTAACTCTCATACCATATTCCACTACTGAAGTTATTCCTTTGCTTTGTAATTTTACTGGGTTATAACTTCTAAGATGCCAGAACCCAAACACTTTCTAGTTAATATTTTGAGACATTTTATTTTCAACAAGAACACGATGCAATTTTAGAAGGGATAGAGAGGAATACAAATATTTTGCTAAATTAGACTGAAGAGTGATAAGCCATAGCTGAATAATTTAAGTAAAATAAATATCACCTTTAGGCTTTTTAAGACATAACCCATTTGTCTTTAAGTTCATGGAAACTTGATGCTGACTTCTTATAAATCTGACCCCAGTGGGTTATACGCAGTTTATAGCCAGGTCTTAATGAAATCAATTTGAAAATCATATAAAAACATGACCACTGTCTGTGGTCCTTGGGCAAGCTTCAGTTTTGCTCGCTGTTTTGGCAGAAAGAGGAGCACAGCGTTTACCTCACAGAATTGTTATGAGAATTAATGAGCCAATGCATTCAAGGTGCTTTGCATATTACAAAAGGTTAGACAAATACTGGTGATCAACATCATTATTATGACTTTTGGTAAAGCTGCATCTAGCTATATATATGGTAGTAACAATGAACAGAGACAAGGACAATTAGCCAAAACCTGTAAATGGAATCATTCTTTCATTAAACATGTAGACACTGCCAACTTGAAATAGGAACTTAAGGCCTGTGGTGACTCGAAGGGAGGAATTCATGCGTGCCGAGCACCTCCCATGTGCAAAGACAGGCTAGGTGTAGAGGAAAGCTGAGTCTTTGCATGCGTGTGTGTAAGTGAACAGCACTAGAGATGGCAGGGCCAGTGCTAACAGTGCCTAAACACCACTATCACTAAAGAATAACAGCTTCTTCTTTGAATACATTAGAGGCTTGCAGAACAAAGAGCTCAATCTATATTATCTGAAAAAAAGACCCAACACCATTCTGTATAGTTAAAAAACGTCCAATGACGATATAACCCAAACTCCAAATTCCTCTTTATATCTATATTAGATAATACATAAGATTTCTTTTTTTTAAGATTTTATTTTTCCTTTTTCTCCCCAAAGCCCCCGGTACATAGTTGTGTATTTTTAGTTGCAGGTCCTTCTAGCTGTGGCATGTGGGACGCCGCCTCAGTGTGGCTTGAGGAGCTGTGCCATGTCGCACCCAGGATCCGAACCGGCGAAACCCTGCGCCGCCGAAGCAGAGTGTGCGAACTTAACCACTTGGCCAGAGGGCCCGCCCCTACATAAGATTTCTGATTCAATCATAAGGCAAATCAATGGCAAAACGTCCACTTTAAAGACTTTATTTCCTCTGAGCATTTTAACGTGTTGCATACCTTCTATAATTTAGGGTTACATAGCTGTGTGATTTTGAGTGACTTAAAACTCTCTGTGCCTCAGTTATGTAAAATGGGAATAACAATAGTATTTATCTATTATTATTAGATTTACTGTTAGGTTCTATTATTAGGTTCGTGCAAAGCGTTAATGTTAATATATATAAAATGCTTACATGTAGTAAACTATAAGTGTTTACCATGACTCTGTTTATTATGTAGAAGAATGAAATAACATTTGGAGAAGCCTTTCCGATGGAGTGCCCCAGGGTTTGTTATACGGCGTTGTCATAATCAGCTTACAGTCAGAAGCTAAGGTGAACTCCAGGCCAGTCCCTGGTTGTCAGGTGTGAATGCTATGTGCTGAAAAGGACTTGCATGACTGGGGTTATAGAGCTTCTGCATCTAAAGTGTTCTTAACACATCTCATGTACATAAAAGTATCAGCAAGTAAGTAATGCATCATTTTTCTCTGACTGCTTTCGCCAAATCTGGGGAGTTTTTAGTCACTAATTTTTCAAACATCTGTTTCAGCCTCTTTATCCTCTTATGAGATTCCAACAACACAAATGTTGTATCTTTTGTTATTGTCCCCCAGGTCTCTGAGGCTCAGCTCACTTTTTAAAATCTATTTTCTCTCTCTGATTTGAATTAGAAAATTTCGGATTGATCTTCAGGTTCACTGATTCCTTCCTCTATCATCTCTAGTCTATTACTGAACCCATCCAGTGAGTTTATTTCTTAATAAATTTTCCAGTTATAAAAATTTCTATTTAGTTTTCTTTTATTATCTTTCTTTCATTTGTTTCAAGAGTGTTTATAATCGCATGCTGGAGTATTTTTATGATATCTGCTTTCCTTGTCTGAAAATTCCAACATCTGTGTCATCTCAATATTGATGTCTGCTGATGGTCTTTTTTCATTTGAGTTGAGATTTTCCTGGTTCAATGGTATGAAGTGTAATTGTGAACTGTATCTTGGATATTTTGAATGTTATAAGACTCTGGTTCCTATTAAAATCTTCAATTTTATTATTTATAGTTTTGTTATAAAAACTGAAGTATAAACAACATACAATATCCTATTAGTTTCAGGTGTACATCACAGTGATTCCATATTTATATACATCATGAAATGATCATCATGGTAAGTCTAGTTATCACGTCATTATACCAAGTTACTACAATATTATTGACTATATTCCCTCTGCAGTATATTATATCCCCATGATTTACGAATTTTATAACTGGAAGTTTGTTTCTCTTAATTCCCTTATTTCACCCGCCTCCCCAACCTGTCCCCACTCTGGTAACCATCAGTTTGTTTCCCGTATCTATGAGTCTGTTTCTGTTTTGTTTTGTTTTGTAGATTCCACACATAAGTGATATCATATAGTATTTGTCCTTCTTTGACTTATTTCCCTTGATTAGCATAATACTCTCTAGGTCCCTCCATGTTGTCACAAATGGCAAGCTTTCATTCTTTTTTATGGCTTAATAATATTCCATTGTATATACATACACCATTATCTTCTTTATCCATTCATCTATTGATGGACACGTCGGCTGCTTCCATATCTTGGCTACTGTAAATAATGCTGCAGTGAACATAGCGGTGCATATATCTCTTCAAATTAGTATTTTCATTTCCTTTGCATAAATACCCAGAAGTGGAACTGCTGGATTGTATGGGAGTTCTATTTTAAATTTTTTGAGGAACCTCCATATTGTTTTCCATAGTTGTTGCACCAATTTACATTTCCACCAACAGTGTGCAAGGGTTCCTTTTTCTCCACATCCTTGTCAACGATTGTTATTTTTTGTCATTTTGATGACAGCCATTCTGACAGGTGTGATGTGGTATCTCACTGTGTTTTGATTTGTATTTCCCTGATGATTAGTGATGTTGAGCATCTTTTCACGAGCCTGCTTGCCATGTCTAAGTCCTTGGAAAAATGTCTATTCAAGTCCTCTGACCATTTTTTTAAATTGGGTTGTTTTTCTGATATTAACCCCTTATTGAGTGTATGATTTGCAAATATCTTCTCCCATTCAGTAGGTTGCCTTTTTGTTTTGTGGATGGTTTCCTTTGCTTTTTAGTTTGATGTAGTCTCATTTGTTTATTTTCGCTTTGGTTGCCCTTGCCTGAGGTGACTGGCCCAAAAAAATATTGCTAAGACCCATGTCAAAGAGCTGACTGCCTATGTTTTTATTCTAGGAGTTTTACAGTTTCAGGTCTTATGTTCAAGTCTTTAATCTATTTTGAATTTATATTTTGTACTTGGTATAAGGCAGTGGGTCCAGTTCCATGAAATCTTCAATTTCAGCAGGCAGTTGACCTGTTTAGATTTAGCATGCACATCCTGGCTCACTTTTGTAGGCTGTGGTTCAAATGTCAGTCTAGTTTACAAAGCCTTTGTGGTGCCATTGTAGTGCTATTTTGCCTACCCTACTTGCGTGTTACACGAAGGCAGGACTCTCCTCTACAGTCTGGGGAGGGAGAGGCCGCCTCTTAGTTACCGCAGGGTGGGGATGGAAAGCAGGGTTTGCCCACAAACCTGGCTGAGGAGGAGTGCTGTGCTGCATGGAACCACAGGGGGGGTACAGAAGAGAGAGTCCTGACCAGTCTCAGCTGCGTCATTCCTGCTGGTCAGGGATGAAGATGGCAATTGGGCAGAGTGGGGCTGCTTCTACGATAGCTTGGGGATGAGAGTCAGGGCCCCGCGCACAGGCAGAGCCAAGGAGGGGTGTCACTTTCTTATTGCAAGATGTTGATGGAGGAGAGGGCTCTACTCAGACTCACAGGAGAGAAGCGCACCCTTGTTAACGCAGGGTGGGTGGAAAACAGGGCTTTACCCACACACTGCTGCTGCAGCGTCCACTGGGGAGGGTAGTAACGTGGTCTTTTCATGGTGTTCACTGGAGAATGGTAGCTATGGCTAAAAGATTTCTGTCTGGCCAGGCTGCCGTTTGCCCAGTGCTTTGGCTAGGAAGAGCAGGCTTTTCTTGGGACTATTTTTTGTCTGTGCCTATTGGCATTTTTAGGTTACGGGCTTCTCTAGCGCCTCAGCTGAACACATAGTAGGTTAAAAAAACCCACAAAAACCAAAACACCATCAGGCAACTCGCTGATGTTCCTTGAGTCCTGAGGTCCCGAGTCAAGCCTTCCTTCTTTTCTCCAACTTTCAGAATCTTCTGATAGTTGACGTATATATTTTGTCCAGGATTTTTTGTTACAATTATTGGAGAGAATAAAACAAAACATATTTATTCATCTAGAACTGGAAGAACTCTTAAACTGTATTTTAAAAGTATAAAAGTCAGCAAAGCTTCACTATATAACAATAATGTTAATGTGCCTCATACTTTGTGTACACAGAGGTCACAGGTCCAGTGGGAAGGGATGTTGGTAATGACCCATCCCGATGTCTTCATTTCACAGGCTCAGACAAGGAGGCTCAGACAGCCTAACGACTTGTTGGAGTTACTCAGCCAGAAAGCAGCAGAACTGAGATTTAAACCTGAGCTTCCTGATTTTCAGCCTGCGCTCTCCCCATTGAGTACACCATGTACTCTGAGTTACTGTTTTCACTGGTGAAGATGAATTTGCTGTTTTCAACATCCTATTCAATAATGTGTATTCTACTATTACTTGCATATACTTGAGTTTAAAAGACCTTGCTATATTTTACCCAAATGAGTGTGCTATAGATAGCTATATATAAATGATCTGGCAGAACTTTCGACTAGCAGTGATAAAACCTACCCATTATATTTTTGTTCTGTTGTATTCTTTCCTTACGTATAAACTCTAAACAGAAATCCAGTAGAAAGCAAAATAGTAAAATTTTGATGCATCCACATAATATCAAAACATCTGAATGGCACTAATGTCTGATATTAACATTAACATTTTTCCTTTGAATATCTGGAGTCATCTCTCCCCTCTTTTTTCTTTTTTCTTTTTTTTTTGCTGAGGAAGATTTGCCCTGAGCTAACACCTGTTACCAATCTTCCTCTATTTTGTATGTGGGTCTCTGGCACAGCATGGCCACCACCAAGTAGTGTAGTCTGCGCCCGGGAACTGAACCCGGGCTGCTGAAGCGGAGTGCACTGAACTTAACCACTGGGTCCCGGGGCTGGCCCTCAACTTCCACTGTTAACATCAGCAAGCTCCTAAGTTTATTTGTGACTCAGTGAAAACTGGATAAAGTAATGGCTGAGCTCAGATTTAGGTATTTAAGGAAGAGGGAAATGTTTTCTAAACTAATATTCTTTCTTCCATTTGAATAAGATGAAACTATGGGATAATATCCTCAATTTTAGGAATAAATTTCAAAGGCCAAATTTTTGGCAGGATGGGATATAATGTCCTTCAGAAGACCAGAGGATAGGGCAAAGTCATTAAAATAAAGCATCTTTATACCCTTAAGTTCACAGTGCAATATACCAGCCCTGAGCTTGCTCTCAAAATTGCTGCTTCAGGGACTAGCAGTATATCAATATTTCAGTTTGCCATTAAGACTTTATTTGGTTTTCATACTTATTTATTAAAGTCATATAACTCCTATATAGTTCCATTTCTCCCAGAGAAGCTCTACACTATAAATGAAGAAAAAAAAAAAAAAGGCCATAAAAGATCATTTCATTTGTTGTGTCTCTTGGTTTGGTAGGTTATTTTTATGTTACTATTAAACCACATTTCCCCCTCCCAATTCCTCAAGTTAATAAGCATGGAATAAATATATGAAAGAAGGAATGAAAAATTCAAATCACATTTTACTTTGTCTTTTATTAATAAAATATTTCTATTGCTTAGACTACTAACTTTAGGCTAGGCTCAGATTTTCTGCAGCTTCATTTCTCTAAAAAACATATATGCTTTATATCTAGAAAGCACAGAAACGTATTTTTTGAAATAAATAGCTGATATTTATATTCTAGTGACAGGATTAAGGGATAATGTTCACGTGTATTTGGAAAGGAAAGATCATTATTATTCTTTTCTATGAGGGTTCATATTTTAAATAATAGCAAATAAAAGTTTTATTTTTAAACATATCTCTTAGTGGTCCCCCCTCCTAACCCCCGCCCAGGAAAAGTGAGAATAGCCCATTTCTAACATGCGTCAGAAGTCATTACTTTCATAAACTAAATTAAGAACAATACCTTTTCTTTGGGATATTTATGAAAATTCTGCTTTTGATTAAAAGACGCTACATGAGAGTGTTAAGCGAGTCTAACCAATTTCTTACTGGCTCACGATGACAAACGTAACTTTCTAGGTACAATCAAAGCAGTAATTAAAATAAAAGACATTATTTCTCCTTCTTTTCTTCAAAGTGTTAAGTATGCATATACTTGAAGCAATAAATACATTTTATTATCAGGAAAAGACTGCTGCCATTTCCTTTTGGCGGCCGGCAGCAATGATAATGATACACTGGAAAAATGAAGTCATTTAAATAAACAAGCAATACTAAGTTGATATGTCTGATTGACAACAATTATTATCTGGCGTAATTTCCTAGAATATTCTAGTAAGGCTAAAATGAAAACAATTCAGGCATGCTGGTGGAATAACGGTCTTTTTGATGGGAAGAATGTTTGGTAATCTCAATGATTATATAATAAGATTACTTTAACCTATAAGCTGACATTTCACAAAGAAAGGAAAAATGGTTTGGAGAACTATTCTATCTGAACAACGATGATCCTTTGAACTTCCGTTTTAAAGGCTACCCACTTGGCTCATAAATATTTTAGTCAGAGGAGCACCAGTCCCAGGCTGCAGTTAGATGCTCCCTTGCAACATCTTCTACCCACTTTAAGGACGGCTAGAGTAAGGGAGACATCGGCAGATGAGCCGACCATGGACCCTTGTGTTGTGGGTTCTGGGAAGATCACGCCTGTAACGACTGGTGTTCTCCTGACGGCCCCTGGGGCTCCCTCCGTTGTCCTCGCTGGCTGTGGAGTGCTCAGAAGCAAGCCTAGAGCTTTCGGTCCTGAAGGGACAGCTTGCCTGTTATTAGCTGGATTCAGTCTGATTCCTATAGCAACTGTGCCAGCCTGGCAATTGGAACACCACCCAACACTTTACATAATGTGGGGAAAAAAAAAAAAGATGGGGGGGTGGTGGGATACAAAATTGCCGCTTTCGGCAAACACTCCTTTAAAAATTCTTGACAAGCTTTCTTCTGCTTTGGAGGATTTTGAAAAAAGAAACCAGAACAAAGCAAGCTGTCTTCGCAATCAAAAGCAGATAAACACATCTCTTTTCTGACAGGCAGTAAGCCTGCCATTTTTGTTTAATGTTTAGTGGCTAGTGCATTAGTTTTCTATTGCTGCTGTAACAAATTGCCACAAACTTACTGGCTTAAAACAAGAGTTTGGGCCAGCCTCGGTGGTCTAGTGGTTAAGTTTGGTGCACCCCACTGCAGTGGCCCAGGTTCGGGTCCCGGTCATGGACCTATGCCACTTGTCAGTGGCCATGCTGTGGTGGCAGCTCACATACAAAAAGAGAAGATTGCAACAGATGTTAGCTCAGGGCGAATCTTCCCCAGCAAAAAGAACCATAAAAAAACCCAGTAAGAGTTTATCATCTTACAGCTCTTGAGGAAAATCAGTTTCACTGGGCTGAAACCAAGGTGTACGCAGGCCTGTGTTCCTTCTGGAGGTTCCAGGAGAGAATCTGTTCCCTTCCTTGCCTTTTCTAGCTTCTAGAGGCTGTCCGCACTCCTTGGCCCATGCCCTGCTTCCTCCATTTTCAAAGCCAGCAGCACAGTATCTTTTCTCTTCCCTGACCTCTGCTTCTGTCCTTACATCTCTTCTCTGATTGCCTCTCCTGCCTCCCTCTTATAAGGACCCTTGAGACTGTGATTTCGCTGGGCTCACTCTGACAATCAGGAGTAATCTCCCCATCTCAAAATCCTTGATCTTTTTCTTTTTTTAAGATTTTATTTTTCCTTTTTCTCCCCAAAGCCCCCTGGTACATAGTTGTGTACTTTTAGTTGTGGGTCCTTCTAGTTGTGGCATGTGGGATGCCGCCTCAGTATGGCTTGATGAGCAGTGCCATGTCCGCGCCCAGGATTCGTACCAGCGAAACCCTGGGCCGCTGAAGCGGAACGTGTGAACTTAACCACTTGGCCACCAGGCTGGCCCCTCAAAATCCTTGATTTAATCACAGAGTCCCTTTTGCCATGAAAGGTAACAGATTCACAAGTTTCCAGGGATTAAAAAGTGGACATCTTTGGGGAGCCAATGTTCAGTCTACCACAGTTAGTTCTCTCTCTCTCTTTAAATTCCTAATTATTTGCATTCTGTTTTAGACAAAGGGGGTGGCTCAGTGGTCAGGATGTGCCACTTCAGATCTAAGAATCCCACTGTCCATCCAAATATAATTAATTATCATAGAAAACAGAACTAATGCAAATCCCAACCTTCCACATTTTAAAAAGTGGGCTGACTTATTCTTATATTATACATCAATATAGTTCAAATCACATAGAATATAATGCTTTTAAGGACAAGATATAAAACGAAAAATCTCCTCAAGGCTTTTCTTTCAATTCCTGTCCTTTACTCACAACAAGAGGTGGAGGTTATTAATGCGGGTGGCTGTGGGATGGGGTGAATCATTTTCTTTCTCCTTTTCCTTCATATTATTATCATAAATATTCCAACTCATTTCTTTCCAACATGATTTGGGATTGTAGCATATCGCCAAAGATTATTCATACATATTGTACCAGTTCTCTGCTAACAGCTGACTCAGAATTCTTATGTAGATGGCCTTCACTCTTTCAAAACAAGAATAATAGAAAAGCTTTTAAGTTAGTGACAGTCATAAAGTGTTTAAGAGACTGTTGCAGAGTCTCAGCTGGTCAAGGCTGTGTCATAAGGGCAAACCAGGCTTACTGAGACCACCAGGCCTGGAGCAGGAGATCTGTGTTTGGAAGGAGAACTCCATTTGCCTTTGAAAAACCACAACAACGTAGATGGTCTTAACAACACCACTTTATGTTCCTCTGTGTTCCCCTCCAGTTCAGAAGCTGGACCACAGCCTTCCTAATGACAGCTCCTCATCCTGACTCTGGGTAGCCACCAGCCAGAACAATCACATGGTCCACATTTACTCTTTGGGCAGAGACTTGCAAATGGGGCTGTCATCCCTATAGGACGATGGAGGAGTCAGACTGGATCTGAGCTGAGGCTCTCCTTGAACCTCTGTATGCTTCAAAGTGGACACGTGAGGGACTTCTTATCCCTCCCTGTGGCAGAGAGGTCTTTGAATGGATTTGGCTGGTGACGTACGCCTGGAACTTAACATGCTGCAGTGATGCTAAGGGAATGATAACTGAAAGAAGGGTGACTTGGAGCGTTCACAGGCAGTGCATACTGCACCTTGCTATTCAAAGAGGAGGCAATTTAGAAACAAGAAAATTCAGACCCTAGAAGTTTCTACACATAATGGACAACAAAAATATGCCATTAAAAATCATGCCACAAAAGAAATGTGGATCTCTACAGTGATAAATTTGACAGAATGGTAATTACAGTTACCATTTTGAAATACTTTACTCTTAAACATGTAAGACGGTATTTTTTAATTTTACAATTTAAATAGCAGAAAGAAATTTCTATGACCAAACACTATACATTTAAAATTTAAATGATTATTTTTAAGCCTATGCCAGAATTTTAGAGTTGTTTGAATAAATGGCCAGTACTCAGTATAGTTGTTCTATACAAATGAATTTCACGTGACGTGAATGACTACTTATTTCATAAAGCATTTCAATAAATCCCTGAGTTGATATTTCTCTATATGTAAATCTGAAAAGTTTCTAAATTTAAATCTAAAAATTCTGTGGTCATATTTTATAAGAAGGATTTGGATATTCAAGATTTCAAAATGTCACAAACAAAATATTAGTGACTAAATGGTTTTTCAGAATTTGGTAACCATCTTTGAAGATAAATTCACAGATCTTTAAAGCTTCAATTTGATTTCACAAAAATTTAGTAAGGACAATCTAGCTTAACAAGTTATCCTTAAAATTCAGTTTCCAAGGCAACAATCATAGGTCCTTGTACACTGCTGTTTAAAAAAACATTTTTATAAATTTAGTTCCTGTAACATCAAAGGCAAGAGTTAAATATAACTGCTTTTTCTTTTATCTCCTTTATCAGACTTTTTAAACAAGCCAACTTCTCTCTTTTTAATGGAATAGTACCAGAGCCTGAGTCTACTGCCCATTATGTACACGAAGGTTGAGGGCAGAAAAATATCGCTTTCCAAAGTGGCTGCGTGAGAATCTAGCCTACGCATGTGTGTTAAGGGCAAACTGTGACCCAGCCCGTTGTATGTGTTTAACAGCAAATCTCCTTATAACTTACTCCTTATAACTGCATAACTTACCCAATAAAGCAAAGAGGGGAGAGCTCTTACCTGCACATTTCACTCCCTGAGCAATGAGACCCCACATGAAATTGGCACAGTATTCACACCAGTGTGGCCCTCTGAATGTATGGACCTGAAAGAGAGGAGCGACAAAGTGGCCAGAAGGAAAACACACAGATGAGGAAATTGCTTCCTGTGAAGGCACCAACGTATAAGCCATAGTTAGGACTGAGGAGGCATGGTATGGTTACATTAAAAAAAACCTTGGCTGAGTGGAACTGACAAGCAGTTGAAATTTCTTTCAGGGCTTGATTTCCTCTTTGTTTTAGAAATGGTGATAAATCAAACAATATTCTGTGATTTACTTTTGAAAACAATGTCTCCAGTGGAATTTTCCACCCAGTCCCCTCCAGCTGTAAGCAGCCTCAGCTATGTGCTGTACAAATCCACTGGCATTTTCTGAGTGCCATGGCCTGAGGAGGGACAAGGAGCAGTGTAGAGCACGTCTGCATCTATGAGGGTTTTGTCAGATGATCCACCTTCTGCCCTCTGTGACCTCAGTTAGGGCCCCGGATGTTAAAGGTGATACTTAGTGACTGCTTACAACTGAATCATCAAAAAGGGCCAACTTCTGTTCAAAACCATTTGATACTTACAGTGTTAGCAAAGAGAATGAATACACTTAAAAAACTATAGTTAATAGTAATTATTCACCAATCATTCCAGCTCGTAAAGGTCTTAGTGCATTTGATTCCTTTATCCCTAAGAAAGGAATCTCCAAAGAAGCGAGGATTTACACGCTAAGATACCTATAGACTGTTATGTATAGGAAAGCAAAGACATTCTAGCTTAACTCAGATGAAAAAATATTGGTAGACTAGAGAAGCAATGAATCTAAACCCCAAACATTAAAGAATAAAAGAAAAAAATCATGAGTATTATCAGTAACACTTTAAGATTTCTGAGCAAATATTGGCTGAAAATGCATTCAAGAAATAAGTTAAAAGAAAAGGGAGATGGAACAAAGAACCCACTGATTTGTATCAAATTACATTTACGTGAGATAATTTCTTACATATATGATTTCCTCCTGCAGAAAACAGTAATACAAGAGAGTGGAAATCACAAAGTGTGATGATTTGATTCCAACATAAATATCTGCCAAAGCAGCTACTGCAAATAGTGAAATTCATAGCTAAGACTGCCATTTTTACTACTCTTCCATTTATGTATTGAATAGATCTTCAAAATCGAGTAAATGATTTTTAAGATATATATACATATAACATTATTTCAAACTTAAGATGCTACTGAATGTAAGATTTACATTGAATGTAAGACACATATATTCCATTTAGAAAAATTATGCCAATTAAACTGTGAGAAGCCATCGATAAGATAAATCCCAATTTCAGAGATGTTAAAATGAAAAAAAAGTACATATCAGAATCAATGAAATACGATATATCAGAATTCAAAATATTACTCCTGGCCAAACTTTCCATATAAGGCTGCAATGGATAACCTGGGATTCATTCCAACTAGGTATGCGCTTGTAACTCTGGCCATTGCCAAATGAGCTTGAGTACAAAACACTGCGTTGATTTTGAAAAGAAGGGCATAATCCCTTCTCTGTCTTTTATGGAAAAGCATCTTTCATGGAAAAAACTATGCAGAGACAGTTGCCTCTGGATTGTTAATGATGTTCAGGGCCTGTAAATTGAAAGCGTTTCCTGGAGTTCCTGAAGCAGAGCCCAAGATCAACATCCAGATAGTCTGTGATGTCTTTGCGTTTACCTGAGTTCCTGAGTGAATAAAATGGATGAAGTATGCACCCTTGCTTTACTCTGAGAGGAATGAGTGAAACGGATAGCATTGACTCATATTAAAAAAGTTGTATAACCACGAAATAGCTACAGAATTGTGAAGGTATTCTTCGGGAAAGTTTTTGCGATACAAACTGGCTTACAGTTGCCAGATCTCAGGATAGTCCAGGATTACTTAACTTGGTAAGGTTAACAAAAATGGACTACAAGTGTGGAGGAAGTCCCAGTTTTGTACCTGCAGTTATCTCATGATAAAGGGTCTTAAAATTACATTGGAGGAGCAAAAACAGAATAGATGGTGTGAAATAAACAAACGAGGGCTCTTGGCCAACAGCACTGAGCACTGAGATGTTATGATAGACCAATTCCCCTCGTCACCTTCACAGAAGCAGTAGTGAACGTGGTTATTTTGAAAATCTTGGGACGTCTCTTCACATTACATGTGCTGAAGAAAGGGTTTAACGGTCTGAGCAGGCCCAATGTTCGCCAATTAAAGGATCACACGTGTATCTCAGAAAGCAATCTTTAGGATATTGTTATTTATACATTCTCTTCTTGGATAGCTTTTTATAAAGGCATCCTGAGCCATTTGCAACTAGTTTTATTGTTGTTGTTTTTAATTTTGTCTTTTTAGACCATTTGTAAAGGTAGCTTATATAGCTCTCCAGGAAATTAATCTAGAGATAGGCCTTGAAGCACCAAAAGCTTACTAAATTTCTACTGGTATAAAAGGGTTTAAGTGGATTTCCTTTTGAATTTTTATATCTAAAATACATATTTTTAAAATTTTGTTTGTCTTGTGACCTGTAAGACTCCACAGACCTCATTAATCACTTTTATTCATTCATAAACATTTATTAAGTGATGATATATTCAAAGATAAAAAGGATATTAGCTCAAGGAATTCACTATAGGTTTCTCCCGTTAAATGCGGTGTGATAATGCTCTGCTGAAAGTGTCTGCAGTGTGAGGACAGCTGGGGGAGGGCCACTGCTCAGGCACAGCCAGGGCCAAATGGGGGTGTGCATAGGGGAGCGGGGTACATTAGGAAAGGCTGTTCCAGGGAAATCAAAGAAACACAGCAAGAGTGAAACAATGGGATGTTTAGAGCATTGCAAGAAAGTTCAGAACGGGTGGGGGCAGGAATGACTGGCACGGCAGGAGACAAAGGAGGCAGACAGGGCTTTTTCCACGCCTACAAATTTATACTTTGCCCAGTGAGCAATGCAGGGCCACTGAAGATTTTTAAGGAGAGCAACACAGTCAAGGGAGCAAGGCTGGAGGAAGACCGACTAGGTAGGATGCTATGGCTGTGGTCCAGGTAATAGAGATGTGGATCTGAACTCAGGCAGTGGTGATCGAGAGAAAGGGATACATTTAGGAGGCAGAATCAACAGGGCTGGGTAACTAATTGAATCAGATACAGAGGAGAGGGGAAGAACCTGGGTTACTGTTAAGAGTTTTGGGCCTGGTGACTTGGAGAGGAGAGGATTAACTGAGGGAACAAAAGCAGAGGACCAGGTCTGGAAGTGAGATGGGAGGGAAGAGGGGAAGAGAAAGGCTGATTGAAGATTCCTGGGGAAGAGGAGTAACTCATGTTCTAAGGCTCCTGAAGGCGTCAGACGGAGATGGGAGCCAGGGCAGAGAGATTAGCTTTGAATAAGAGGATAATTACTTTTCCCCTTTCCTGAGCTGGAAAAAGGCTTAGCGGGAGAGAATGGCTGTGCAGGAGTAGAGGGCAGGGGCTGGAGGCCAGAAAGCTAAAGGAGTTCATAGTCTGTAGTCTCTGTGCCTTAGGATGGAAGCTCAGCTACTAAGCAAATGAGGAGTTTGGGGAAAGTGGGGGATAGGAACTGGAACTGGCCAGAAATTCAGAGAAACGCTGTTGGACTTGAAGGCAAGTTTCTCGCCTGGATAGCAATGAAGTCATACTAGAACAGTGTCAAATGCATGAAAGAAAAAGTGACACATTCTTTTTAAAATGGTGATTGTGCTATATTTGAGCTTTATCTAAAAGTTTTATTTTCTAAGCAGTTTTACATAATCAGTGATATTTATATCATGTATTTTACTAAGTCAGAAAAACATATCTTTAAAAAATCAATTGCACAGATGACACAACTTAGAATAGCTCTCCAGTTCACTGCTCCATCCAGCACAATGGAAACAGGGTGCTGTCCCTGCAGACAATTTTGTTTACTAGATTTGGTTGTATTTTGATTACCTGTCTTAAAAGGATTAAATCAGAACGTAATGGGCATTGAAAGTATAATAATTAAAGGGCCAAAAGTTGCACTTCGGGGATTCTTTCTGCTTAGGACGATGCTAAGAAAGAACTAGGGTGGGATCTTGGAGAAAGGAGGCCTGGAGTGGTTCTCAAGGGGACCAGGGGCTTGGGCCGGAAGCCCTAGATTATAACCGAGAAGGACCTTGCCTGGAATGCCCGATGGTGTAGTGGATACCCCTCAGAGATCTGCAGCTGGTGAGCACCCAGGGAATCAGTTATCGCTGTCTTTACAACAGACACAACTAACAGACACTCATTAAGTGTCATTCTCTTTGTGTCGGCTTTTTTATAGGATTTTATTCTAAATGGCCCCAGATTTTTATGTTTTCGTAAGTTTGTGTTTTGTTTTCCTGTCTCTTCTTATTCTCCAAGGCTGTCAGCTTTTCCTCCTCCTTCCTCACCCGCTTCTCCCCTTTCCATTCAAAGATTCTTAGTTGTGGATAAGGAAATCGGATAAGGGAGCTTTGCTAGCACTGGACATCAATCAACAAAATGTATCATCTATCTTCCTCTTGAAAGCCTTTTTTTTTTTTTTTTAAACCCAACTTCTATCTTCTGGTCTGTGTTTCTCATAGTTAAGGCTGATGGACAGTGGTCTTGTGATGAATGAAGTGTTAGTAGTATCTTACTTCATTCTATGACATGCACTAGTCCTTACTTAACTATTTCTTACAAGCAGAAGCTGCCTCTGTTTCTGCTGTTTACCGTATGACCTTAATGACACAGACCAGCTTTACAAGGTGGGAAGCTGACTAATTCCTTTATAAACAGAACTATTTCTTCCTTAGAGTTATTTAAACAAATTGCTCGATCAATTTATAAGAAAATAATTCCTTTGAGAAGGGTGTTTTGGTAAGATAATCTACAAGAGCAATTAGTTTCAGAATAAAGTATTAGTGAGGTCAGGGATGAGCCTGAGAAAAGCAATCTTGTAAGCTGGCCACAGATATTTTTTCTAGGCCACCTCCAAAGCTTTTGGTACATCTTGACAAATGAAAGTGACAAAGTACATGGCAGGAATTATACCTTCATGAACAAAGAGCATGGCAATTAGTTTGAAAGCCCTCTTTTCTTTTGCAACTGGAAAAAAGACAACTTTATTACCATGGCATTTGAGATTGCTTTTCACCTGTGAACAACTCGTTTCATGTTATTCTCCTTAAAAACAGAGATGAAAGGCTGGATTAATTAATAGACCCCAATAGAGTCTGTCACAGAGAAGGCACTGGTCAGAACGAGGCTGAAAAGGACGGACAGACAGGGAGATGGGTGGGCTACTCAGGGGCCCACGCAGCACAGGCCAAGGGTCGTGTGTCTCCCGGGCACTGACCCAGGTAAAAACCGAACCCAGTCTCAAATGGGCCTCCTGTTATACTGACCAAATCCTGGCTTCTATAAGAAAACCACCATGTCTGCTTCCCATCATATTTCTGACATTCACCTCTCCAGATTGAATGTCGGTAATAGAAACAGTGGAAAAGAAATCCACGCTATGGGAAGAGAAAGAAAAATTCAGCATATATTTCTTAACCCTTCCAAGCCATAATACCACCTCTAGAAATAAGCCTGAGAGCAAAAGCCAAGGAGCATGCCTGCAAAGCCCGCTGCAAATGGAAACTACGGTGGAGGCAATAAGAACATTGGGGGAAATGAGATGGGGCTTGGGAAGGTGGGAATGACATTTCAGCTGCCGCTCTTCATCTGGAGGCTCTGATGAGTCAGTTCTCCAGCACGGTACTGGGTGATGAAGCGAGAGAACAGATGATCACAATCAAAAGGAAGGGAAGGTAGGTAGGCAGGCAGCTGGGCAGGAAAGCCTTTTTCTCTCTTTTAAAAAAAATTTTTATCTTTAGGGCAATTAGAGTGTACTCTTTTTAAGTAATCAATTTTAGTCTCATCAAGATGGCTTAATTTTCACCCAAAAGATTTGAAATTTAGAATTTTGGTCCTAATTTTGCCACTTCAGTTAAAGTACTATGGTTTATACTACTAAGTCGTGAGAAGAGGTTGCATAACATTGGTTATGATCATCAGCAAGAAACACATACAATTGTGTAGGAGTTCCCTGCCAAAAAAGGAGGGGAAGGGGTACTCAAAATAGGAGTATCTTTAGTCTCAAAGCAACACCACCTTGTCTTATTTAATTAAATTTAGTCAAAACTAGGGGCCTTCCAATTCTTAGAGGAAAAATCTCTAACAGACCATGAGGTTTGGGAACGGTTAAACCGCCAGCACTGACATCGATGGATGTGTAATGTGGTGCCCATGGCAGGAAAGCCAGGAGGAATGCAGCAAGCTCTTGCTGAAACACGTCTTTCAGCAACACTTGGAGCCGTGAGTGCCTGGAACAGAGAAGGGGCGCACCCACGGCCAACAGCAGACAGGACGGGGGAGGTCCTGGGCGCACGGAGGCGCTGGACAGCTGGTGAAGGCGCCTGGGTGCAAACAGCTTCTATGACTAGCTGCTGCCGGGCCCTGTGAGGCCCATGTGAAACAGACAAGTAAAGACAGAAGCATCATTTCAGGAAGACAAATGGCAGAAAATCAGTGACCTAATATTTCAAGAGTGAGAAAATTGTTCAAAATTGAAGGAGACACCATAAAAGCCTGCTAGACATACACTGGTCATACCACAAATAAATGCCATCCTCTTAAATATGAGAAATCACTCTAGGAAAAAGCTGACTTAACATGGTCAGACTATAAAAAATACTAGTCTTACTAGCAGGGCAAGTACTAGGGCAATATAATAATTTAGTCCTGCTCCCACGTGAAAAACATTATAAAAATGGTTTTTGTTGATTGATGTGTAAAATACTTTAAGTAAACGTACAGAAAAAATAATGAATTATCAATTCCACTCATTTAATTCATTCAGCAGATTCTATATAAGGCCTTATTACCAGTTTAACTTTCTTTACGGCTTCCTTTATGATCTGCCTATTCCCACCCCACCCACCAACCCCAAATCAACCTTTTCCCAGTGAGGGAGAAACAGCTCTGAAACAACAGCTGAGTTAATGTGGCGCAGACAAGCGAACTTGCTTAGAATCACACACAGCCACATTAATGCTAGACCACGAGCCGTTTCTGAGGTCAATGTTCTGGTCTAAGCCGCAGAGGGGCCCCTTACGCAGAGCCATCAATCCAAAACCCAGGAATCAGGCAGTGGACACAGCAAAGTTCTCAAGACATTCCTTTTACTTACTTATTTTTTAATTTAATCATGTTACAAGGTACAGATTGTATAATAGATAATATAACAATAATTATAGCTAGTAATTAAAAAACACTTTCCATTTCAAAACATGGGTGATTAAACTCCTAGAAAACCTTGAATTTTAATGTGTAGACATCTAAGTTTCAGAAGCAAATTTCCTTTCTTTGCATAGGAGCTCGAATGAGAACTTCACTACTACATCGAATCATGGCTAAAGTTGAAAAATGTCAAATGCCATAACCTAAAAACATTTCTACTTTGAAAGTTTAGTTTCCTTACGTGGATGAATAAGTTTGCATTCAACTATCAGTAGTAAAAAATCAACACACTGAATCAATACTTCAAAATGCCAATCTCTTAAAGTTCTATCTTGAAGGTCTAACAGGAAAATAAATGAATCAACTTGGTTGTGCAATAAAAACCTCTGTACAATCCACAGCTGGCTGACAGATAATCTCTTTCCCCACATTACAGATAGGTAAACTGAACCCTGAGAGACAAAAAAGCCTCAGACTGATCTACATTATCTTAACATCCACAATTCCTCGAAGCCAAGTCTGTGCTAATATTAACATTTCCGCACAACCAGATTTCAATTTCTCTTTGGCTAGGTTGTAAAAATGTCATCTAAAGAAGTTTACTGTTAATACATACTATGTTATGAATGGAAGTATTCCTATGATATACTAGGAAAATGGTTTGACTAAAATGCACAAGAAATTATAAAACCATGTAAACCTTTTAAAGCTCTAGTAAAAGAGATCCAGATTTTCTCTATAGTTTTTCTCCTACTTTATTGATTGCTGCTCTTATCTTTAATATTTCTTTCCTTCTGTTACTTAGTTTGAATGGGTCTTCTTTTCCTAGTTTCTTAAGGTGGAAGCTTAGCTGATTGATTTAAAATCTTTTTCCTTTCCTAAAATAAGCATTTAATGGTATAGATTTCACTATAAGCACTACTTTAGCTGCATTCCACAAATTTTGATATTCTGTATTTTTCTTTTTATTCAGTGCAAAATATTTTCTAACATCCCCTGTGATTTCTTTCTTTCTTTTTTTTTTTTTGAGGAAGATTAGCCCTGAGCTAACATCTGCTGCCAATCCTCCTCTTTTTGCTGAGGTCGACTGGCCCTGAGCTAACATCCATGCCCATCTTCCTCCACTTTTTTTATATGTGGGACACCTACCACAGCATGGCTTGCCAAGCAGTGCCATGTCCGTGCCTGGGATCCGAACTGGTGAACCCCAGGCTGCGGAAGCAGAATGTACGCACTTAACCGCTGCGCCACTGGGCTGGCCCCAGATTTCTTCTTTAATTCATGAGTTACTTAGCAGTAAGTTGTTTAATTTCTAAATATGTGAGAAATTTTTTCAGATATGTTATTGATTTTGAATTTAATTCTCTTGTGGTAAGCAGGTATGCTTTGTACGATTTTCATCCTTTCACATTTATTGACACTTGTTTTATTGCTCAGAATCGTCTATCTTGGTGAATCTTCCATGTTCACTTGAATAGTATGTGTATTTTGCTGTTGCTGAGTAGAATACTCTATAAATATCAATTAGGTCAAAGTGATACTGTTGTCCAAGTCTTCTATATCCTTACCAAAATTTATTATTTGTCTATTTGTTTTATCATTGAGAAAGAAGTGTGGAAATATCCATCTATAGTTATAGATTTGTCTAGTTGACTTTTCAGTTCAGTTGTTGCTTTATGTATTCTGAACTGTTATTAGGAGCATATAAATTTTAAATTGCTATGTCCTCTTGATGAGTTTTATCCTTTTTACTCTCAATAATATTCCCTGTTCTGAAAACTACGTTTAATATAAATATAGCTGCTCCATTTTTCTTTGAATTACTGTCCGCATGATTTACCTTTTTCTTTTTACTTCTGTCTTTTTTTTTAAAGTGGGTTTCTCGTGGATAGCATATAGTCAGATCTTTCTTTTTTATCCAATTTGACAACCTCTGCTTTTTACTGGAGTGTTTGGGCCAACTCCATTTAATGTAACTATCAATATGATTGGGTTTAAATCTGCCATCTTGTTTCTGTTTTCCATATATTTCATTTGTTCTTTGTTCCTATTTCTCTCTTTTCTTGCATACTTTTGGGTAAACTACTTATTTTTTATGAATCCATTTTGTCTCCACTATTAGTTTATAACTATTTTATTTTTTACAGTTTTCTCTAAGGTCTACAATACACATCTTTAACTTATCAGTCTACCTTCAAACGATATTATAGCACTTCATGTATAGTGTAAGAATCTTACAACAGTATACTTCCACTTCCCTACTCTGTTCTTTATGCTATTGTTGTCATATATTTTACTGGTATAAACTCATAATATATTACTATTTTTGCTTTAAACAATTATCTTTTAAAGATACTAAAATGAAGAAAAAACATCTTTTACACTTACCCACGTTTACCATTTCTAGCATTCTCTATTCTTTTGTAGAGATCTAAATTTCCCACCTGGTATTATTTTCCATCTGTCTGAAGAACTTCCTTTAATATTCTTATAGTATAGATGTCCTGGTGATGAATTCACTCAGTTTTTCTTTGTTTGAAAAACAAATATTTTTATTTTGTCTTCATTTTTGAAAGAGATTTTTGCTGGATATAGAATTCTAGGTCAATAGTTTGTTGTTGTTGTTGAGTACTTTGAAGATGCCGCTCCATTGTCTTGCACAGTTTCTGATAGAATTTTGTGTCATTCTTATTCATCTGTATATAATATGTATTCTCCTCCCCCCCCGCTGCTTTTCAAAAACCTTTGTAAGATATTTAAAGGATTATTTCAAATTTTTAATTAAAGATGTTAATAAAGAAAACAGTAGTGTAAAATTTATCTTTTGTAAAAATAATTTTACATTGTATTACTGTGTATGTGCAAATTTTAGGTCCTATAAAACCATAAAACTATGAACACATTATGAAGCTGGACTGTAAAAATAAAATTCAAGAGAAATCGAACATGTTTAACTTCTAGATCCTAGAGGCGTCCTCTATACATTTTGTTGTCACACGTGAGGGGTGAACAACTTCACCTCTCAGGCTGAGGCAAAGGACCACTTTAGGAAGAAGATTGTTCTTTCCCATAACCTGGTTTTCTTTCTGTCTCTCTCTGGCAGCTCTCACAATTTTCTCTTTAGCACTAGTTTTTAGCAATTTGATGATGATGTGCTGTGGTGGTGTTTTCCTCATATTTTTTTTTTCTATGTGGAGTTCACTGCACTTCTTGGTCTGTGGGTTTTCATCAAATTTATATTTTTGGTCATTATATCTTCAAATAATCATTCTGTTCCCTAGCCTCCCACCACTGCTCCTTCTGACTCCAATTACACTTAAGTTAGATTGCTTGATATTGTCCCACCTGTCGCTGATGCTGCGCTCATTCTTTTTTAAAATTCTTTCTGTCCTTCATTTTGGATATTTTCTATTGCTATGTTCTGGTTTTCTAGTCTTTTCTTCTGTGGTGACTAATATGCTTTTAATACTATTACAACCAGTGTACTTTTCATTTCAGACATATTTTTCATCTCGAGGGAGTCCATTTAGGTTGTTTTAAACAGCTTCCTTTTCTTTCCTCACTGTAGCCTTTAGTCTACTGCTAATTTAGTCATGCTACTAAGATGATACCCTTGTGAAGACGTTTAAACAATGCCTCACGTATTATGATGTCTTTCCACTCCTACTGGTGGATAAAACTATTCTCAGCTCTGGGTGAATTTCAGTAATTGTTCAGCCTATTGCTTTCTGGTGGTTTCCAAACAGTTTCCTCTCATGCACGTGTAGATAAGCGCTAAGTCAAAAACTCACGAAGACTGCTGTGTGGACCTCCAGAGCTCTTCCTGTGCACAGCTCTGTCTCCTCAGGTACTCTGCCCCACAAATTTTAGCGGCTGTGCTTTGCCAAACTCCAATCTCTGTGTCCTCAACTTGGCTAGACCACTGGGCTCTCTTTGGATCCCCCCACCCCCAATGTGCCGTGGACTGGAAACTGCCTCCAGGTACTAGGCGAGAACAATCTTGAGACTCATTTTGTTTGTGTTCCTTCTTTCAGGTACCACAGTGCTATACTACCTGTTACTCAATCTCTGACTGTTGTTTTATATGCTTCTTCTAGTTTGCTAGTTGTTTAAGATGAGAAGGTGTATCTATTTTCTCCTTCACGGCTGAAAATGGAAGTTCAGATTATATTCTTGTTTCTAAAACTGATCTTTCACGTGATGAGCTTGAACCTATGACTTCTCTGGGCTTCAGTTGCTACACGTGTAAACGACATTAACTTAATCAGTAATTCTCAATGTCCCTTATATACGCTGAAATGCTTCAGGATTCCTTTGTTATCAAACTCTACAAGCACGTCTCTCCCACCAACATGTTATGGTAACAGTGTTGTATTCAGTAGGGTGTACACTAGAATCTTGTAATTGGTGATTTCATTTGTCATTTAATGTGGTAGTGGGCATTTCTTATTTTTAAGCCACACAGAATAAATGTCTTATGTTTGGATAACAGTCCTCAATCCATGTGAACTGTATGGAGCTAACCCTATCCCCAGCTCCAGGGGAGAGTATGTGGCCTAGATCTAAGCCAATGAGCACATCCCATCCTCCTGAACCAGAGCCACTGGTTCAGAGATGGGCATCTAAGATAACTGGGCAAATGCCTGCCAGGCCTAGACCCTTTGTTCAAAAAGCCTCTCTTTATAGCTGATTAGAATCTGGAACTATACAGAGCTGGAGCCTCTGTCAGCCATCTTGTCACTAGAGGGAGCCTAAAAATGAAGACAGAGCTGGGAGATAGGGTTGTGGTGGCATTTTAAGCCCTGGGTCAAAGGATACCTTCAACTAACACTGGACTTTCCTACTATGTGAGCCAATAATTTCCCTTTTTGCCTTGGTGACCATGGGTTGGACTCTCTGACCATTGCAATGGAAAGTGTCCCAACTGTTCCATCAAATGGTAAATATCTGCCATGGGTTCCAAGTAGATTTTTAAATAGATACACTGAAGCAATGTAACATAACTGTGGAGTAATGAGCTGTAACAGCAACCATCAAAGCAAAAACCGCATGCTTCCTAGAGATGGACCTTCTCTTTACAGCTGAGGGCACTGTGCAAACTTGTGAGGCAGGGTCACAAGCAGCGATCAGGGTGTGGCACATGTAAGGGCTGGGACCCCACACAAAAGGAGTTCTACAACAGAGAAAGAGTCAGCCTGACACTGTAGGCCTGATCTGGGCAAATGCATTCACAGAGCCAAAACATCATCTCTCATATAACAGACTGGAGGACATCATCTACTATCACAAGAATCCTCTGGCTCTCATGACCTAAAAAATGATATATTCTCTTCTTTTTAATTTTTATGTCCAGTTAATACTTTAAAAACACACCTAGTTCTATCTTTGCTCCCCAAAGAATATAAAAATAAAGAAAATAAGCACCTGATGATGTTCTCTAGAAGTGAAACATCGCTGGGCTATTTCTCCTTTCCTTCCTAGCTTTTGTACTGTGAAACCAGAAGAATCTTAAGATAATTTAAGAAGAGGCATTAGTAAACCTAAAAAAACTATTGGTATCGTGTTTATCAGGAAAATAATTTGTAGAGTTTTCTCAGATGCCAGTGGTACTGTGATAAAATATTCAAGAAAGAAGAAAAATCACTATTTGCATGTATTCTCTCCACTTAAAAAAACAATCTTTCCTAGACATATTTCCACTTCCTTAGGTACATATGCATGTCTTTTTTCTCTGTGCCCTTTGGGCTCTTTGATGAAGGCAATGATATTTTTGTGTCATGTACTATTACATACAAATAATGAATGCCGACTAATGATGATAGAAGTATACTGAGATATAGGAAACTTGACAACAGCTGGGGTAAGATGTTGTGACCTGTACATATTCTCCATGCTTTGACTCTTATTAAAGCCACAGTAGACTTCACTCCTAAGTAAGACTCTCTGTTCTCTGAGGAATGCTGACATAGCGGGTCACAAAGAAGATCAAGTATGACGGCATAATTTGTCAATTAATGTTTTGAAAAAGAGATATGAAATACTACATATGTATCTCTCCTATTAACTTAGAAAATGAGCAGAATATAATTAAGATTTAATCCTCAGTTAAATCTGGAAGGGGAGAATGGAGACATGATTCAAGTGACCACAAAAAGTTGCCTTTAAAATACCAACATGTTCCAAATGTGGGAAAAACCAATCCTTGAAGGTTAGATTATTGTGTGGACACATAAACTAAAGTATTAAGAGAACAGAATTTGGAAGAGGTGACTTTTTAAAATTGTGTTCTTCCCATGGGTTTACTAGGATCCTAAACTCGTTATTGTGCCGGGAGTCACAAGCCAAGCTGGTTCTCTAGGATAGATTTTGGAGATACCAAATTTTCTAAAACATTAAGTCACTAGGATGGACATATATGCTGGAAATAACCAATGCCACATTAGGTGTAGTTGTCTGCCAGAGAGTCTCATCTTAGGATAATGGGTGGGAATAAGAATCAGGACAGGTTCTGCTGAGAGAGAGCCAGGTTCCTTTGGAAGCTGTTTAAAAGTGGCAATCCTACATCTTAATTTCATAGGCTGGCCTGAGGTTTTGTTTTTAATTGTTTGGTTTTGAGTTACATAAAAGAAATAGTACACTTACTATAAGTTCCACTAACAGTCTCCAAGTAGAAAAGACAAACTTCCAAATCTCTCTCCAAATTTTAAAGCAGCAAAAGCAAAAATAAACAAGTGGGACTACATCTAATGATAAATCTGCACAGCAAAGTGAATAATTAACAGAGTGAAAAGACAACCTGCTGCTGGATCATAAGGTAGTTTTATTTTTAATTTTTTGAGAAATAGCCATACTGTTTTCCATAGTGGCTGTGGCAATTTACCTCCCTACCAACAGTGCACAAGGGTTCTCTTTTCTCCACATCTTCACCAACACTGGTTATCTTTTGTCTTTTTGATAATAGCCATTCTAATAGGTGTGAAGTGATATTTCATTGTGGTTTTGATTTGCATTTCCCTAATGATTAGTGATGTTCAGCATCTTTTCATATACCTGTTGGTCACGTGGATGTTGTCTTTTTTTTTTTTAAAGGCTCTGAGAGATTGTATGTTCCCAGCTTTTATTTTTTCTCTCCCTAAAGCCCCAGTACATAGTTGTCTATCCTAGTTGTAAGTCCTTCTAGTTCCTTTATGTGGGGCGCCACCACAGCACGGCTTGATGAGTGGTGTGTAGGTTCACGCCCAGGATTCGAACAAATCCCGGGCTGCTGAAGTGGAGCACATGAACTACTTGGCCACGGGGCTGGCCCCTGGATGTCTTCTTTTGAGAAATGTCTACTTAGGTCCTTTGCCCATTTTTAAATTGGGTTTTTTTTTTTTTTGCTATTAAGTTGAATGAGTTCCTTATATATTTTGGATATTAACCCCTTATTAGATACATGCTTTCCAAATATTTTCTCCCATTCCATAGGCTGCCTTTTCATTCTGTTGATAGTTTCTTTTGCTGTGCAGAAGCTTTTTAGTTTGATGTAGACCCACTTGTCAACTTTTGCTTTTGTTGCCTGTGCTTTTGGTGTCATACCCAAAAAATCATTGCCCAGACTAACATCTAAAAGCTTTTTCCCTATGTTTTCCTCTAGCAGTTTTTTTGGTTTCAGGGCTTATAGTTAAGTCTTTAATCTGTTCTGAGCTTATTTTTATATATGTTGTGAGATAAGGGATCGATTTCATTCTTTTGCATGTGGCTATCCAGTTTTTCCAATATTATTTACCGAAGAAACTATTCTCTCTCTCCTTAGTGTTCTTGGTACCCTTATTGAAGATCTTTTGGCTGTAGAAGTGCGGGTTTATTTCTGGGCTTTCTATTCTGTTCCATTGGTCTATATCTCTGTTTTTAATGCCAGTATCGCACTGTTTTAATTATTGTAGCTTTGTAATGTATTTTGAAATCAGGAAATATGATGTCTCCAGTTTTGTTCTTCTTGCTCAAGATTTCTTTGGCTATTTAGGGGTCTTTTGTAGTTCCATATGAATTTTAGAATTGTTTTTTATATTTCTGTAAAGAATGTCCTTGGGATTTTGATAGCAATTGCATTGAATCTGTAGATCTTTTTAGGTAGTATGGACATTTTAGCAATATTAATTCCTGCAATTCACAAAATCAGGGTTTCTCTTGAATTAAGTATAGCATTTTAAATTCTCTAGCCCCACAAAACGGCGATGAAGTAGTATAAGCAACTACGTGCAAACCAACAAGACCTTTGTGAAACATTTCTTTTTGGATTATTAACAGCAGGCGGTAACCTTTCCAATGACCTTAATGATCTAAATTTGCACTTGAGGTGTCATAACCAGCTCCCCAGCCAGTGTTACAAACCATAAGAAGGATGAAGTAGGGCTGAGGTCAAGAGGGCCACAAAGCTGAGGGGCAGAGCAGAGGCCTGGATGAAGTACATGATGAGTCTTTGTGGTCCTCCTCCCCACCAGCGGGGGCAAAAGTAAAAAGCAGAGTAGAGCATGTTCACTATTTTTGGCTTCCACAGCATCTGATACGTACTTATCAGATAGCAGCAGAAACACAACGCCTACAGGGACCTTATAGATGATCTTGTCCAATCTCCTACTTCCTCTCCATCAGCCCTCTGCAAGTCTGACTGCCCCAAGCAGAGAAAAACCCCTGCTATGCGCTGATCTTTATTTTATTTTTTCTTGCAAGTGGCCTACATTAAGAATCAGGAATTGTGTGTGTGTGCATACACACATATATACATATATATGCATAATATTGAAATATATAATTCAATTTAATCTCCTACTTGGAGAAAAACATTACTTATCCCTTTAAAATGTTTATTTTGGACACTCCATGTTCAGATCCATAGGAGAAGCAATGATGAGTGACATTACTGCTGAAGCTTAATAATGAGACATGCCAGGCTGCCTTTTCCATTTTGTCATATTGCATTTAACTTTTTTTATCTTACTATTAATTCAAAACAATATTCAAATTTCTGAGCATTTAAAATGTGAACACAGGTTCTCCAGTAGATAAGGTAACATGATGACATTTTAGGGTTTGTTTCATTTTAAAAACTCCCATGAATTTGATTTTTTAAAAAACCATTTGTAACAATACAAGTCTTAAGAGCATTAGAAGAATCTATTTTTGTGGTGAAATTTCCTGCTGCCACGAGAAGTGGTTTCAAAATAACAAGAACCACCACCACCGTCACAGCAAAGGTCCACCATGTCATACTGTGTGCTCGTTTACTTAGTCATCCAACAGATGCTTCTGGAGCATTTTACTAGAAATGGAGACGGAGGAAGGAAGAATGGAGGGAGCAAAGAAGGCAGAGGTGGTGGTGTGATGCTTGGTGGGGATAATGCAAAGGCGGTGGTAGGAAGAGTCCTTGAATATGTCATTTCACTGATGATATAACTAGTTTTTAAAAAATATGCTTTCATATAATTTTGATTCTTTTCAAAAATCAACATATTAAAAATTTGTCCCTATGTGGGCTTTAATAAAATTTTAACGATGGAAAGCAGAATAATTATACTAACAAATGTAATGCTTCTTAATATAATCAGAGAATTTTAGAGCTGTAAGAAAACTCATAGATCATGTAGTTTAACTCCACATTTCATACTAAGTCAGTTTTTACTTGTTGGTTCATTTTGTATTTATTTTCAAATGTAAATCAAATGAAGAGCACAGGGCTTGGATCCTAAAAGGAAAGACCACTTTCAGCAGGAGTGCTGGCTGCTTCAACCCTTCAGTTTATCAAACAGCAGAATGTCTGGTCTGTTGGCCAGGATGGACAGCTTCACTATTATCACTTTATCCCAGTAGGTCTTGGATCAGTAATTTTATTAAATAGTCTGATTATGTTATAGTGTTATTTTAATTACAGTATCAATTCACATTTCAGGATTCATTGCTTGCATATTATCTTGGCAACATTAAATCTATTTACATAATACATCACATCTTTCATTTGTATGCAGAATGCAAGTATCTGAAACTCTAAAATCAACCAGTCACCACTTCAAGACTACCTTAAAAAAGAACTACACATATTTTAAAGTGTCTACTCACTATATTTCTTAACGTTGTTTTCTTTTAATTATTTATATGCCTAAGTAGCCAGATTTCTGTTATTATTATTATATGTCATCTTGACTTTATTCTATAGAGCTATCTGAATTAAACATACCAAATGAAACACTGAGTAGTTTAATTTGGAGGGAGTAAAAAAAAAAACACAGAAGATTTCACTGTATTCTGTGGTGCATGAAAATGCAACTGCTCTTATGTAACATCTAACCCTGCCTGGGAGCTAAGAAAGAGCAAGAGCTTTCTTTAGCCCCCACAATCAGGCCAGGGTTCTCAATTGCATCAGGACCTCTCAACTGGGCAAGCAAAACGTCTTAGTAAGGATTCAGAAAACTATCGACTTAGGGATAATTTGTAATAACAAAAATAGTGGCTACCATGTACCTACACATACCAGGCACTCAATTTTTCTGATGTAGAACCAGAGGTTTAGAGAGATGAAGCAATCTGCCCAAGGTCATCCAAATAATAAGCGAGCTCCTAGGGCACGGGCTGGGTCTCAGTTATCCTTCTATCCAGAGCCTCAGAGGGAGGCCGTGGTCACCGCTGATGGGGTGCCTGTGTCTTACTTTTAATGTCAGAGGTTCTCTGTTTAGTTTAGTTTTTAAGTCTGTTCAAGAAATTAGCACTTGCTTGCTCACTTTCTCTCTCTCTTGTGTTAGCATAAGAGCAGTTCTTAAAATGAGAGGTCAATCCAGGAGACAGTTAAAATTATTTTCACTCTAAGTTAAGCTGACAAGTTACAGAGTAATGGTGTTTAAAGGATATGGGACATTTATTTTTAAAATGATGATCTCCCTAAGAGAGACAACTATCCTTCTTGTGGTAGATTCTTTATCAAATCCTTACAAGTAACCACAGAAAAAAGAGTGTTACATAACACAGCAAAATGGGAAGCCTTCCCTGTTTCCTTTTTTGCCTCTTCTATTAAAAAAAAAACAAAAACTCTCAAAAAACAAATACCTGTCTGGAATTAGGCCCAGCTGAGTTTTTTGGATTTCACCTTGGTGAATGCTCCCACCAAAGGAAGAAGACGCTCTTGGCTTCAGCCTCTGAAATGAGATTTGGCAGCTGTCCAACACCACAGAGCAACGTTACATAACAAGGCAGTGCAAGAAGCAAAAAGAAAACTACATTGAAATGAGGCTTTGGTGAGTGGGCTGGTGGCTGGGCAGAACACACTTTTACCAAGATAGAAAATAGGCAGCGGCAAGGCCATGTGAACAATGACCATTACGTAAATGCTCAGGGTTTTTTCCCCCACAGTCCACTTCTGAACTGCACACACTCACAGATCACAAGCAGTGACCTTCGGAGTGAACATTTGTGTGGGAGAGAACGGCTCCTGCCACAGAGTCTAAATTCTTTTGGGGATGTTCTCGGAAGTCAAGTATGATAACCACCCCCCCCCCCCCCGCCGTCTCATTTTTATACTGACACCCCACAGAAACATTTTTTGAATAACAAAGAGTAATTTCAATGGAAAGAGAGAAATACTGAGACTTCTGACCTTATTAGCAACTCTAAAAATATGTAATGCAACTCACTGTCTACCATAAGCTTGTTCCTAAGCATACCTTTTTTTTTAAACAGGAAGCCCAAGCTGGTTTTAAATTTTTAGCTCCAGAGAAGGAAGCAGACTTCTACTTTTTAATGTGCTTTTTTTTTTTAAAGAAAAGTATCTTTAAAATAGTTTGGGTACCAAGCTAAGAGTCATGTTTGCTCATAGTCAGCACTTTCTGGCTGTACAAGATTTGTTAAATTAAAATTGAGAAATTACTAGAAGATACAACCAAAAAAAGGGGAGAATGTGCCTATTTATGCAAATCCTTAAATAGTCCTATTATTTGCTTTTAACCAATATGGAGAGAAAGTATGTACAATGAACTTGACTTAGCACTAAAATGGCATCCTTAATAGGTCGATCTGTTCCTGCTGAACACACCAGAGGGTCCATCTTTGGAGATAGACTTTAAAATCTCAGCCATTTCTAAACAGTATGATTAGTTTCTTGCTTAGGAACCTAAAGGGCTATTTTTGTGATCTAACATGCATATAACTTTATATTTCCAAAAGGATTTCTTTGGGGTCATTTTCCTGATAGAGGTCCTGTAATACCAGCTTGTGTATCATGCAAGAAGAAACTGAGGCCTAGTGACCTACATGTATTGTGGGTTCCTAAATGCAAGATGTGGTGGAGACTGTATGCACATACTGAATGGTCTCAATTTCATTTTAAATCGAAGATACTGGTTGAAAGGTAAGGTCCTTAATATGTGTAAAGAGGGATAAGAAAATGCTATTTGTTTTACCTTGAAATATTAGCAATCTTTACACAGTCCATACATTTTGGAATTTATCCTTTATCCCAAAATGATCTGAAGATCATAAAAATCTCACTATGGAAAAAGCAGAGCATATTGGGGGCTTGGTATTTAGCATTTGAGTAAATGGTAGTGTTAAAAATCAGGATGAATTACAAATTTGGAATGAAATTTCCTGCTACAGAGCCTGGTAACTTCTATCTGCTGAATAAGTGTTGAATAAATTAATAAATAATCTGAAGATCAGGGTTTCCAGCTTTATCAACTTTTGAAACCAGATACCCTCAACATCAAAACTAATGACATTTTGTCTAAACTAAAAATATTCATGTCTCAAGAACTTCACCATAAAGTTGTATAACTACTGGGAAGTTACTACAGAAATGCCAGTGCATCCACTCACTAAGTGTAACTGGATCTCCTTAGGCATGGCCCCACACTGTATGTTCTCTGAATTAGGTTGCAAAGGACTGAACTTCAAGGCCTTATAGCATGCCATAAATACAGGCAAGATCTACGCACAGCTTGAATCAACACCATATCACCTTGATGAAAGATGATTAAAGTATAGTTGGTAAACCATATTAACACAGTAATTAAAAACTACACACACATACATACAAGGTGAAAGCATAAAGCTATTCAAAAAGTGAAGAGAAGCTGCCAGTGCCGGCAGCATTACCAGTCCCATGGTAGCCATCCTCCTTTCATCATGGTCAGTTCATTCACAGAGGAGAAAAGGCAGAAACTAGGGGAAATGCAGACCATCTGCTCCATCCAGATGCAACAGCACATGCCTCTTCTATCCAAAGCTTTTTACCAGAAACGAACAGAGAGATGATCTAATCCTCTCACGAAATAACCGACAAAGGTAGTTAGACACATTTGCATCACAAATAATAACGCCAATATCTTTAAATGAGACCTTTTTAACATGAGTCAAGACTTTTACCACCAAGTGTACACTGATTAAACAGAACACTAAATCAGCATTAAGAGCAAATGGGGTTGGCTTCTATTAGCTTTATTCAGCTATTCCTTAAATAAAATCATGCTTAAAACATCTTCATTCCTTAAATAGCAAGAACATTTTAGTCCAGTCATCCTAGTTTTAAAAAGACATCAGAAGATATTCCTTTAATACTGTATACTTCAAGTAATGTGCATTTCCATTCTTATAAGAAAAGGTTAAAAACAAATATTCTTACCTTGAAATTGTGAACCTTTTCATATTTTGGAATTTGCTCATTTTCTTTCAGAGTTGCTCTTCTAACAAGTGATGTCAACTGCGAATAAGCAAAGAGTTTCAGAGGTTGCCAGATTGTCACAGACGACTTTTGAGAACCCAGTTTCATTCCCAAGGCTGCTATCAATAAATCTTGCTGACGGCCCTCTTGTTTTGATTTGTGGACTGCAGCTCTATTAGTTTTCCTACCCGACCAAGACTCTTTGGATGGCATTTTGGAATTCACAGGAAAGAAATAAAACCTATATTGATCTATGTCTTGTCGATGAACTCTATTCAGCTAACAAATGAGCATTCTACCAGGCAGCACAGAACTCTAACCTACAGAGAGCTGCAGAGAAACATCACGGAGAGGTGGAGGAGGATGATGAAGCACTTCTTAAAAAGAGGTCGACTAACCAGAAAAATTCTTCTTTCTTCCTTTTTTTTTTTAAAGGGCTCTATATTTAAGCATCTGAAAACTTAAGAGTCTGAACAGAAATAAAGAGTCGACGCTAACATGCAAAACATTCAGCATCTCACTATTCCTTTCTAAAAGCCCTGCAATTCTGACAAATGATACATTTCTAAAAGCTTTCTTCTCTATTCAATATATTAATGTCCATTCTGAATGAAAGATGCCTACATACTGCCTGCAATCAGTTTCTAGCAACAGACACCCTGTGAAGCCCCTAGCTGAGGGTGGGTGAAGGGAGGGATCTGACAAGGAAGGCTGGATTAGACTGGTCACCGTAAGAAAGGAGATAACCAATGAAAATCAAGCAACAGTATTTAAGTACTGTATTCCTCAACTCATTCTGTCTGTTTCTCCCTCCTCTCATGTAACATTTTCTTGCTGGCTCAAAAAAAAAAAAAAAAAAAAAAAAAAAATCAGTGGGAAGACAATGAGCAATGAATGAGTCATGCATCATTACAAAATGGAATTTTTTTTTCACCTATTAAAAGCAAAGGAAAACGAACACACAGCACTTGGTTTCAAAAAGAATGCACCACTCCCAGGCAAATTATGGAAGGCTCGATCTATACCATCCTTTGTGCATACAGACTGAGGTGAGTTAACTAAAACCCACTATTATTAAAGATGAGCAAAAGCTGATAAGTATTTTGATGAAAAAGAAAAGGAGTTTAATTAGGTATTGTACTATTTTCACGCAGAACAGGGAACATGCATATAACACTGCTACCACCCTGGAGCGGTCAGCTTTGTCTCCCTACCATGAGTAGTTCTGCTGTGGATCTATACTTAAATAGAGCCAACCATTATTTTAATTCTTAGTCTCAACATTCTTTATTCAAGAGCTTGAGACCAGGTCATAGTGGAGGCTCCTTGGGAATAACTGCTCCTGTACACAGGTCCCAGGTATAGGGTAAGTGCTGACAGGACCCTTGGGTGGTTGTTTGCTGGTGTTGAAAGAGGGGTGCTGGGTAAGAGACTCAAACCCAGCTCCATTTGACAGCAAGTCCTATACTCCTTACTAAGGTGCTATAAGAAGCTTAAGTTTTCCCATATTAGTTCCCTAAACATCTGTTTCCTCATGTTACAGTAATTAAGTTTAACTCATTATGATTCTAATGTTACACTGTATTTAAAGAATCTACAACTCTATATTTAAATGAATTCAGTCCCTTTGCTTGGTGCAAACAACTTATCTCAGATTTCATAAGCTAGAGGGGGCATGTGGCCAATGCAGATTCTAATTTAATTAGGGTATGAAGTGGTCCTTAAACCATGCTAGATATTGGAAATATTGAATGACTGATTTTCTAAACATCCCCAAATAGTTTTTTACTCACTTGAGTCTGTAGTTCCTTCTTTTAACATGGTTTATTCTTTTAAAAACATTTTTAAGTAGGGGCTGGCCCCGTGGCCGAGTGGTTAAGTCTGTGCGCTCCGCTGCAGGCGGCCCAGTGTTTCGTTGGTTCGAATCCTGGGCGCGGACATGGCACTGCTCATCAAACCACGCTGAGGCAGCGTCCCACATGCTACAGCTAGAAGGACCCACAACGAAGAATATACAACTATGTACTGGGGGGCTTTGGGGAGAAAAAGGAAAAAATAAAATCTTTAAAAAAAACCAAAAAAACATTTTTAAGTAAATAAAAGGCAGAAAATATTTGCATCTACAGAAGTTCATTTCCACAAATTTATATCTTCATGTGATTAATATGAGATAAAAAATGTTCTCATTCCAAGAGGAAATACAACGGAAAGAACTTTCCTTGCCTAACCTAAATTACTCTTCAGCTTAGACCTAGTTTGTCATGTGATGACTAAAAATAAAAAGGCCAACCAACTCTCCAGTCATGTACAACCTAAAGTGAGGCTTATCTGATTCTCAGTAGGCATCAGGAAAAAAACAGAGACTCCAAAGGCAAATTTAACAGTAATTTTTTTTCTCCACAATGTTTAACACTTAATGTTTAACTTACTAAGTTAAAGAAAACAATCACCCATGTCACCAAAATAGCTTTTTTTCCCTATTTCTGATCAAGGTCCTTTATTATAGATCATCCCTAGTCCTTCAGCTGTAGTAACTAAAATTCGACCAAAGCCTAAGAATATCCATGGTTGAGTTATCCAGAAAATTCATGCCTGGGTAAAAGTGACTATTTTGTCATTGAGAAGCAAAGTCTACTATAGACAATGCAGAGTCATAATGTCCTTCCTAATTTTTCTACCTAATCAAGAAATACTGGGTTAATTGCAACTTGGACAGCTACCTAGTGCAGTAAAGAGATAGAAAATAGCAGCTCAGGATGAAAAAGTTCTTAGCTACCCTCAAAGCGCTGGGGGTTTGGTCACTAAGATGCCCTTAATAGCTGCAAATGCACTTCTGATTAGCTTTGCTGAAGAGCTCAAGTTATGAGAGCTGCTAACTCTAAAATTCAGAACCAATACCAACGTTCTGACGTTCCAGACAAATGTATACCACTCATCCTTATATTTATCTGGCTATATCGACCTGGATAGTTACAGCATCTATTAATTATGGCTATCATTTATTGATTGTCAATTACTTATGTTTTAGGAACCCAGCTAAGCACTTCTCATACAGAAGTGCAGTACATGCAGGAGGCAATGCAGCCTTCAAGGCTCCATTCAAACACCCCCCTCCTTCATGAAGCTTCTGATGATTTGTCCCAATCAGATGCGATCTCACCCACCTGTGAACCTCAGGGCCCTTCATTTGTTCATTAATTATGAGATTATCATCTTCTACCTCAATCACAGTTAACTGTGTAGTTGCTTACATAGAATTGGGTCTTATACATCTTAGTATAAATCCTAAATCTAGTAAACAGCTTGCACAAATAAAGGTTCAATAAATATCTGGTTAAAAAAATAAAATCTGGGGCTGGCCCTGTGGCTCAGTGGTTAAGTCTGTGCGCTCCGCTGCAGCGGCCCAGGGTTTTGCTGGTTCGGATCCTGGGTGCAGACATGGCACCGCTCATCAAGCCATGCTGAGGCAGCATCCCACATGCCACAACTAGAAGGACCCACAACTAAAGATATACAAGTATGTACCGGGGGGCTTTGGGAGAAAAAGGGAAAATAAAATCTTAAAAAAAAAAATCAAATGAAATGAGGACAACTATTTTTATCGGGGAGGCAGAGTGTTGTAATAAAAAAGAAGGGATTTGAAATCAGTGACAATGAAGTTTGAATCCTGACCTTGAGAGACTGGCTTGGTGCCTTGGTTACCTCATCTACATACTATGAATACGAATACCTACTTTATATAGGTTACTGGGCAGTTTAAAGGGGATGACGGGCAAAAGAGGAAAAGACTGTCTGTAGACAGTAAGCACTCAATAAATGAGAGTATTGACAGGGGTGCTGTGCCAAATATTAGCTGCAGGGTATGCTGGGTAGGATAAAACATGGGTTTCTGACCTCAAGAAGTTAGATTAATCTGCTTTTATTTATAACATAGAAACATGCCTGGAAGTTCCTGCCCTTCCCTATATATTATGGTCTCCCCCAAAGTCCCCAAATTCTAGTTCTATCTTTTAAAAGGCATATAACGACAAGTATGTTAGTTGAAGGAGTGGGGTTGGGGCCGGGGGATGGAAACTGGAAAGGAAAGGAGATTGCCAGCATTTGTGAAGAAGCCAGGAACAATGTTTGAGGCTTCATTCATATTGTTGTCCCATTTATTGGTCAATCATCCTGGGAGTATGTTGTATAATGGACATTTTATAGATGCTCACAGAGTGACTTGCTCAAGGTCACAGACAGGAAGTGGAAAGTCTGTGATCTGAATCCCTGTCTTTGTCCCCAAAGCCCAACACTTCTTTGTGCTACCTTATATTCTGCTACCTTATAATGAGAGCAGGAGACAGACCCGAAGTTTAGGGATAGAGCCTCTCATATTCTGGTTCTATAGAATAGAAGAAAACAGTCTAACTAGGTGGCGGGTCTAAACCAGCAGGGCACGTATCCCACAAGGTCATTCTTGCTGGAAACACCAGCAGTAGTTAGCTCTTTATTGTGACTGGGAATCTTCAGCCTGTCTTAGACCTGACTCTGGCCATCAGTGATACTGATATCACTTTTGTATGCTCACCTGAAAGAAAGGGACTGGCCTGGAAAAAGAGATGGAGAATGGGCAGATTCCACAACCCTCTTTGCTTCTACCTTTGTCCAGACCATCTGTAATGTAGAGAAGTGGACTACAAATATGGTGTGTGTGGGGGTGGGGAGTCATGTGAGGAATAAAGAATGGAAGGCGGCCATAGGTGACCTTGGAAAGGTAGACATTTGCTGTTTGTCAAATAAAGAAATTTCTGCCGCTGACCCCACTACCTTGTTGCTTGTCTAGTAATAATACTGGATTTGTGCTGAGCTAGCCTCTCATCTTCACTAAGCATAGAACAACAGGATCATGGGCAACGGAGCCAGACAAAGGTGCTGACTTTAACCCTGTCATCTATTGGCTGTGGGATGTCCTTGGTCAAGTTACTAATTTATTTCAGTCGTTTCTTCATGTGTAAAATGGATGAAAAGTACTTACATTATGGAATTATTAAGAATTAAATGAGCTAATATGTGGGACACATTTTGCACTATTCCTGGCACAGACAGTAATCAAGAAATAGGAGTTTCCCCTCCTTTCTTTGTAGTACACTTCTTTTCTCACAAATATCTGGTTTTTAATGTGGGACCAAGACTTAAGCCAAAAGAATAAATCTCCCATTACTGAATATTAGGACTCGCTAATAGTAAGAATATTCTCTAGGAAACTGGAAGGACCTCACACAAATAGCCACCTCCTTTATAACATCATGATGATGCCACAGACTCATGAGCACAATGCTCCCATTAACTAAGCTAAGTCAACATTCCATCCAAAAAGCACAAGAAGGGAATATTCTAACTGGCATGTCCCTGAGGCTCAGGGAGATGAAGAGTAGCTGGATTAACTACTGGGTGATATAAGTCACTGGCTTACACTTAGCAAAATCTTGCAATTTCTATAAAACATTAAAACTGAGATATAAACAATACAGCTTTTCCACTATCAAGCAAATTCAGCGCACTCTAGATACACAGATTTATTCATAGCTTGGTCCCCCCAACCATAATTTGTAACCAAATTTCTCTCCTTTAGAGCCAAGACTGGAATATACTTCAAGGTACTTAACAACAATATGTCAGCGTACATTTATTAACTGACAACTACATGGCATTGTACTAGTAAATGCTTTACATGTGTGTAGTTTAGCTGTTAAAACAATCAATAAGGTAGGTATCATTTTACAGATGAAGAAACAGAAGCTCAAAGAGAGTAAGTGCCTTTCCCAAGGTCACCTAATTAGCACATAATGAGAATAGGATTTGAATTCAGGTCTATGTGACTTCCAATTCTGTGTCTTTCCTCTAGGCCATCCTGCCTCTCATATTATCTGTTGTCAACATGCAATTTTGAAAGGCTATCATTTGAATAAATTTCTGGATCATTTATATTCTAGTACTCCTTGAATCACTAGCCATTTCAGTACTGCTTATATTTGAATTCATAGTATCTACCAGATTCATCTCCTTAACCAAAATTTTCAAATGTATTTTAAGTCAAACATTAGAGCCTTCTTTACAGAACTCTACACATTCCTTAAATTATGTTAGGATAAACAACTTTTTATGTTGCATAGGAAACTCTTACCTCCTGCCAGGACTCTAATTTTTATGCTACTGGCATCAGTCATGTCATAATTCCTAATCCCTCTTCATTACATAGCTCCTCTAGCATTAACATAATATCCATCTAAACATATAACAATAAGGTGCATCAATGCATTCATTTCAGCATATAATAAATTTAAATTACACTACTAACATTGACACTATCAAACTCTGTACACGCTCACATGTTCCCTGACAGACTCATATGCAAAAACTATAAATATAAGACATTTGAACAGACAACGCAAACAAAAAAGTTCAGTCCTGCATTCTTTATTCTCACAAGAAACAACAGAAATGATCAAACTCTCCAAGTGCCAGTTTTGAGGGAGATTTTGCACTCTGCATGAAGAAAACCAGGCCCCAAGAGAAGGGGCTGGAGTGGCATATAGCCTGGTTCTGACTGATAGCAGCCAAGTCACTGAATTTTTCTAAGTCCCAGCTGGATTAAATGAACTCCATGGTCTTCTCTATATTTTTAACAAAAATTGAAAAGGAAGAAGGAAGGTTCGTAACTCATTCAGCACACAGGGATGTAAAGATCTGGGTGTGTCTATGCGGGAAAGCCTAGCCTGGCTATCTCCAGTGAGTCCATACAGGCAGCTCTGGCTAATTTACTATGCGCTTTTGTCTGGCACCCAGTCTTGTAGGCTCAGAAACTTAATTTGTCAGCACAAGGAGATCATATCTATTTGTCAAGCGGAGGCTATATTATAATACCAAGCTCATGAAATTTAGAGGTAAAAGCAGAATGACAGTTGTCTACTTTATACTAAGATAAGAGATATAATTATCACAAAGTGGTTGACCAACAGGCTCTTTTCTGGAAGCATACCTACACTGGAAACAAAAAATTATTAGGAAGTTGATTAGAATGGAATCAGAACAAGTGGCATGGGTTAGATGAACTGAATACGTAATGCATAGAGTTAAGAGATTTGTTGAATGCTCTTTAATTAGGATAGTCATGCCAATGGACTAGAACACTCAATGTCCACTTAGTGGGGCTCCCTCATTTTGTCAGAGTTTAGATGAACATAAGCAACTTCTACTTCTCCGAGTCTCCTCTTCCTAGGCATCTCTTTACAATTATTTTGCATTATCTCTGCTCAAATATCTTTGGTGGTGATCCTAAAGTCAATTCATAAGACACAGTCTTATTTTTTCATGTACAAGTTCTTAATGGATACTAGATTGTAGCTCTGATGTACTGATAACAATTTATATAATAGGTACTTTGGGCAGATAAAATAAATAAATGGAAGATGTTTTCCAGTCTGGAATTACATAACCACAAGTTAATATATACACATAACATATATAAAATCACACTTGTTGTTAGTGCCCTGGAGTTGATTCTGACTCCTAGTGACCCTGTGTACAGCAGAGCGGAACCCTGTCCAGTCTGTTTGCGCCATCCTCTCACCTTCCGGCGCCGCGTCAGACAATGCTGTGCTGCTATTCATCATGCAGCCACCACAGTATGACGACAGACGGGTAGTGTGGTTCCCTGACCGGGAAACGAACCCGGGCTGTGGCGGTGAGAGTGCTGAAGCTTAACCACTAGACTACCAGGGCTGGCTTAAAATTACGTAATAAGAGTGAAATATTCTAATCTAACACTCTCCACTATTTGGCCACTGGCAGTGATGGTTGTACAATGATGATCATAACAACATTCTTTCTTGGTTCTTCCCAGTGAAAAGCTGAAATCAGCCTCAATGGAAACTTCTTCTCAATTTTTTCCCCCTAAAATGAACCTGAGGGGCTACTTAGGGAAATGTATCATTGACATTTTTGTTTTTTGTTTTACTCAAATGTTGATACCTATTACCTGAAAGACTTAAAGAAACACTATGGTTGTTCTGTAAAAACAGAGGAGATAAAATTAGGGAAGCTCTAACACTTCATCAATAATTAATTGGGACTTTAAATCCAGTGCAAAACTCTTGAATGATGGACTTTTGCACTTTCTCAAAAAGCTTTTAGTTGAAATATACAGATGGTAAATACAACTAAAAAGCAGATTCAGATTGACATCACGAGTATTTTCACATTTTAAGCTGCCACATGAGTTTATTTCAGTCCTGTGCAATCATCAATGTAACAGAAGCAAGCCAGTGTATCAGAATAAAAGGTAGGCACTGTATTTTCAGTTTTCCCATTCCTCTAGTGCCTTCATTGATTAGGCTAGGGTGATGGCTATGTGATTTGGCTATTTTAAAAAGGACTGTCACCAACTTTCTTAAACTTAAGTTATAAAAGTTTATTTCCTTCATGTGTAGTTTGATTAGAATATTCCAATTGTAATTTATTTTAATATTCATTTTAAGCTCAATAAAGATAAATGTTGACTCACGGTATGAAATATATTTGTGAAGTTCAAACATACTTTTGAAAACCCATTTCTATTATTTGAAAATGGCAGTAGTGGCCTGAAGGTAAAAGATTTAACTTTCATAAACAATTACTCTGAGAAGACGTGTAAGCACGGGCATAATTCATAGACGTGTTCACTGTTCCCCTCACTGCCAGACATTAACTTGTCTTTTCTTTGTAATGACATGCTATACGGCATGCTTTACATCAAGGTAATGACATTAAAAAGTAAAAATAGCTTGCATCTGGGTATTTGCTAAAATAAACTTTTCATATCACATCCACAGTATTTCATTGACAAAAGTCCTTTTAGTTCAAAGGATCCTAATAAGACTGAGAACTTTAACAACCCTTAACTTGAATGCTCTCCTTTATATGAGATAATTTATATATATATATGTTTATATACAAAAGAATCTAATTATCTATCTATCTATCTATCTATGTACTGTGTCTCAAATGGAACTCGACATCTTAAGAGTGATGTGAGGCACCTGAACCAGGCCCATAAATGATCAGTGCATTAGAGAATAAGACACAGAACGTCAGACTGCAATCAACTTCCTGTGAGGAGGAAGAAGAAAGAATTAAAGGATGATTTAAACATCTATCTTCTAGTGACATTTTAATGTCTCGAGAGGGATTTTCACCTTGCCGTTTTCCTCCTCCACAAAGGATAGGTTAATGGGAGATAATTTAAGGAGCAATTGAAGATCTTAGGTTGATAAGGTCACATCTTATTTAAGGCTGTCTGGCCAGCTGAGGCTTATGCTTTACTACCTTTTCCAGCAAAATGTCCACAAGAGCCAGCCACAGTGAACGGGGACATGCAGGGACCCTGGGGTGGCTCTCTAAGCTCCCCTATAATGTACCCATTTGAAAATGTTCATACAAAAATGATTTCCATCAATTACTACTGGGTAAAATTGATATTTCTAGGAAGATGTGTCATATGCATCTTAGGTTTAGCATATATCCCTGTCAAGTGGCAGGAAATTCATAATCTAGTTTCAGGAGAGCAGGCCTGGGTAACTGACGGAGGCCTCAGAGGACCGTTTCTGGCAGCAGGCCTGACTACATGGCCATGGTGCATAGCAAGAGGAATCTGGAAGGTAACTGCCTTAATAATCCTGTTCTAGTCCTACTTTACAATAACTTTAATTACTGTATTCTTCTATCTATTTGGTTAAAAAAAAATCTAGGCCTAGCTCTTACGCTGCCCCCAAATCAGTAGCCCTTACACAGAGGTTTAGATTTTACAAAGTACTTCGCCACACATACTATTTCATTGCATCCTCACATTCCTGTTTTTACACAAAGAAATTTCAGCGATGTTAAGGCATTTGCTCAGGGGCAGATAATCAGTAAGCAAAGGAGCCATGATGGAAGCCCAGTGCTCCTGACTTCACACCCTGCCCTCTCTCCACTCTGTGGTGCATCCCTGGGACTTGGGGACGTGATTACTCAACCTGTGATAAGACTGACTTGCCTTGAGTAAGGCCCAGGGTCACAAAGACCCAGAACCATCAACAAGCAGAAATATTCACAGATGAAAAGGACCGCCCCCAATTCAGTTCTAAGCCTGACAAATGGTTTACAACAAACAGAGAAGTAAGGTCAGCCTTGGTGATTCATTCTGGCATTTTTAAAAGCCTCTTTCATTATTTTGATGGTGGTGGGTAAAGCGATATGTTGCTCTTACTTAGATACATGCAGATCCTTTGTCAAATGTCTATTAGGGCTTCAAGGAGAGTTACGGAGCAGCACGCCTGTTTTTGTTTTTGCGTTGGCTTTTCCGGTTCCTTAAATAAAAACCAATCAACAAAACTACCCTCTAAACCAATGAACTGAGAGAGCAGTCTTGTGAGCAACTAATTAAGCTGTCTTTAGAAATAGGCAATGAAGCTTTCCATTAAAATTCACCAAACAGCCACACACAATTTACAAGGTGGAAAGCCATCCCAATCTCATGGGTAAACAAGTAAGGAAGTCTTAGAACAGAGATTCTAGAATGGCCAATGCAGTGAGTAATTAGGATGCATTTTATCTTTAAAAGAATATAGTATTTAAAAAATAGGGATTTGGGGTTCTAGACATGTGGCCTGAGAAAGTGTAAATACTTTACATAGCCCACAAATTCATTTAAAGAAAATACAGAAATGGTCAAAGTATACATGTACAATACAAGGTTCTCAAATAGTTTTCATTCAACAAATATTTTATTGAGTATTTACTATGTTCTGGGCATCAGTGAAACTGTGGCAAATATCAGAAAATAAGGCTCTAGGTTATTTTCATAAGGACTAGATATTAAGCCAGTAAGTACATATTTCATGAGTTAATAATAATTGGGATAAATACTGGGTGGGTAATGGATTTTTTTCATCCTTTTTTAATCCTAATAATCACATTTTCTAATAAAGGTTGAATTTATTTGTGAAATCTATGTCAATGCCCTCTTCCCAAGCTGCTTCCTCCTCTCCTGGTCCTTCTGAGATTCTAACAGGTGACTTCTACCCGTCTCTCCATCCCAGATCTCTCTCCTTAGAATATGGACGTGCCTTCAAATGGCTTCTAATGCCCAAACCATAGGGTAGTCTGCTGACTGCCTCATACAGTCCTCTTACCAGAAATCATGCAGACAGGGAGGTGTCATTTATAAACCCTCCTCCTTAATCTGCCTAACCACCCCCCCCCACCCTTTCCATAGAGTTAAAACAATTAAAAAAAAGTTTTTAACTGAAGTTCAGTGTTATCTATAGTTAAGAGGTTAAAAGCTTGGCTCTTGAGTAAAGACTATCTGTAAAAGACATTCAGCCCTATTTACTAGTTACGGGATTGTAGGGGAAGTCTCTGTTTCTTCATCTGTAAAATTGGAATGATGGTGGTCCTACTTCATAGGACTGTTGGGAGGATGAGATGAGCTAATGTATGTAGAATGTATGGAACGGATGTAAAGTACGCATTCTCAGTACCCAGCAAGCAGAGAGCTCTCAATGCTGTCAAAGCCCAGGTGATGGTGGTGATGTCAATACTGCCATCATCATACTCAGAACAAAGAAGGCACTAAATGTGGAAAGAATGAGGGCACAAAGTTCATGGCATATTTGTAACTCTCAGTGAATTCTCCAGACTCACAGATGAGTGCTTGTCTGAATGAGTCCAGCCTCTTGCCCTTACGGTACTGCCAGAATAGATTTAATACAAAACAATATGGCCATTTTCTTACAATGGCCACTTCTTAAATGTCTCACAGCTCAGTTTTTTAAAAAGTAATGACTGCCCAAGAGGTGCAAAGAAGAAAGGCATTTTAAATATTGTTTCCTCATTTGATAGCTGAAATGTATGCAAATATGAACTGAAAACATGTTAGAGAGAAAATCTGTGACAACATAGGTATCTTAGCAACATAGCTGACTAAAGGATGAGACTGAATTGAAAACATTTGTTGTGTTAAGAGAACAGGTGCCACCTGAAGTACAAAGGATGCTTGGGATTCAAAAACTGCAGTTTTCAGTTCTAAAGATTGTTGAATCATTGCGGCTTAATACGTAGGATCAAAACAACTATTATTGTGAAGGAACAGTGCAAAGTGCATGAAAATTTATGGAAAAATAAAAACCCTCTGTAATGATGAGTTCCAAAAAAATGATAGAAGGAAAAGGGAATTTGGGTGCTATCTACTATTGGTAAGCTTAAAGTTTATTTTTCTTCCTATGAATTCAAGCACAAAACTTGTTAGAAAATTGCAAGATGAAACTATTTTCAAATGCACGTCTCAATAAGGAAGACATTAAAATAAAAAGTATGATGCTAAAAAAATAGCTTGCCCAAAATATCTCCTCCTGCAGGATCAGCTGTAGATTTTTTTTAAGTGGATGCTTTTGTTACATTTTTCACTGTTAGAAATCTCAAACCATGTCATCAGTTGAATAATGTTTCTTTGTTGTTTCCAATTTTAAAAGAACCCAGTCTTTGAGATACTAAGTATAGAATTTAAAGTATTCTTTTATACCAATGGTACTGCTTTTAATGAATGACAGCATATTAAATTAGTTATTGTGGGTGACAATTTGGATAGTTTTCTTTTCTATCTCTATCTCTGTTGTTTCTGCTGTGGATTACATTAAGTTTAGAGTTCTACACCTCCACATTTGAAAAACTCTCCAAAAGAGAAAGAGTTAGCCTCATACCAAATGATGTAAAAGATAGCTGGGTCTGTCTAGGGATGGTTTTCTTGAGGGAAAGTATTGTTTGAGTTGCAAGCTGAGTTAGCTGCTTTTTCCACAGAATACCATTTTTCACTTGGAAGAACAACCAACATAAATTTTGGTTACTCAGACTTGGCATTTTCTCAAAACTGAACAAAGTGAGCCTGCCGCCTCAAAGAAAACAACTGACAGTCAATGATAAAATTCAAGCTTTCGAGTGAAAATAAGAATTTTGGAAATTCTGTACCTGCCACCCTGAACTTGACAGCTTCCCACTACTTAAATGACTTTTCTGTTGAGACCAATAATATTATTAACAAATGTGATTTTTTAACGATATTGCATAAAGAAACATGTCAAGTTTAGAAGAGCTACATAACTCAGTGAACCAATATTTTCTAAATGACCAATGCACGATGTTACAGAATCATGAATAGCTGAAAGATCCATTCAGAGTTCAAGACAGACCAATGGATTTTAGTGTAATAGAATAAGAAATGCTTATTGATAAGGTTTCAGATTCCACATTGCAAGTAACCTTTAAGAAACTATCACTTATCCAGTTTGGGTGTGATATCAGAGAGAAATATCCACAATTAGCTGAAAAGGCTGTTAAAATACTCCTCTCTTCTCCAAATGCATATTTTTATGAGGTCAGATTTTCTTCACGTACTTCAACAAAAACAACGTATCACCACAGACTGAATGCAGAAGCATTTATGAGAATCCAGTTGTTTCCTAATATTAAGACATACATTAAAGAGATTTACAGAAATACAAAAAATGCCACTCTTCTAATTAAATTTGTTTCATAAAATATGGTTATCTTAATAATAATAATAACACTATTATGTTAACATATAGTGGGTTTATTTTTAAAGTGAATTAATAGATATTTTTTAAAAATCTGTTTTAATTTCCAATATGGTAAATATCAATAGATATAATCCACATAAATAAAAGCTTTTTGAGGTCCTCAACTATTTTTAAAGTGTAAAGGGGCCCTGAACCCCCAAAATTTGAGAACCGCTGATCTAACCCATTAGTTGTAACCTTTACTGTGCAATAGGATTTCACACACACACTCATATAGAAAGACAAACATATTAATCGATATCTGGACCCCATGTTGATTCTACTGAATCAAAATTTCTGCAAGCTTCTCTATTATATATAAAGCTTCATTGGTGAGAACACTGATCTGATTTGGCTCCTTAATCAAAAACTATTTATGACTGCATATTTTAGAACTTCTCCAAAAGTTTATTTTACATTAGTTTTTTTCATTTTCTTCATTATTTTATTTCTCAAAACTATTATCATAATAATATCTTTAATTTTTTTCTTTTATAGTTAGAAATGCTAATCTTTATTCATTGTTATTGGTTTCTCTGTTTCTGAGAGATACCGTGGAAAACAATAACCTGTCAAATTCTGTTGAAAAGCTGAGAGGCTTTGTTTGCTTCATTTTTCTTTTCTGCTTCTAAATTATAGTAAACTCTCTATAGTAAGCTTTACATATAGTCTCTAGAGTATTGATTTGAAAAATACTTCACCTACCTTCAAAATCTTGTTTATTTAGGAGGAGACTGTCAACTCAGAGGTCTTTTGCCAAAGAGCTAAGTAAGCTTCAACTTTGATAATGAAATGCTAATAAGTACTTTGAAGACTGAAATGATGAAAACCTTAAGATGTCAACCTGAATTTAAGTCAACTGCTGAAAATGCAAAAGTGTGCTGACATCTTAAATAAATATGACACGCTTTATTCTAAATCTTAGTTACCAATATATTTCATTAATACACAAATTATGTTAACCATTTAATCTGGTTTAGTTATAAAAACTTTAGAGAAACTTATCCAGATCTCATTCTACTAAGTATACTGTGATTTGAAACATGTTGAATTATTGACAGCTTTGCACATTTATGTACAATTTACACTATCACATAAGTATAAAATCCTTTCTTATTTATTTTTGTTGTTCCTATGAAAGGAACAAGACTATCCGGATTTACACATTTCTGTGGTACTTAAAGAAGGGAGGGGAGTATTTGACACAAGCAACCATCAGAGAACTGAGCTACAATATAAGGAAGGATGTTTTGTTTCATTTTTTATATTAAAAAATTCAGTAGTCATAGGTTTTCTTATTCGGTAAATTTGAATCCTTTTATTCTTTTAACATTTGATAAGAGATTATTTTAAAAACTGAACATAAGGGTTGCAGATCTAGAGTGCCACGTCTCAACGGATGAAGGGCCCACGTGAACCACGCTTCAACTTCCTGGGGACGGTTCCCAGGTGTTTTAGCCTCTCCCTTTTGAGTAATCCAGTTACTCAAAATATGGTGACCCACTTAGTCTACATACTAACACAGGCCAAGGTGCAGTCTCTACGATGACACCAAGCGGCATTTGGCGGAAAGGTCTGGTTGTCCTCTGTGATTTCATTCTTAAAAATAAAGGATGCACGATTACGACACACCTGTAGGATCCTGTGATAACTCACCATAAACCTATCACCCCCAAAGATACCCATGTTATTATAATACCCACCCTCAAAAGGATTCCTATAAAGATTAAAGGAGATAATCTGGTAAAGGACTTTGCACACTTTCTGACATACAGAGGCTCAATTAAGCACTAGTTATTTCTGTTATTCTTAGTTTTATAACCCTTAGAAATGTATTTTGGGGAGCTAGAAGATACTTTCAATGTCCTGAGGCCAAAGGTAATTACGTCACTGGCTCAAAGATTTACAATCCCAGTCAGTAGCAGAGCCAAGCCTGTACTTAAATCTGCCTGTTCCACCTCTTAGAATCATAAAAAGTTCTCAGAAGTACAGAATCTTAAGTCTGAAAAACGTCTTGAGGGTTAACAAAGAGAACTTATGGGTTGTGAATCATGACAGTTAGAAGGGACCTGAATGACATCTACAAAGCTGAGTCCTTCAGTTTACAACTGAGGCCCAGGGAGGCTGATGACATGCTTAAAGTGACATCATTAAAGTCCTAAGACGAGGATCCAGATCTCCTGTCCAAAGAGATGCACAATAAAAAAACGGTTGTTTTGGGTGTGTGTAGGGGGGAATGGCTGGATAAATAGGAGATAACATGCCATAATCAAAGCTCCTTTTGAAGAGCTTCTATTTGAGGTAAAGGTGAATCTCTGTAGAAAACAAGTCTTAAAAAATAAGGAATTAAGAGAGGACGGGAGGCTGGCCCCGTGGCCAAGCGGTTAAGTTCGCGCTCCGCTTCAGTGGCCCAGGGTTTCACCAGTTTGGATCCTGGGCACGGACACAGCACTGCTCATCAGGCCATGGTGAGGCGGCATCCCACATGCCACAACTAGAAGGACCCACAACTAAAATATACAACTATGTACTGGAGGGCTTTGGGGAGAAAAAACAGGAAGAAAAAAACAAAAGATTGGCAACAGTTGTTAGCTCAGGTCCCAATCTTTAAAGAAAAAAACAAAATAAGAACTGACAGGAATAGCATAAGGACAGCATTTGAACTAGATGCTTGGATGGCTCCAAAGCTACGACCAAACGCTAGCATCTACGGCTACAGAAAGTCTTACGAGTCTTAACACCACATCAAATGCTAAAGATCTACTACTATGTAAGTATTCTGTCCTAGAGAGAAAAATAAATAAATTTAGCTTAAATGTTTAGAATATTTTTGTATAAAACCACAAGTGAGGCCGACCCAGTGGCGCAGCAGTTAAGTTTGCACACTCCGCTTTGGTGGCCTGGGGTTCGCTGGTTCAGATGCCAGGTGTGGACCTATGCACTGCTTGTCAAGCCATGCTGTGGTAGGCGTCCCACATACAGAGTAGAGGAAGATGGGCATGGATGTTAGTTCAGGGCCAGTCTTCCTCAAAAAGGAAAAAAACCCAAAACCCCGAAGTGAAATATTAAAAATACTTGTTTTACAATCTAACATCACTATGATTTACAAAACACATATATATGAAAAAAATAACCCCCTTTGTAATAACTATGAACACTGCTTCCAAATAAAGGCATCTGTCCTATTCACTATTTAGGCAAGGATTTTGGGGGGTTTTGTCTATAAGGGAACAAAGGGAATTCACTATTCACACTGAAATAAGTGGTAATTAGAATGTTACGTCTGCAAGATAGCAAAATAGTCCTAGTTTATATAGCAGTTTCAGCTAAGCCCCTCTTGTGCACGCTGCAGATGGAAACCGTGAAAATCCATTCCCCTCCAAATGCTTCATTAATTTAGAACTGGGTAACTCTGAAGAGTAGACAAGCTTGGCTATGATTACATATGAAGCTAATGTACAATTTTCTACATTCCACAAATGCAGAAATATGCTTCTCTCATATAAAGTTTTACACAGTTTAAAGATATAGAGTATTCCAAGAAAAACAATTGTACACGCTTTTAAGTTATCCTGAAAGTTAATTAAGTTATAAATCTAAATTTTTGGTTAGTTATCCTTATTCCTAAAGAAATATTTATTTTTAAAGTATTAAATATTCTGGAAAGAAATCTTTTACTTGAAGGGAAAAATTCATTTTGCAAAAATAAACAAAATTCTAAATTTAGAAAGTCTATTAAAAAGACTCTAGTGTAATCCTAATCTGAACTAAGCAAAAACATTTTTACTTAATGATTTAAAGACCGATTACTTAAGGAAGATTTATTATAAAAACATAGCATGCAGGAAAAAGAGCACTGGTCACTTAAGAATGAGATTTCTTGGAAAAACACTTTCTCTCTATATATCCCTGTTTCTTCATTTTTAATATTCTAGGTGTACAAGATGGAAAATTTGCTTCATGAGAAGATCCATGGTTGTCTTGTTCAGTACTGGGCACAGTAGCCCAAATAAGGTACTCAATTACTATTTATAGAATAAATGAATAAAAAATATATTAAGAGATTGCTTAAGTAATTACTATATACTAACACAATAGAATATTATATAGACATTTAAAATAATAGAGCAGAAATACACTTATTCACATGGAAAGATTTTTCACAACCTAATTGTCAGTAAAGCAAATTACAAAGTAGTTCATATAGAAGAAACATGTTTACATGTTTTCTCTCTTCTCTCCCTCTCTCTCTCTCATACACACATACACAAACTCTGGAAGGATAAACAGGAGAATATTATTGGTTATGTTATCTGTCAATAGTGGGATTTGGTGTGATTTTTATATTCTTACTGTTTTTCATTGCTTCATTATTTTTGTAAGCAATGAACATGAATTACTTGTATAATAAAAATATTAAAGTTTAAAATAATCTTTGCATAGGAAGACTAGAAGGAAACCCACCAAAACATTAACATACAGTCATCTTTGGATGGTGGAGCTATGAGCAATCCCCTCTCTTCTCTTTCTTTGATTTTACAAAATAAGATTTTACAAAATCTTATTTTTTAAGATTTTTTAATAAAGAACATGTATTTCTTTAAGACTAAGATAAAACCTCTTAAATTCATTAATTACATTTATCAACACATGATTCATTTTTTTAAAATTTAAGAACAGTCTTAGGTAACACGATTGGACTTGTTCACAAATATGACCTATATATATTAGCAGGACACGATGAGCTAGTCAGTGCAGATAAAACATTCTTATGATTCTCTACTACTTTCACACTCTGGTACTCCCCTCTCTCCACCACTATTCCCAGTCCTCCCAGCCTTAAGAAACACGAGACCTCCACAAGGTGGCCAATAAACGAGGCAGAGTGCCAAAAGAGGGTCACAAGGGGTTTAGAGTGCCTGAGGCCTGCTTGCTTAGCAAGCAATTCCAGATCACTGGAAGGCCTGCTCTAGTCAAAGTGCATTGAAACCATTACTAAAATTAACATGCAAATCATTTAGCCTATTTTTAAGAAATCAGAGTGAAGTCAAGGTTCTGTTTATATTAACATTCCCCTCATTCACTCACATTCCAATAGGTTTTTCTGAGGGAGGCAGGAGAAAAGTTACAACCATGTCTCCAGAAATTTTATACAACCCATAGTCCACCTACGGGGGCTTCTTACACAAGGGAACACTGTCCTTCACCTGGGACCAGGCAGAGAACTCTCTAGTCTACAAGACTCTTGAGTGGGTTGCACCTGCAAGTTTTCAAAGATTCTAGGAAAAGAAATCTAAGTGCTCTAGTGGCCTTAATAATGCTGGAAAAACAAAAGCTTTAGTGGTGGTCCATAGAGAATTCTAGAATCATATCACTGCCACAAAGAATACCTTTTCCCCTTTGAGTAGACTAGGACAGGGAAGCAGAACAGTTTTTCTCATTGTGACACCTGGTAGAGCTCAGAGAGAGTAGGGGACACTCTTCTTTCCCATCGGCTTCTTTCCCTACTCCTGTGGGACCTATTCCGAGCCAGAGAGGAATGGCAAGGGGACAGCCAGTGATTAAGGGAGAGCTGGCCACCTTCTAGCTGGCCGATTGCTTCTGGCTCAGGTCCAAGATCCCAGCAGAGCAGAGACCTTCCTCCCTGTACCTAAGAATCCTCTCTCATTGTGTACCCAAATTGATTGAAGTCCTTATTACAGGATAAAAAGTGAAGAGTCCATAACGATAGGATTGAAACCTTCAACAACTTACAGTGCTTTGCAATCGCTACTACACACCAATAATTCCTTAGCTGCTCACATTTCCCTAAAAAAAATGACGTGAGAAATTTTTACATCTAAAATGTACTTAAAGATAATAAGATGATGTGTTTATAATAAATAAAAAGAGAAAAGATGACAGTAAGGAGTGCTGTAAGTGTGGAAAACTAAAACATAAAATAGGATGTCACCTGTCATATCAAAACTTTAAAAAAATTTCTTGTCCTGATAGAAATCTAATCAGTGGTTTCCCTGGGGCAGGGGGTGGGGGTGGATTTTCTACGGGGGGGCACTAGGGAACTTTCTGGAGTAATGAAATACGGTATATTTGATTGTAGTGGTGGTTCACAGGTGTATACACTTGTCAAAGCTCATCAAACCATACATGTAATGGTGTGCATTTTACTGTATGTAAATTATACCTCATTAAAGTTGACTTACAAATATTCTTGGAAAATGAGCCTATAAAAGAGATACAGGCTCATGTGTAGAGTTTCTGCATTACAAGGAAAACCAGGACTTTCTCAAGGGGCAGAGGACTATAGTTTTTTCCTATGAACTTGGGCAGCAGCCCAAAGTCATTCTAAAGTTACTAAGCAAACTACCCACAACAGGGACCCCTTCCTGTTGAGTGGGTGGAAAGATGGCAGGTGTAAATCTCTTAAGAATGTGCTAAACAACCCACAGCTTGTATATAAAAGCTTCTGCTTTTGGAGGGAAATTTTACAGTAAAGGTGACCTTTTATCAAACAGTTCTGGTAAATAAGTACAAGCTGCACTAACTTAGAAATTATCCAGGAAAATGTTTAAGTTGTATGAGATGTAAAATTTAATCATGTAAATTAGGTCATCAGGAAATCTATAGCACTTAGTGAGTTTTCACTGAATGGTTTTAGAAGCTAAGGAAATAGAGGATAACAGGGCTGATTCATTCAAGTTACTGAACAAACCAGTGAAACGAACGCAGCAGCACACTTAAAAAGAGGTAACAAACACGGGCAAGATGAGTATCTGTTAGAGATGTTTATAATTTCTTTTTTGTGTGTGTGAGGAAGATTGGGCCTGAGCTAACATCTGTTGCCAATCTTCCCCTTTTTGCTTGAGGAAGATTGTCACTGAGCTAACATCTGTGCCAATATTCCTCCATTTTATGTGGGATGCCACCACAGCACGGCTTGATGAGCGGTGCTAGGTCCACTGGGTGCTAGGTCCTGGGATGTGAACCTGTGAACCCCGGGCTGCTGAAGCAGAGCACGCAAACTTAGCCACTACGCCACCAGGCTGGCCCCTAGATGTTTATAATTTCTCATTGAAAGAATCTAATTATTATAACGCTCAACTTTGAGCATTTTTGACTGGTTGTAGTAACTTGAAGGAGATCCAACAAGAGTTAAGAATTAACTCAGGAGGCCATAGAAAAACTGTTAAGTTCTCATAACTTGAGTGAGGAAAGGCTCAGGAGATGGCTATGACTTAGCAGTCTCTGAGAGGTCTAAATATTAGGGAGAAAAAGAAATGACTCCAAATATTAAGGGGAATGTGATGGAGCAAAAAGCATAAGATGAAAATTACCAATCCAAATCATTCAGCATGAGATCTAAGGTGAGGATTTACTGAAAGTGGAGAGCTGATTCTTTTATAAATGCCCACAAAGTTAGTGTGTGAGCATCAGGGGAAGGCCAGCTTGTTGCTTGATAGTCTCCACTTGCTTTGGACCCCAAAATGCTATTACCCTTCTAAAGCCACCCGAGCTGATTTTTGTTCCACAAAATTAAATGAATGGGGATCTTGCCACCAATGATTATTTCCCCACCAAAACGCTAAAGCCTCTGAAATAGCAATTGTGAAAGAATTTCTAATAGCTTCCGTTTCCAACCCTCAACCCAGTAATTTAAGAGTTATTTTATTTGTTTAATTAGCCCATATACAGAAATCTTCCAAAACTGCAGCTGGCTTGGAAAATTACAATTTGGTCTTCCGTTGGCCTGGTTCTTTTGAGCTGAGGAACTAATATTTATCTTCCATCTTCCTCTTTCCATCTGGTTTTCCCCAACGGCTTTCAATTACTAATCCTTTCTGTGGGTGATAAGATGGAAGGACAGATGAGATTCACACAGATCATTTCCTGGGCCCAGCTGAGTTTTCTTTAATCATTACAAGCATGGGATTCTCCATGGGGTCCAGATTGTCCCTACACACGACTGACCACCACGAGTTTGGGGAGATGCCACTCTGCCATCTTGGCTTGTTTGAATATATCCCTAAAGAGGTGCACCTAGTCACCACCCTCACAAACTATGTCATGTCACAAAGACAATTTTTCTGTACCTCAGATGGTTTATCTGTGGAATGAGGAACGGCCCTCCCTACCTCATAGAGACAATCTAAAGATTGAGTTCTTAAAGAGAAAAACATAGAGTACCAAATCAAGTTGAATTACTACACTTTTCTTTCTCAGGCTCAGGACTAATTTATATTAAGGCCTTGGATCTGGCTGAATTCATAAAATATACTCATTTATTTGTTTGTTCATTTAGTCAGTCAACAACTGTTTATTTAAAACTTAAGGGGCCAAATCAAAAGTGAAATAATATTGAGGGATTAAAGCCTTAAACCTGGGAGGGAATGTCAGAATGTCATATTAATTTCTAATCCATGATTCTGAAAAATTAGTGTTCTTGTCTACAAGAGTGTTTTCTATGATTTACTGGGCTATCACAGTAGCAAACTCAAATCAGAGAAGTACAACTTAATATTTATTGAACTCCTGTAATACTAGACAGATGATACAGGCAGCCTGCCTCCTGCTATCAAGACATCTAAGTGTTAATTAAATAGGGTAGAAACAATGAAAACATTTAAATGTAAGTTCTTTCAGGTGGGGCTTATTTCTTGCATATCTTTCATTAGGCTAGGCTCTGATTCCTTACAAACAGGAGGCATGCAATAAGTGCTGAATTAAATGCAAGTAATTTTGATAGAGATGAGTTAGTTCATGGAGACCTAAGAAGAAATGGGGACAATATTTCTGCCATGCCCTTAACTTGTTTAAATTCCAAAGTACCTTTTGAGTAACAAGAATTTGTTTATAAAGAACGCTCATGAAAGGCTGTTTAGAAAATGAAGTGTGAAGATATTAAGGCAAAGGAAGGAGAGGATTTGCCCAGCTGGAGTTAAGAGAATAGGCAGACTTAGAAGTTGGGGAAATTTGAGAAATCCTAATGGGCTCAACATGGAGTGCAGGTTCAATAAAAGTTCACTGACAGGCGGAGAAGCAGAAAGAAGCCTTCACTTGTCTTACACTCAGGGAAAGCAGAGTTAAAATATTGGTCAATACTAAAATGCAAATACCACAGGAAAATAACATATTTTAGCCGTAAAAGTCATTAGCGCATTATTGAGCAAAGACACATGCTTACTAACTGAACACAATTAGAGGTATCACAGCATAATTAAAAGACAAACTCCACCTTCTTGATGAATCAATTAGGAGCCTTTTGATGTCATCTAGCGTACCAGAGGGCAGTTGGAGTACTGAAAAGATGGATCTTGAAGAGAAAGCTGAACATGCTGTTTCTAGCAAAGGCTGGGGGAATAGTACTCAGACCCATGAATGGGCATCTGGTTGATGATTGCTCTGACCCCAGAGTGCAATAATGTATCACACTGCCCTCTACCTTTCCAAGTAAGGCCACTTCGTGAAATCTCATTAATATTTATAACCACCAGTGCGATGGCATCCACAGTCCTCATCTAGGGACTAGGGCAAATTGAGCCCCAGGGAGGTTAAGGCTTGCTCAAGACCACACAGATTAATACATACTTATATAGTTATATAGTGACTGTGCAGGCTTTTTCCCCTTAAACTCTACTTGATTCTTTCTTTCTCTTTTTTGAGGAAGATTAGCCCTGAACTAACATCTGCCACCAATCCTTCTTTTTGCTGAGGAAGACTGGCCCTGAGCTAACATCCGTGCCCTTCTTCCTCTACTTTATATGTAGGACGCCTGCCACAGCATGGCTTGATAAGCAGTGTGTAGGTCCACACCCGGGAGCCGAACCAGTGAACCCCAGGTCACCGAAGCAGAATGTGCGATCTTAATCGCTGTGCCACTGGGCTGGCCCTCTACTTGATTTCTTAAGATGTTTACAGAGGAGGATAAACCCACATTAGAAGTTCTGTGTGGAATTGTAGTCTTCCTCTTAAATAACAAATTGGACTTTTAATGCAAATAAGTGACTCTGGCCCATCTGGCAGTTCTCTAATAGCCTGTTCACCCCTGGAACAGCTGATCCTAACCTTGAACAAGCCAGAGTGGAGACTTGAATGTGTAAATGTGACTGGGGGAGAGAGGGATGGACGCGGCTAAGGCCGGGCTAAGGAGGAGGAGAAGAGGAGCAGAGCATGGGGAGGAGCCAGGAAGCAGAAGCAAAGACCCCAAAGCCTGGGAAAGCACAAGGTCGAGAAATCAAACACAGTTTCTGCAGCTTGCCTCGTGCCACCCACTCCTCTCATACTGTTACTTTTATAATGATTAAGTTTAAGCGTTGGCCTTCCTGCTGATTTCTACATTGAGATTATACAGATGCAGATAATGTGTTATATATTTTTTAAAGCAAATTCAGAAGATCTGCTTTGTGGGAGACTAAGACAATTAGCAGACCAGATTGCCTGTTCTCCTTTTGATACTCCAGGGACAAAGACTCCTGTCATTTTATGCAGGTTTCCAAAGAAGGCCAGCAGTTATGGCAGTTTTGGGCAGGGCCCCAATTACATTTCCACTTGAAATTTCACAAGGCTTTTCAATACGTATGCAGTCTGATGATCCCCAAAGAAGTCTTTAAGTAATGGAATTTAAATGTAAAAGAAATTCCTTAAGAACCAATTAATCCAATAGTAGGCCAAGTACTGCATTCATCCCCAAATTCCAGAGGAAGAACACACACACACACACACACAGAGCCTATCTGGTTGGGCGAAGTTTCATAAAACCAACAGAGTGATTCTGCACATTTGCACACCCCTGCCATCACAGCTCATCCTCACACGTGAGGCAGGTTTGGAGCTGAGATGACTCAATCCAGAAGTAAAGAGGTTCTGGCTAGATTCAGAGTTCTGACTGACTGACAGTACAGTTTCTGAAATGTAAATTCTATGTTTTATTTGACATTTTATATTATTAACAGCTACATGAGACATTTTCTAAAGCATGGTTTTTGGGGATTTAAAATCACATTATTAACAAGTAAAATTATCATAAAAACTATTGCATTCAGCCATTGGTCCAGTATCTGTTGAAGTAAATATATTAAAATCACTACTTAGAAGAAGGAACTATTCAAATACAGTTCCAAGATAAATTTTTTAAAAGTAACTAAAAAAAAAAGTAACTAAAAGCTGGGTTCTTGGCCAGTCTGGGCTGCTAAAGTTAAGGTGCCTCCCCCCCCCCCCACCTTTTCTGGTGAGGAAAATTGGCCCTGAGCTAAAATCTGTTGCCAGTCTTCCTCTTTTTGCTTGAGGAAGATTGTCGCTGAGCTGACATCTGTGCCCATCTTCCTTTGTTTTATGTGGGATGCCACCACAGCATGGCTTGACAAGCAGTGCTAGGTCGTGCCTGGGACCTGAACCTGCCAACCCTGGGCCACCAAAGCAGAGTACATGAACTTAACCACTACGCCACTGAGCAGGCCCCAAGTTAAGCCATCTTTAAAGAGAAGGAAGTCTGGCTTTTCAATATGCTGCAATTTCATGACTAAATGTCTCTCAACATTTAAAAAAAAAAAAATTTAAAAGTCTCTAATCGATATTTCACACTGAAGAAGCAACTTAAAGAGTTAATGAGAAAAATGACATAGATATTGCTTGGAAAAAAAGTTTTCCCATCACAATAGGCCACCATATTTCCTAGGGACAACCAAGAATCTTTAGGATTTACTTCCTGTGGCCAAAAAAACATTATGGCCATAAAACCATCCTTCCAACCTTCCACAAAAGCTCAGATGCTCAACTTACTCCTTAAGGACTGAAAAAAAAATGCACATGGAATTTTCCTCCTTCAATATTACAACAAGCAAAGACCTTAAGAGATTATCTGGTTCAAAATTTGCCAGAGTGGGTTTCATGAAACATTATTTTCCTGAAATGTTTTGAATAGTGGCAGGGTGACTCAGATAAGTTTGAGAGCACTCTTGGAGACTCACAATGCACAGTAGGCCATTAACAAAGCTGGGAAGCCTAAAGAAAAGCAACAGCTAAGTGTTTTTTTTTTAAAAAAACAATTTTTATCAAATCTATTTCAGCACAGAACTCTTTCAGCAGTAAGTATTTATTATAATCCTGTAAAATCAGTGTTTTGTAGAAAATCTCTTGTCATACATGAAGAAACTCAAGTTCAGACAGGCTAGGGGATTGTCTCCATAAGCTAAAACCAGACCTCACTTTTCAAATCCCACTTCGGGGCTCTTTCTAGTCCTATATTATTTCCTAAAACACCTCCCCTCCTTGAAGGATCACAGATTGTAAGATCCTTGGAGATCATCTAGTCCAAAACCCAACTGTTCAAAGTAGGGAAATGCAGTCTCAGGGAAGTGAAGCAATTTCCCCAAAGGGACACACAAAATCAACTCCTACAGTCGAACTAGAACCCAGCTCTTAATTCCAACACTAGTATCCTCTTTAGGACAGCATACTAACTCCTGCAAAACCAACACTTTTTGCCTCTGCGGAAAAGGAATCCCAGACCAGAAGGGCTTTCGCTACTCAGGACCCGGTAAAATATTTACTAAACCATACTTGTGTCAATAGGTATTTTAAATCAATTAAACATGATTGTCTTTACTTACAAATGTCATCCACTGTGACAGGGAATCAATGTTTCAAGCTGTTGAACAGGTCATCATCCCTGTCCTGTTGGATGACACCTGTAAATAAAATAAATCTATTTTTGAGTGAGTAGATTTTAAGCCAACTAGATTTAAGATGCATGCAGTCTGAAGCAAAGAATAAATGATTCTTTTTTCTTTGCCAGGAAACATTCGCCCTGAGCTAACATCTGTTGCCGATCTTCCTCTTTTTTCCCCCACCTCAAAGCCTCAGTGCATAGTTGTATATTCTAGTTGTAAGTCCTTCTAGTTCTTCTATGTGAGCTGCCGCCACAGCATAGCTATTGACAGGGTAGTTTGGGTCTGTGCCTGGGAATCGAACCCAGGCCGCTGAAGCAGTGAGGGCATCGAACTTTAACCACTAGGCCATCAGGGCTGGTTCTAAAAATGATTCTTAATAATGTACTGTTGGAGAGAGATTTTTTCCAGAACCAGTTATTTCACTATGTAGCTATCACTGGCCATCAGCACAAGAGAATCCAGGTAATGTAACATGTAATGTTGCCAGAATTCATAAGAAATCATGGATCCTAGAGCTAAAAGTGGTCCTCTGGGTATTATCTACCTCAGTCTCTTGCATCTGTGAATATTATTTTCACTTTGTAGGAGGGACAACTAAGGTCCTGTGAAGTTAAATGAGTAGCCCAATGTTAAATAGCTGAGTGTCTTTAGCTCAAATCCCTTGATATTGAAAAGTACATACAGAACACATTAGCAAAGGCTACTCTACCATTAGGCTGATCAAATTCAAAAGACTCATAGGTACACATTTTAAAAAATATTCCACAAACGTTAACTTAGAATATTCTAGTATATTTGTATAAAACATAATATCAGTATTAGATATTTAAATACAAACATTACTGAAAAATGCCAAGAATGGAAAATAACCAAAAGTGAGAAAATGGGAGTTAGAGAGTTGAAAAGAACCATATTAAATACAGCATGCCATTTAGGATTCTAGATTCTGGTTATTCCAAAAAAAATTTGTGGTTCCTAACAAATATGAGTTTATAAAAAACCATTTTCTACAAATTTTCTACGCTCTGTAATTTAAAATGTTGGTTTGTCTGTAGCCACAAAATACCACTCTAAGTAAGATCTGCCAGAAACTAAAATTTGGGCTGGACAATGAAAATTTAAAATTTCCATTCTGTACCTAACTACTCCAAGATAACTGGAAGTATTTTAGGACAGGGCCTTGAGGTACCAGGGCTGCTACAATAACATTACCACCAAACTCAGATTGAGCGCTGCCCAGGTGCCAAGCACTGTCTATTTTACATGTGCTCTCTCATTCCATCAATCCTCACAACAACTTCATTATCATTACAGTTTCACAAATAAGAGCATCAAAGCACAGAGAAATTAAGTAACTGGCTGAAGTTCATTCAACTGGTAAAACGGTAGAATCTGCACATAAATCTATTTGGTGACAGAATCCAAGCTCAAACCACTATACAATACTGTATTGCTTTAATACGGCAACTGAAGAGTCTTGAAAATCTAAGAATGAATTAACACAATTCTAATTAGAATACATAAAGTTGCCCCAATTAAATCCCACACAATATAAAGCATCAGGAAATTCTTTTTCTTGGAGGTGAGGGGGAGGGAGGGACAATTATCACCTTAATGCCAAGCAATTAAAACTTCTGATGTTAACCTTACAAATATTATAATTAAAAATAACAAATGAAAAACTTAAATTGTCTTTTATAGTTAAAGAAAGTAAACCTTCCTCATTCAATTACGTCTTAAGAGGCCACAAAGAGAGAAATCCTCCTCTTACTCAAGACTGACTGATTCTCAACATAGTATAAGTTATTGATGGAGTGAATTTAATCATGCACATTTTAAAAATATGGATATATATCATTCTGCCAAAGAACAGAGCTATTTATAAACTGTATTACCTTTAAGGGAAACAAAAAAGTAATTTTGATAGATAATGCAACTCCTCAATTTCTTATGTAATATAACTATCTTTTCTTGATCATAAGTTATGCTTCTGACCAAAACCCCTGAACTTTTTTACAAGGGGCCATTTTCCAACATATTTTTAAAACTTTGAAACTGATCAAACAGGAAATAATCAGGAGTACAAAAATATACCTGACGTATTTTAACTGAACAAGAATTAGAAATTTGCAAAGCTCAGCAGCACAGAAACTACACATTAAGGAAAACGCATATCCTTTTGAAGCTGTGAGAAGTCAATCTCAGCTGACCGTGGAGAAGTCAATCTCTTCGGGCAACAATGGCTTTCTTACAAGGCCCCCAAACAGAAGAAGATAAAGTGTGGTTTCATGGTAGCTTACCCTTTTCTCTGATACCCCATCCTGGCCTGTCGAATCTTTCTCATCATGTGTCTCTTTCAGGACTGGCATATGTTTTTGGTATGCTGGCTCTCTGTTTAAGGTTGTGTATCCTATGTGCTCATAAATGGGGTTTATCGTCATCTTGGCAATGTATTCTGCTGCCTTGGTTTCAATATAGAGAGTAATCAATCCATCAGTCACCAGGTCGTGGATGGACTCAAAGCGCTTCTCCCCAACAAAGTGTTTTCCATCGTAGTAGAGCCTGAAGTTTCTGGTTTGACTTCCAAATCTGCCTCAATGAAATGGGAAAGATGTTTTTAAGAAAAGTAAGCAAGTGAATTCTTTCTGAAAAGAAAAAAAAAACTATCGCTTTTTTTTTGTGTGTGTCTTCTTTGTTTGCTCAATAAACTGTGGTTAATTTCCATGAATTGTCTGGAATACAGAAAATTAAACTTTTGAACACAAAGAATGAACTTGCAACAACTAAGAATAACTCGCCCAAAGGATGTCTGCTCTAGAAGGAAAAATGTATTCTTATTTATCTTTTTAAGCTGCCTCATTATGCCTGTAGGAAAAACAGGGGAAAATAAACCTCACATCCTATTAGAACACATTCTATATTGAACTGGTCAACTCCATAATACATGAAATTTCTATATGAACATGTTCTCTTCAGGTTGATCAATAAAAATATTCAACGTACTTTACAGCCCAGAATTCATGTCCTTTAACGGGAAACCCCATTTAAGGCTCCTCTGAGTATGATGTTAGCAATTATCTAAAGTCGAGCCGATTCCAGAACCTGAGTCATACGGTAGGGCAGGACGGCACAGAAACACACTTTTGCTATTTCTAGCCTTGGGTCAAGGACTTGTTCTTCCCTTTTACACAGTCATTCTTCTGCTTGTTGAGTCTGGGCAAGAAATGTTCGCGATACATACGGCACATAAGTCATAAACTACTGGACTCCAGAAATTCTGCTTTCACTTTTGAGTCATGTTTGGTGACATACTTTAAAAACTGGAGAATGGTTTATTTTTACGATAACTTCAGCTATTTTGCTTGCTGTAGCAAAGTTCAGAAATAAATCCAAGCTGGCATGACTAGCATCAGTGTCCTGGCACAAAGACAAGGCAAGAACGTGCACTGATTTTAATGGAAGCTGATGCCAAAAGGCACCAAGGGCCAGTAACATGGTCTCCCGAAGGTAGCCCCAAGTGAACCTCATTAAAAACTAAATATATCAGGGGCCGGCCCGGTGGCACAGTAGTTAAGTTCACACATTCCACTTTGGCAGCCTGGGGTTCACCGGTTCAGATCCTGGGTGCAGACATGGCACCAGGTGGCAAGCCATGCTGTGTGTGGTAGGACTTCCACGTATAAAGTAGAGGAAGACGGGCGTGGATGTTAGCTCAGGGCCAGCCTTCCTCAGCAAAAAGAGGAGGATTGGCAGCAGATGGTAGCCCAGGGCTAATCTTCCTCAAAAAAAACCCCAAAAATCTAAATAAATCAGAAAGGATATATTTAATTTCCTTGTTAAAAATACACAGACTAGAGATGAACAAAAACGCTAAAATAATAGCTGCTTAAGTAAAGTGTTTAAACAGGACTACAAATTTATGCAATAATATTATTCTGGTATAGGTTATATTCCAGAAGGACAGGAGTTAGAAACAACTTAAGATTTCACTTTTAATGTCCTTAAAAAAGAAAACAAAATATTTTTTAAATAATTGTCTGAGGTAACCCTGTTTCTGTAGTTCAAATTAGACTTTAATAATTATTTAATCTAGAACCCAACATTCTATTCATGCTGGTCCTTCTTCTAAAATAAAATTTATCCACTTTTTGGTTCTTTAAAAGCAATTAAATTTTGATTTACGCTCAAGTGAATGATCTACATAATTCCACTTTCCCATTCTCCATTTTCCTCCAATGTTAAAGACATATTTCTTTCAAGTAAATTTTCATTATAATGTAAGCGTAAAAAATTGGAAGGTAAAATTTCTACACCAAAGTTAAATATAAAAGTTTTTTTTCAGTTTAATATACTGCTTTTATTATTTCCTCTTTGTTAATATACATTATCCGTCATTGAGAAGTAAACAGGAAAAGCCACTTTATAAGTTTTATAATGTTCTTACAACAATAAACACTCATAGCATTGTTTAACACTAAGTCCCTTTATATTTCAGTTGTATTCAGAGGCATTTCAATGAGAGATGAGACCATTTTACTCCTGCAGGGGCTTCTGATTTTACGGTGGCCATTTCCACAATGAGCATGGCACTTAGTAAAGACTATCCAAGCAATGGCGCCAGGCATTTGACACTCGATTGTCTTCTGAAATCCGAGAAGTATGAGAGGACAGGGCAGAAGGGAAGATGGCTGAACCAGCCTCACCTGGGTTGGGATGGTCAGCCTGAAAGAGCGGACTCTAGGGTTAGACTTTCTGACACTTTACAATGTGGCTATTTCTAATCCATCCAAGGGGAGGATTTCCTGGCTACCTCTAAGTTATTGGGTGAAAAAGTCTAAGTAAGTTTGTCCTTTTCTCTTTCTCAACTCAGTGACTTCAAGAGCCGCTGCATGGTTCCCAGTTCCTCCCCAGCTGGCGCTTTCCGCTCTAGACTTCCAGTCCAATCAAATTTCCAGTCTCAAGGGAGCTGATCAGACAACTAAAATAACTCATAACGAGTTAATTAAAACTTAAGCTCAAAGGACAAGAATATGAATTTCTACTTTGGAATTATGATTGATTTTTCTTTAAAAATTGCATTATTTTTACCAAAGGAACTGTAGGCTTTCTTTGCCTACTCTGAATTGCCCTCTCTTTTACTTTGGAAGTTACATAGAGAATAGCATCACAGCACAGACAGAGACATGTTCCCTTCCTTGATCTGAAAGACAGGACAGAAAATCTTTGAGCAAGGTGGGGGACGGATATATCTGTTCTAGGAAAAAGAGCCATAAAAAGGAAGATGCCAAATCTAAGGACAAAAAAAGAATCCTTCCTTACAAAAGTTCACCACTCACAGATTGTCATTTATGCAACAAACATTTAACAAGATCCCCAGGAGCCTTGTTAAATATTAGGCGGTTCATAATAACGTTCCTGTTCCCTCAGTAGCCTCAATGGGAAATAGACAAACATAAAAACAAGTCAATACAAAGACAAGATGAGCTGAATTTTAAAAAGTTCATCTTTAGATTGATTTCTAAAAAACCATTATAAAAATGTATAAAAACCTTGTTCTTATATAGAAAAATTACATTTCTGTACAGTGATTCTTGAAATCAAGTGACTTCAATATCTTCCTCACATTATGAAACCAAGAAACTCACTGTTTAATAAGATCTCAGAGCATAAACACTTGAGCTGACATAAGATGTCAGAGCATCTTCCCATGTGCAAGTACAAAAGCACCCCTGCCATCCTGAAATAGGGTTGGGACAGGGGCAGGCAAGTGTGGGTCCTATGTGTTAACAGAAAACCTCTGGCTCTGGCCGCAGACAGAGTAAGTTTAAATTCTGGATTTGCTGCTCGTTAGCTGGGTGATTTGGAGAAAATCGTTTTTCAGATTTTGCATCTAGAAAACAGGAATAACATTACCCTACCCTACATGGTTATGAGGATTACATAAGAATATTCAAGTCAAAGCTAAGTACACAGCAAGTTCAATGAACGGTAGTTCCCTTTCTCCTACTCTGCTCGCTTAGGCCTCTGCAGAGAATAACAGAAGGAGTTATCAAACAATAAAGTAAAACAGAAAAGATATTCAATAAATATGCACTGAAGGGGGTTGAATAAATAATGGGTACCACTGGTTGTACAGGAATATCTCTGCAAAGGTTGATTTTATAGTCAACGGAAGGCCAGGAGGAGGTCTTTGTGAATTTTTCTTCTGGATGTCCTTGGCTAAGTTTACACTCCTCGGTTAAACAGAGTGAGACTACAACAGAAGGCAAAGAGTGGAGAAGGAGAGAAGCAAGGAGTCTTTCCACTGCGCCTCAGGAGTTAGGTCTCTGAATTCAAAGGAGAAAGGTGAGTAATTATAGCCAGATTGGCAGCAGGACACGCTAACTGGATCTAGTGACAATGGCTGAATTCTAGACTGCGGAGTACTGATCTGTACAAACTGTTAAAGCTAAACCATTTTCCCTCCATTTTTATAGGAAAATTTTCTTTTTATCTTTTCTTATATTTATTATCTGCCTCTGCCCTTGCTTTTTAATAGCTGTTCATTCTTTGGTGAACACGTCTGAAACTGTGTAGACCCTGCTCTCACCTAGATAGAGTTCAACAAAATAAAAATGCGTTTTCTCCAAAGTGGTACTGTAGTTAACAAATAGAAAAGAAAGACTGGGATAATCTGTTTTGAACTGCTACTGTTGTATATAATTACCACTTTCTAGAAACATCTTTTTCCCCAGTGATTCCAGGTTTTGGTTTTCATGTTTTAAAAAGCTGTTTAATGCTGTGCCCAGTTGCGTTCAGATGAATTTCAAAATATGTAATTCTAACATCTAGGCTTTTAAAAGTGAACAAAACCCTTAATATCATCCTTTCTATTTTTTAGCAAGTAAATCATATGCATAAAAAATTCAGTCTGGAGGTACAAAGTGATGAAAATAAGTATAAAGAATAGCCTGTGGGATTTTACTTTACTTTCCTTAAAACCAAGAATTAGTTCTGATTTGAAGTCAAAGTATTTGGAAGCATCTCTTCAAAGGAAAGCTCCAAGCTAACAGATGTTTTCTGTTAACAAACAGAAAACAAAACATATACAAACAGACTAGTCTAAGTTAACAATAAAATGTTAGAACTATTTCCAGAAACCAACATGCAAGAAAAACTTTATTTGTCATAACCGTATATTTGTGTATTGTTCACCAGAATCAAAGAAGCTAATCTAATGACAAAATACAAATATCTCATAAATTCATCTAATCAGAAACATACTCTTGGAAGAGAAGTTTAAACAGAGACAAGAATATGAAGAGGTCTTCATCTAAATACTAAAAAATGAGTTTAGATGGATTAACTAAGAAAGACTAAGGAAGACAGAACACAGCTATATAATACTTTAAAATAATTTCTCCATCCGAAACTTTGTTAGGATACTACTTTTGTCTATCTTATTATATAATTTTGGATGGTAAAATGAGGCAAAAGTATTAAAATATGTGAACTAATGATGGCATTCCTTTGGCAGAATAAATCATCTACAGGAAAGGAGTAAACCAATGTGCCTCACTAAACCTCCAAAGGCGGCACAGGCAGTTCTGGAAGTTGGAGCTGATAAAGAAGGGTTAGTTGAAGGTCTGTTTAAGAAGCAGTTAGATGTCCCCCCACCCTTTCCAATCCTGTCCCTAACGCCACCCTTTCCCCACTCTGGTGGAAGACAAGCTTTGTTCTCTAGATAGGGTAAAACGAGGAAACTCTGAACTGAGCAACACCAGACAAAATTGAAGGCACACGTACCATGCTGAAAACTAAGTTGAGGTTTTTTTGGTGAAGGGGATTGACCCTGAGCTAACATGCATTGCCAATCTTCCTCTTTCTGCTTGAGGAAGACTGTCGCTGAGTTAATATGTGTGCCCATCTTCCTCTCTTTTATGTGGTATGCTGCCACAGCGTGGCTTGATGAGTGGTGCTAAGTCTGTGGCCATGATCCAAACCTGTGAACCCCAGGCCGCCGAAGTGGAGTGCGTGAACTCAACTACTACGCCACTGGGCTGGTCCCCTAAGCGTAAGTTTTAAATACTGAAGATTGAGACCTCCATCTCTCTGTGGCCCCACGTTCTCAGAAGGCTTGTACCTTTCCTCACAGGAGAGTGGAAGCTTCTTGCCTGGGAAATCTGATCAGCCCAACTGAAAAGACTTAAGAATAGAGGCATCATTCTCTAACTGGAAGGTTTCTCTCAAGCTCTCAGAACTACTGGTCAGCTTTTTAGTGCCAAATAAACTTAAATAAGAGCAGTCAGCCAAGGACCACTTACATCTGAGGAAAATCTCCCTCATGAAGGACAAAGACGGATAAACAAACAGAATCAAAGCAAGTTGGAGGAAATAAGCCATGCAAGGAGATGAAAAAAATTTTTTTAATTGTCAACATGCTCAAAGGAACAGAAGTAGGATGCCTCCTATTTCTGTTCTTGAACAGGATTTAGCAAGAAAAATTAGGATGCTGTAAAAAAAAAAAAGGAATAAATACAGAATACACGGAAAAATAAGTAGAAAAAGTGAATATAGCATAAATGAAAATCTTAAAAGAAGAAATGAAAGACAAAGTTAAGAAAATATTCAAGAAGAGCAAAAAGACAGAAAGATGAGAAATAAGATAGAGACTCAATCCAGGAAGTCTGACATCTAAATAAAAGGAGTTCTGGAAAGAGAGAACAGAGAAGACAGAAAAGGAAGAAATCAAAGAAATGGACAAAAATAGCAATACATCAAGAGGGTAAACATGAAAAGATGCTCAAAGAGTAGTCCATTAAATGCAAATTAAATCCTCAGAATGGCAAAATTTAACAAGTCTGACAATACCAAGCATCAGCAAGGATACAGAGCAGTTAATATAACCAACATATTGTTTAACAAAAGGGTTTTATATTATTTAGTAAAGTTGAATATATGCATACCCTACAACATACAATCCTATTCCTAGGTAATATCCCAAACAATATGAGTAATTACAGGCACTAGGATACACACATATACACACACACACACACACACATAAATACATACATATATATACACACACATGGCAGCAGCAATGTCCAAAATATCTAAACCTAGAAATCACATAAATTCCCAGGAAAATAGAAAAATTGTAGTATACATACTACAGTGGTTAATTTTATATGCCAACTCGGAGGGTGTTTTCAGATGAGATTAACATTTAAATCAGTGAATTTTGGGTAAAGCAGGCTGTTCTCCATAACTCGGCGGGCTTAATCCAACCAGCTGAAGGCCTGAATAGAACACAAAGAGTGGCTCACTGAGCAAGAGGAATTCTCCAGGAGACTGATTTTGGACATCGTCTGCACCACTGGCTCTCCCGAGTCTCGAGCCTGCCGGCCCTCACTGCAGATCTGCGCTTGCCAGTCTCCACAGTCACATGAGCCAACTGCTTCCAATAAATCCTATTCTATATAGACATCCACACACGTATCCTACTGGTTATGTTTCTCAGAGAATCCTGACTAATACAGTGAAATACTATACAATAAGGAAAACAGATACATGCAACAGCATGGATGAATTTTTAAAATATAATGTTGGGAAAAAAGAACAAGTCGCAAAAGAATACATAGTGTGGTTCAATTAAATAAAGTCCAAAGGCAGGAAAATCCAACTGCAGTATATAGAAATCTACATATGGCTGGGAAGACTATGAAGAAAAGTACGAAAAAGAACAATAAAGTGAGCACAACAGTAAACTATAGTGTGAAAGGTTGAAACAATGACAGAGAGGACAACGCTGGGAATTTCTGGACTACCATTAATATATCTTACGTGGTAGGGATTATATAGGTTTACACATATTTAAATGCAATCCATTTTTAAAACTGTACATATAAGTTTTATATACTTTTCTGTATGTTTTATTTTATAATAAATGTGTTTAAAGAATAAAAGCAAAGAATATAGCATCCAAATGGCAGTCGAGGATCTTAGTCTGGAAGAAAAACCAATTAGAAACAGACACCTTATAAGTGTTTCACATTATGGAACTTAAGAATATAAATTTAATTACAGAATTCAATGATGAGTTTTCTAAAATGAGATGAAAAGGGAGATTATGAGGCTAATAAAAACAAATTGAGTACCAAAATGATATCACTAGTAATATTTATATTAATTATTAATATAGTTATAAAATAATATTAATATATTAACTAGAAAATCTAATAAATAACTAGAAATGGTAGGGTATAGGACCGATAAGACTGAAAAGCAAATTGATGGCATGGAGTAAGCTTTGAATAATCCCACTGGATGCAGAGGACAAACAAAAGAGTAAATCAATTAGAGAGTAGATAATAAACACAGAAGAGCAAGAAAATCCAACATAAAAAATTGTCCCTGCAGTTCAGATGCCAACAAATGTAACAGAAAAATTACTCAGAAATGGCCTTTTGGAAACATTCCAGGAAGGGAAGAAAGAAAGAAATCTCAAGACTGAAAGAGCACGCTGTTTAATGGATAAGTTTATTAAAGAACTATCAACATTAAATATATCCTGATTTAAGTTACTAAACTTGAAGAATAAACAAAGAAGTTTTCAGATAACCAGGGAGGAAACAGTGTCACCTTCATATGGGGGGAAAAGCAAGATTGTTCTCAGACTTCTCTACAGTCAGAATAAATGTCAAAAACAATGGTGTGATAACCATAAAGTGGTAAGAAAAAATACAGTGAGGGTACTCTATCCAGACAAGCTGTTGTCTAAATTAAAGACAACAGAGAGACATTCCTGATATAAAGTTATAGCTTCTTTTCAAAAACAGTCTTTAGGAGCCAATGAATGATAATGTTAATTTTTTGTTTTTTTACAAATACTGCATTTAGTAGTAGCAATTTAACATTTTAAAATATCAATACTTTTAAGAAATGCCTGGAATTTTACTTAAGTTAATAAATGACCATCTTTCACAACAGAACCATATTTATTCGAATTTTACTTCCACGAAATGCACTGAATCTTTCTTCATCATGAACTGGTGGATGAGTTCCTTTATGTCTTTCGTTAACAGAACCGTTGTAATGAAACCAAATCCAAGCAAAGGCTTGATAAGTGGGGCCAGTCTTGGACCTGTTGCACCACACTAAACGGTCTTCAAGAGGCCCCACAGAACCAAACCCCAAAGTCCCTTAAATTCAGGGGAAAGCTTATTCACTGGTAAAAATCTCTTTTGTATTTACTTTTAGCGATAGTTTCTTACATTTTTAAATTTGTAAAATCTCTCTCCTACTCATCCCCTCTTCCTGTACCTACTCATTCTTCCCAACCCCTAACTCCAGCCTTCCTCATTTCTCTCATAATCTCTTAGCCAATGATCATTACACAGAATGTCAGGGGTACGTCAATGGATGTCATGGTCAAAAATATGAACAAATAAATGCACACTGCTTTCTTGTACTTTTAACACAGTCAGTGATATTGTGTTTTATACTGACTAGTGATTCAGTCAGGTTGGCAAGGATAATTTATTTAAGCAAGTATATGTCAATGTCATTCCAAGAAAGAAAGTATATGTACCATACAAATTTGCAGCATCGCAAAAGCACACCTCCTATTTCAGTCAACTGTTCAATTTGATAGCTAACTAAATTAAAATGAAAGATTAAAAAAATGAGTACATGTTAACATAATTAAATGCACATGACCCAACCAAACATATATGAAAGAAGAGAAAATGACAATTTTCTGGCACTGTAATGCCTGGCAGAGCTATTAGTTAAAAATGTGCTTTGTTGAACCTTACCTATAGCTGCTGGTTCATCTGCCAATCATGAAATAAAAATGTATGTTGAATGAGTAAAGTGTAAGAATTCTGGCTTCTCTTACTCTACAAAAATCTTAAATCGGAAAGATGAGACTCTGAAGACAGAAGAGAGCTTTGTGATTGTAATGTTAATGCGTGTTGGAAATCCAGGCCCCCACGTTGCACCCTAGACCTTCCGATTCAGAATCTGCATTGTTCACAAGATCCCAAGGTGATTCCCACGTGGCTTAAAGTTTGAGAAACACCAGTCTCACCCAACGGCCTCAGGTTATGGATGCAGCAACTAAGAGGATCAAGCTCCTAACAGTAAAATAGACAGGCTAATAAAAATAAACCCCAACCCCAAACAAAATAAGATTTCACAAACTCCATCCATTGCTTAAAGTAAAATAGTTCTCTTTCTCCATTAGTAAGGACTACTTTATAACCTCTCCCTAGGAGCCTCTTACTTCAACAGCAGTTCACGGATCCGGTTCTCGCAGGCCTCTCGAGGCACTGCCAAACCAAGAGGTCCCCAACCAAACTTAGCAGTCCTCTCACCCCTTCTCCCCCTCAGAAAACCACTCCTCCTCCAACATCCCCTGACACGACCACCACCCCCACACTCAACCTTGCCCCAAATTTCATAATTATCTGAGATTCTTCAATCTCCCTCTACATTTAAACTTTTATTCACTGATTGAGCTTTCTGAATCTACACAGACTTTACCCAATCTGCCTACAGCCACCAGTTTATTCCAAGAGAAATCCTACGACATCATTTTCCCTCTTGAACATTGTTAACAGTTCATTATTGCCTATAAGAAAAAGTCCATTGGGGCTGGCTGGTGGCGCAGCAGTTCAGTGTGCGCGCTCCGCTTCGGTGGCCCAGGGTTCGCCGGTTTGGATGCCAGGAGTGGACATGGCACTGCTTGGCAAGCCATGCTGTGGTAGGCGTCCCACATATAAAGTAGAAGAAGATGGGGATGGATGTTAGCTCAGGGCCAGTCTTCCTCAGCAGGAAAAAAAAAAAAAAAGAGGAAGATTGGCAGCAGATGTTAGCTCAGGGCTAATGTTCCTCAAAAAAGAAAAAGTCCAAACACTTTAGTAAGCCCCAAGCCCTTAAGAATCAGTTATCAGTTTTACTTTTAAAGCACCAGAGGCTGGCGTGGTGCTTTGCACATATTAGGCCCTAAGTAAGTGGTGGCTGAATAGAATTAGGAGGGGCTTCTTTACCACTTTCCTCTAGTTGGCCAGCTAAATGTGATGACAAAAAGTATTCTAAAAAAATACATGTAACATAGAATTTCCAAAATATAAGCAGATTACTAGAGTTTTGTTAGGCATAATTCTCAAAACAGTGATAATTCTCATGATATAGTGTTTGTCATTTACAGAGCTATAATGCTTTGGTGTGACGATCTTTATTACATGAAACTGCTTTCCATATTGAGTAAGTAAATGAAAAACAATTTTTCTAACATAGTGAGCCAATTATAATAACTGTGCTACCCTGTTTTCATTTTACTATTAAATCAGAGAAACAATATTAAGTGTTATGTCCAGCCAACAAGTAAATGCATATGTTTACTTACAGAAAAGTATTTTACACCCATTATAATCTTTTAAAAACCAGGGTAGGTCCAGAAACAGTCAATATATTTGTACAATAAGCAATAGATTTGGCTTATTCAAGAGTTGGTGATCAGTCTCACTTTATTAAAAATCTTGTTTTCATGAGTCTACTAGCTCAGGATAAAAAGTCACACTACAATAGAAGTTTAAAAAAGCATGAGTTCTGTATGTGTGCAAGTGTTTGTAGAGTTCTATACGTGCGCACGTGTGTGTTTGTTTACAAACACAAACCTACATGTTCAGAGACATGTTTTACAGATTCCTACTATGTAATTCCTTTAAACAACAGAATGCTGTTATTTAATCATTTCTGTATAAACGATGCAATTCTAAGCATCATATACAGACTGTAATTTAACATTGTTCTTGAAGACTCAGGTTTATTATCATGAATGTAATACTAAAATGTGAGTATCTGAATACAGACACAGCCCAGAGGCTACTGTGGTGCCCTGGGCTGCCTCTCCCTGGTCCACACTGCCTCCCCTCACTGAGCTACTGGTTCCTGATTCTAGTTTTGTTTTTAAAATCCTCTTTGCAGGTTACCACCTGTGTTCACCTACTAATTTGCTACTTTAAATCTGCTGTAAGCTTGGAAAAAGGAGGATTTATTGATATTTTACATAAAGCTGTATTAAATAGACTCTAATGGGATTACCGAGCACTCCTGTGCAATAAACACATGGGCTCTGGGTGGCTACCCAGCCACTCAAAGGCATTTCCTTCTTATTTCCAGCCTCTCAGCCAGATTTTGGAGACCTGAGGCTGCCAACAGCCTGACCTCCAGACAAGCAGGATGTTACTGGAGATGAGCAGAGGCAGGCCTGAATTTGGTTAAGCACATATCTTTAAGCTTATTACCTAGTGGTTGTTAACTATCAGCAAATTACTACATAAAATATATCATAAAAATGCCTCATTAAAAAAATCAATTTATTAATGTATAATTCACATACAATAAACTGCATCCATTTAAAGTACACAAGTCAATGAGTTCTGACAGATACTACTGTCACCCCTTCCCCAAAGGATCCTCAGGTTCCTCTGCAAGCTGAGCCCTCCATCCCTTGTCCTGTTCAGCCACTTAACTACTTTCTGTCACTACAATTTCCTACTACTTATGTAAATGGAAACACACAGCATATATTCTCTTGTGTTTGGATGTCTCAGTTTCTAATACAAAGATTTACTTTAAACTGATGGACACTGTTCTCATCAGATTTTAAGTACAGCTCGACGAGGATTTCAGGCTATGGAAAAGCAATAAACCAATTTGTAATTGCTACTATTTATGGAGCCACTCTTAAATAGCCTCTTGTCTCTAATGAAGATGTTAGGCATCAGATGTAACCAAAATGTTTGCTGGAAAAGTGAATGATCAACATGGTCATGGTTGCCACTTGCTGACTTTTAGTGGCTAATAAGTAAAAGGCTGAAAATGTAATACACAATGTATCTGTGTGTGCTCATTTTAATAACACTATTTAATATTTTTGAGTGTCATGTGCTAGGCACTATGCATTATTCCAAAGAATCCTTCTAATACAAATGAGGTATTAGTATTACATCCTCATTTCATAGATAAGCAAACTGAGATCTAGGGAGATAAGTAATTTGCCCAAAGTCATGCAGAAAATTCTAGAATCAGAGTTTGAATCTGGGACTGTCTGACTGCAAAGCCATGTCCTGAACCCCTGATCACATACACTGATTTTAAACCACAAGGCCAAAAAGGTCATCAGAAGCCCAGTAACTGGGTTATGTATTTTTTAGAAAAACAAAGCAAAGGAATCATGAATATCTGTCTACTTAAGAGATCCTTAGATAAGAGCAATAAATGGAATAAAAAACAGCTTTCTTTGGTTCCTTATTTATGCAAAGAACTGTATCACAGGGACGTATTCTAAGTCTGACAATTATCCATGCAATTTTATTACATAAGTCCAGTGTACACCAAGCACTGCATGAGGTTCAAGGAAACCAAGATGAGTAAGACTTAGGTCGTGCCCTGGAGGACCTCAGTTCACTTGTAAAGACAGGCAGACATGTACATAGATTATTACTGTAGATGGTACCTTGTTCCTAGGTATTCTCAGGGAACATGTGAAGATCTTTTCAGAAAATAGATTAATAACCAGGTTATCAACAGTACCAGGCATAAATGTATTCAGTAGAGACTGAAAGATAATCTTGCACATCAGGTACCATCTCTAAAAATAAAAACACCTGAGTCATGAATAGATTTCTAAGTGAGCCTAAAAACCTGGCAGCAAACATCTATTGGAACCCTTAGGAAAAATTCTGAAAGATCTAGCAGAAGGAGTCAACCTGTAGCTTGGAGAATAATCACAACTGAGAGCAGAAGCAGAGCCAGAAGCTAACACAATTGTCTGAAATGAGCAGATGGGGAGCAGCAGGAGGGAGGAACACCCACTCAGAATGATGACAAGAGCCATAGGGCAGCTATTTTAGCCTGGGGATAACATGAGATATTCATAGGAGAGCTATTCTACTAGACTCAGGGAAGACAGGACAATTTAAGGGGGGTTAGGCAAATGGAAGGACAAACCAGAAGAAACATTCACTATATTTAATAAGGTAAGGGTTGTGTGTGTAAAAGATATATAAGAGCAAGATCGAAGAATAGGAAGTCCCAGTTCTCGTTCCCCTACAGAGACACCAAATTAACAACAATATATGGATGAAAATTCTTTTATGAGAACTCATTTAAGAAATTGCTGGGGGTGACCCCATGGTCGAGTGGTTAAGTCCACGTGCTCAGCTTCGGCAGCCCAGGGTTTCACCGGTTTGGATCCTGGGCACGGACCTAGCACCGCTCACCAAGCCATGTTGACGTGGTGTCCCATGTAGCTCAACTAGAAGAACCTGCAACTAGAATATACAACTATGTAGTGGGGGGCTTTGGGGATAAGAAAAAATAAAGAGGAAGATTGGCGAGATGTTAGCTCAGGGCCAAACTTTAAAAAAAAAAAGAAAGAAAGAAATTGCAGCACAGTCATGCTCATGCATCATTTAACAATGGGGACACGGTCTGAGAAACATGTTGTTAGGTGATTTCATCGTTGTGTGACCACGATAGAGTATATTTACACAAACCTAGATGGTATAACCTACTACGCACCTAGGCTATGTGGTACTAATCTTATGAGACCACCATCATATATGTAGTCCATCATCGACCAAAAGATCATTATGTGGTTCTCTGGGTGTTGAGAGGGGTGGCAGGGAGAAGAGTGGAACATGTGTCTAATATTCTGGCTTTTCAGAGGGCTGCCCGAGGGACTGGTTCATTGCCTCACCTGATTCAAAGTGCTAATGGCACGAGCATAGTTTGGATGCCTGGGAGGTGCTGAAAGCACGGAAGACTGGGGACAGCTTCCTGCAGGCATCAGAGGGCCTGCAGTGCCCCAGACAGAGGCTGGCATGGTTTGGCACAGTCAGGAGAAGATGCCCAACTTCTTGGTTCTCCCTCAGGGAGGAGGAAGAAGAATGAGGCCTGTGTCCAGGGTTCTGGCTTTTCAGAGAACTTCCAAGGGGACTGGTATTTGTCTCACCTGATTCAGGGAGCTTCCAGGGAGCTGGCATACTTTGGATACCCGGGGGCTACTGAGAACAAGGAGAGCAGGGCAGCTTGCTCCTGTAGCACCAGAGAACCTGCAGTACCACAGAGAGACACCAGACGGTCCAAGAGATTATGAGGTTCTGAAAAAGAAAGTGATGAACCTCTCTAATCGGGAAATCACACTCATGGGCCCAGAGAAGTTACATCCCTCCCAAAAGGTGTCAGAGGCTCCTAGAATCTCTGTCAGGGCTGACTGGTGAAGCTCTTCCTCTGTATGAAGCCAGTTTGTAAAGACTGGGAGAAATGGCTATTTTTATGAATGCGGAAAACTCAGAAAACAAAAATCACAAGTCACATGAAGAACCAGGGAACCATGCCCCAATCAATGGAACAAAAATAAATCTCCAGAAACCAACCCCAAAGAAATAGAATTCTATTAATTACTTGACAAAGTATTCAAAATAATTTTCTTAAAGAAGCTCAGTGATCTAAAACAGCACAGACAGACAAATAAATGAAATGAAATCAGGAAAAGAATGAATGAATGAAATGAGAATATCCACAAAGAGATGGAAACTATGAAAAAGAACCATACAGGGGCCGGCCCAGTAGCACAGCAGTTAAGTTTGCGCATTCCGCTTCAGCAGCCCGGGTTCTCTGGTTCAGATCCAGGGCGCGGACTATGCACTGCTTATCAAGCCATGTTGTCACAGGCATCCCACATATAAAATAGAGGAAGATGGGCACAGATGTTAGCTCAGTGTCAATCTTTCTCAGCAAAAAGAGGAGGATTGGTGTTGGATGTTAGCGCAGGGCTAACCTTCCTAAAAGAACAAAATACAGAAATTTTGGAGCTAAAGAATACAATAATTAGAAAGGTTCAACATCAGACTTGATCAGGCAGAAGAAAGAATCAGCAAACCTGAAGATATATCATTTGAAATTATTGAGACAGAGGAGCAAAAAAGAAAAAAGAAGGAAGAAAAGTGAAGCTCCTAAGGGGCTTATGGTACATCTTCAAGCAGACCAATATATGCATTAGGGAGTTTCAGAAGGAGAAGAAAGAGAGGAAGGGACAGAGGGCTTATTTGAAGAAATAATGAAGCAGAGGGAAGAAACGGAAATCCAAATTCGGGAATCTCACAGAACTCCAATCAGGATGAACTGAAAGAGGTCCCTACCGAGACATATTATAATCAAAATGTCAAAAGTCAAAGACAAAGAGAGAATCTCGAAAGCAGCACAAGAAAAGTGACTCACCATGTAAAAGGGAGCTCCTATTTATTAGTTGCTTTCTCAGCAGAAATCTTACAGGTGAGAAGGGAGTGAGATGATATACTCAAATTGCTGCAAGGAAAAATACTGCCACCAAGAATATTACATCTGGGGGCTGGCCCCGTGGCTGAGTGGTTAAGTTCGCGCACTCTGCTGCAGGCGGCCCAGTGTTTCGTTGGTTCAAATCCTGGGCATGGGCATGGCACTGCTCATCAAACCATGCTGAGGCAGCGTCCCACATGCCACAGCTAGAAGGACCCACAACGAAGAATATACAACTATGTACTGGGGGGCTTTGGGGAGAAAAAGGAAAAAAATAAAATCCTTAAAAAAAAAAAAAGAATATTACATCTGGCAAAAAGGACCTTCAAAAATGAAGGAGAGGGGCCAGCCTGGTGGTGTAGTGGTCGAGTCTGTGCACTCTGCTTCGGCAGCCCAGGGTTTGCTGGTTCAGATCCTGGGTGTGGACTCGGCACCGCTCATTGAGCCATGCTGCAGTGGCATCCCACATAGAAGAACTAGAAGGACTTACAACTAGGAAATACAACTATGTACTGGGGCTTTCAGGAGAAAAAGAAAGAAAAAAAAAACCCAGGGGGAAATAAAGGCTTTCCTAGATAAACAAAAGCTAAGGGAGTTCATCATCTTTAGACCTGCTTTACAAGAAATGGTGATGGGGGACCAGCCTGGTGGTGTAGTGGTTAAGTTCATGTGCTCTGCTTCGGCAGCCTGGGGTTTGCTGGTTTGGATCCCAGGCACGGACCTAGGCACCACTTATCAAGCCGTACTGTGGCAGGTGTCCCACATATAAAGTAGATGAAGGTGGGCACAGATGTTAGCTCAGGGCCAATCCTCCTCAGCAAAAAGAGGAAGATTAGCAGCAGATGTTAGCTCAGGGCTAATCTTCCTCAAAAAAAAGGAAAAAAGAAAAAAGAAACACTGAATGAAGACCTGCAAGGTAAAACAAAAGGACACTAGACAGCACATTAAAAGCACACAAAAATATAAAGCTTGCTGGTAAATGTAACTATATTGACCAATACAGAATACTGTAATTCTGTAATAGTGGTGCATAAAGAATTTTTAATTCTGGTATAGAATTTAAAAGACAAAAGCGTAAAAATAATTATAACACTGTGTTAATGGATACATAATATATAAAAACATAATTTGTGAAATCAATAACATAAATGGAGGTAGTGAGATATGAAAGAGTTTTTGTACACAACTTTTAAGTTTTATCAGCTTAAAACACATTGTTATAACTATAAGATGTTTCATGTAAGCTTCATGGTAAACCACAAAGAAAATATGAATAGAAGATACACAAAAGAAAATTAGAAAGAAATCAAAGCAGGTCTATACAAAAAAATCAATGAAACACAAGAGAAGACAGCAAGAGAGAAAAACATGGACAAAATAACTATAAGACATGCAAGAAACAACATGGCAATAGTAAGTCCTTCTCCATCAGTAATTACCTGAAATGTAAAAGAATTAGACCCCCAATCAAAAGACAATGAGTGGCTGAATGCACAAAAAAAGATTCAACTATATGCTGTCTACAAGAGATTCACCTTAGATGTAAAGGTCCAAACAGGCTGAAAGCTAATGGATAGAAAAAGATACTCTATGCAAATGATAACCATAAGAGAGTAGAGGTGGTCATAGTTATCTCATACAAAATAGACTTTAACTCAAAAACTGTCACAAGAGACAAAGAAAGAAATTATATGATGATAAAAGGATCAATTTACAAGGAAGCTATACAAATTATAAATATATACGTACCTAACATCAGAGCAGCCAAATATACGAAGCAAACATTCAGAAAATTAAAGGGAGAAATAGACGGTAACAAAATAATGGTAGGAGATTTCAGTACCCCCTTTCAATAATGGATATAACAACTAGAAAGATCAACAAAGAAAAGAAGGACTTGAACTACACTACAGACCAACTGGACCTAACAGACACATACAGAACACTCAGCCAATGGCAGCAGAATACACATTCTTCTCAAGTGCAGAGAGAACATTCTCCAGGATATATCACATCTTGACAAATTTAACAAGTCTTGACAAATTTAAGAAGACTGAATCATACCAAGTATCTTTTCCAATTACAATGGAATGAAACTAGAAATCAACAGTAGTAGGAACACTGGAAAACTCACAAATATGTGGCAATTAACACACTCTTGAATAACTAACGGGTCAAATAAAAAAACATAAGAGAAATCAGAAAATATCTTGAGACAAATGAAAACAAAAACATAAAGTACTAAGAGGGACGTTTACACTGATAAACACCTACATTAAAAAAGATCTCAAATCAACAACCTAACTTTACACCTCAAGGAACTAGAAAAAGAACAAACTAAACCAAAGTTAACAGAAGGAAGGAAAGAAAGATTAGAGCAGAAATAAATGAAACAGAATAGAAAACAATAGAAAAAACATTACTGAAACTAAGAGTTGGTTTTTTGAAAATATCAACAAAATTGAAAGCACTTAGCCAGATTAAAGACAGATGTATAGACAAATGGAACAGAATGGAGAGTCCAGAAATAAACTCTCCTGTATAGGGTCATATGATCTTTGACAAGGGTGCCAAGGCTACACAATGGGGAAAGGACAGTCTCTTCAACAAACGGTGCTGGGAAAACTGGATACGCACATGCAAAAGAATGAAGATGGACCTTTATCTTACACCACATACAATAGTTAACTCAAAATGGATTAAAGACCTAAATGTAAGACCTGAACCTATAAAACTCCTAGAAGAAAATATAGGGCAAAAGGTTCATGACAGTGGAATGGGCAATGATTTCTTGACTATGATACCAAAAGCACAAGTAATAAAAACAAAAGTAGACAAATGGGACTACATCAAACTTAAAAACCTCTGCAAAGTAAAGGAAACAATCAACAGAGTGAAAAGGTAACCTACAGAACGGGAGAAAATATTTGCAAACCATGTATCAGATAAGGGGTTAAATATCCAGACTACAAAAAGAACTCATACAACTCAATAAAAAGAATAGCCCAGTTAAAAAATGGGCAAAGGACTTGAATACACAGCTCTCCAAAGAAGATATACAAATGGCCAGCAAGCATGCAAAAAGATGGTCAACAGCATTAATCATCAGGGAAATGGAAATCAAAACCACAATGAGGTACCACCTCACATTCATTAGGATGGCCACTATTAAAAAATCAAAATAAGAGTTGCCAAGGATGTGGAGAAATTAGAACCCTTGCGCACTATTGATAGAATTGTAAATGGTGCAGTCAGTATGGAAAACAATATGGAGGTTCCTCAAAAGATTAAAACTAGAACTACGACATGACCCAGCAAGTCTACTTTAGGGTACGTATCTAAAAGAACTGAAAACAGATCTCGAAGAGATATTTGCACATCCATGTACATTGCAGCATTACTCACAATAGGCAAGATGTGAAAGCAACCTAAATGTCCATCAAACGATAAATGGATAAAGTATAAGCCAATTACAAAAAGATAAATATCACATAATTCTACCCACATGGGGTATCTAAAGTAATTGAACTCAGAGAAACAAAAAAGGAGAATGGTGGTTGCCGGGGGGGGGGGGGGGGGGGGAAGGGAGAAAGGGAGAATTGTTCAGTGGATACAGAGTCTTAATCATGCAAGGCAAAAAAGTTCTAGAGATGTGTTGTTCAACAACATGCATAAAGTAAGCAATACCGTAATCTACACTTAAAAATTATCAAGAGGGTAAAAAAATATATATATATATATTTAGTTCAGAAAAATGAGAGTGCAGATTGGACGTACCAAAAGGAAAATTCATTGAGATAAATTACTAACTGCTCTTTCCTCAACAAATCCAAATACAGCTCTTCATACAAGAAAACAGAAGTTACTGTCCTTAATCCATATACTGTACATGTGGCTATTTGAAACATTACCCCTATCCATAGCAGAGGAGGTTTCTGAAATCTGAAAGAGTCATAGTACTATAATTATTCATTATATATATGTAAAGTTTCCATTCTCCCCTCAGCTCAACTCACAGGAATTATTTATTTTTATTGACAGAGGAGAGCAGGTTTATTAATATTTTCAGTTAGTAGAAAATAGACATGAACATGACGAAAATCTAGACACTGAAACATTTCTGGTGTAAGGGGAAACAGAGGCTTCACCAATTAATTAAAAACAGCATCTACACTGGACTCTAAAGCCACATCTACGGATGCTTTTATGTCAGTTATAAATTCCTGAACTATTTTTGGCTTCAATATTTTTTACTCATATTAGTTGGAAAATGAAAGGTCGCAGAGGACAAATCTAAAATTAAAAAAAAAAAACACATGCTCCTTTATATATGAGATCTCTATATATTCATCACAGCCCCACAGAGTATACAGAGATTGGTTTATACCCCTGAGATGGAATTGAACACCGCTACAGAACTCACTAACTTCTCTAGCACTGGCTGTGAGAAAGACTAAGTGTGTAAAAGAGAAAACCGCAAACCTCTTTTCTTCACATCTTCGTTTGTTCCCCTCCCTCTTCCCAATCATAAATACAGACTTGATTTCCTTCTGTTTTCAAGACATAATGTCACCCACCTGTTACCTCTTCCTAACCTTTGTTAGTTTTCTTTCTAAAATCAAATACAACTAAGTCACAGTTTTCTGAAAAACCATATGGTAGCATTTGGCTGAGGCAGCGAGGGCAATTTAATTAGGTGGGTGAATGAATTTAATATCTATGTTTCCAACATCACTGCACTTAATTCTGCTTATCAATAAATCTTCAAAATTCGTATTTGTTGGTCAAATGTCAGACTCAACTAGTTAAATTTTAATGTATGTCATCAACCATACATATAATATACACCTATCATATAATGACATAAATTATACTTTTATCTACATTATAAATGCCATATCAATATTCAAATCATATATATACTTTAGTGAAATGGCTTATAAATAAATATGAAAAGTAGGGGAGGGAGGAGGGAAGCAAAAAAAGAGAATTTCTTTTCCCATTTTTCTATTGATATATTCTGGCAAATTCTAAAATTGGTGTGTTCCAAAATTCTGAAATCTGTGTGTTCTGGCAAAATCTGACTAGAAAAAGCTGGATAATTATTTGGAACCTCATGCTGTTTCTTATTCAAAATGGATGTCTAAGTTTCTGAAATCCACCGAAATTTAGAGAATGGAAAGGTGATTTTTCCTGAAATAATCAATATCTTAAACACTCGTATACTTACTGCATTTTCATTATTTTATACATTATAATCTGAGAGAAAATGCATTCATTCTTTTGAATTTTGAGACAGCAGAAGCCTATCCTTGAACAGCTGGCAGTATAAATGACAAAAGATTGATATTTGCCTAAGGATCATGACAAAATTATATTCAGAGAGAGAAATCTGTGTGTGTATGAAAGAGATATACATATACATAAATACACATTTTTTCAGACATTTCTAAGACATGCTAGTTTACTGGCAGGATAATAAAAAAAAGATGAAAACAATCCCAAAGTTCAGCTTCATGGAATAAATGTATTCCTCCTCTGCCACACTAGTCCACAAAAGCAATGAAAAGTTTCATCGACCTATCTAGAGGCTAGTTGAGCTACACATATATGTACATACTTTTATTTTGCAAACAAAGAAATGCATAACTTGATAAAAACACAAAAGTAACTACAATGGAACCGAAAGCTTGCTAAACAGAATAGCTCTGACAACCAAGCCAGAACAGACTCCTCTGAGTGACCACATCTGTTTTCTTCTGGGACTATCAATAAAAAGAGGTATGTGGGAACAAGGGAAAAAAATGAAAGAAGAATCAGCTTTTAGTATTTCCCAAAATGAATAACCTGCATCTAAATAAGGCAAAACGTGACAAAGCCGTCTTTTGCTTCTGCATCAGAGATTGCTGGGAGTCTCCCAACATCCACCCCTCTGTGCTTCCTCCATAACAGACCCTGATTTTCAGGTGTGAGCATGGGTCCCTAACTGGAGACTACGCTTCTCAGCTTCCCTTGCTTTGCTGGTAGGAGCAGGAGCAGTCAAAGAGAATTAAATGAAAGCAGTTCAGATCTTCACCCCTTCGGCCTTCTTCTTAGCTGGAATGTGGATAGAAAGTCTGGCGTTCCAGCAGCCACCATGAGATAAACCTGCAAGTCACTTACAAGAAAGCAACAACATAAGGGCAATCTGCATCTCTCACCTTGTGGAGGGCCACCCAGCCTTGAAATACCTCCAGATTTCTTGAATGTGGGAGAAGAATAAAGACCTATTTTCTATTAAGAATTGTCATTTCTTATTTAGTTACTTGTAGTCAAACCTAATCCCAATTCTCATTCCTCATGCAAAGATAGCCTACTTTTGCTTATGTTATTTGGAGATTTTCTTGTATGAGGTCATGTCTTTCTGAGGATAATATAAAATTTTTAAAAAGTGATACTATAAATAACTTTCTCCCAACAGCTGCCATCAGCTAGTCTTGTCTTAAGAATTCTACGACAATAAATAAATAAGGGCAAAGAAGAAAAAAAATGTGCAAACAGGAAGTCCCTAAAATATTTCCCATTACCTGGGTATTACCACTCCAAAATATACTTTTGTTTGTCTGTTATAATGATATAGTAAAACTCAAAAGCATAATTTATTTTGCTGTGGATTGGACTTGCTTGGAAAATTCCCAGAAAATCTCCTGGGAATTACAGAGCTTTAAACTTCCTGGTCTGCCAGTGGGACACACTCTTTTGCCTCCTAGGCTCCCACAATGCATTGCCACCTTCCCCATTGCCTTTTAAATGTGCATTTAAGCCAGTAGGATCTTCTTGAATGAAAAAGTGCTGTAGGAGGCCTAGCAGCAGAAAAACTTTGGTAACTGAAAAGCTGGGGCCCTCAGAAGAGGACAGACACGGCATATACAAATTAGAAAGAATCATAGTATAGATAAGTTTAACAAATCACTGATAAAAATAACAGAATTATATTTGAACAACAAAAGCAAAATGAAAGCAAAAACATTACATCCTGTAAACATCTTGTCCCTGTGGCCATGACCCAGTATATATATGTGTGTCAACTCTAGAACGCACAAGGAGGTCAAAGATTTCCAAAGGTACTAGGAGTAACACAGAGAGTGGTCTATGTTGGGGTCGGCAAGCTATAGCTCGTGAGCCAAATCCAGGCCACTGCCTGCTTTTGTACGGTCAATGAGCTAAAAATGGATTTTATATATTTAAATAGTTAAATGGCTACATAAGTGCCTACATAACATAATACTCTCAATTGGTTTGCAAAGCTTTTAGTATTTGCTATTGTATCCTTTCCAGGAAAAGTTTGCCAATGCCTGATCTACATGGCCAACCACGTCTTTCTGATTAAGGCTTAAGGATAGGAAAAGAAAGTAACTTCAATTTTGAGAAGCTTGTCAGATTCCACCATACAGTCAATAGCAGTATGATGTTAAGAATAACCCCCAACAACTGGGAACGGAGAGACTACTTAGCCTGAATGTGAACCACTGGTTAGCAATTAGCAAACACTGACTTAGAATTATGTCCTGTGGTTTTCTAGGAGATGTCAGTAAGTCCTATCTGCGGACAAACAGTTAGGGAAACACTTATAGCAAGTTGAACAAACTGCTGGTTTCTGTGTGTACATGTGTGTTTGTTTTGTTTCACTGTAAGATTTCTCAGAATCTTTTAAAAAAGCCTCTAGGACGGGGATACAGTGTGCAACAATTCCTACATTTATTTTACCTTACTTCTGTGATGCCCATTAATATCTTGAAAAAAGTATTCCATAGAATACAGTTTGTGAAATACTTACCTCATATGATATCAAAATACATTAGTGGGGGATTAAAAGGTTAACTGTGAAAAATACATCATAAAATCTAGAAAAGAGCCAACATAACTATCAAATCTCTTGTGGAGGTGGTGCTTTCCAGCCTAAAGAAGAATGGAATAAATCGTTAAGAAAAAGATTCAACGAAAGTGTAACCATGTAAAATTAAAATATTTGTACATCAAAACCAACAAAAATAGATAAAGCATGCCAAGTAAATATAATAAATGGCTGTATACATAATACATAAATAATTTAGTGGGCAAGGACATGAACAGGACACTAAGAGAAAATGTAACAAGTAACTTTCTTGTGTGCATTCATCATTGCTCCCCTTTGGCTGTTTTTCCTACTGAAACCAAAAAGAAATTCAAACTTGGGTCATATCACAACCCAGCTTAAAACTTGGCCATGGCTCCCCCATGGCTCTTAGGATAAAGAGCAAAATCCTTAACATGGCCTTCAGGAAACAGATCGTGCAGCCTCATCCGATGCCTCACTCTCCAGCTTACTCTTTGCCCCCAGCCACATCCCGCCTTCAGTGTAGAAATGCACCTGGCACCTGGCTCGCCTCGGCATAGAGCCATGGCACCTGCTGGCTGGTCCTTCTGCTTGGGTGGCTCTCTCCCCCGCCTTCTCACTCTCTTCCCTTAGTTCATCTCACACATCCTTCAGTTCTCAAATCAGACTTGACTTTCTCAGAATGGCCTTCCCTGACTGCAATTCCTTGGATTTCGATCAGAGTCTCCTTTTACAGTCATAGCACCCTGCGCTTTCCCTCCATGGCACTTGCCTCAGTTTTTAACTTGGTATTTGCGGGATAATTTCATTCAAGTCTAACCCTCTCACTACCTGATAAACTCCATAAGGCCAGGCATCTTGACCATCTCGTTCACTCTTCCACCCAGAAGAGTATCATTACAAGTTTTTAAAAACAAAGCAATAATAACAAAAAATGCCTTTGAAAAATGCCAAAACTATTTATTTTGGGGGCAGCGAGACTACAGGCAATATTTTTCTTTTCCTGCTTATCTGCATTTTACATAGTTTCTAGTGCACGTGTCAAAAAGAAACAAAAGTATACGATGGATCTAAATTTAAATAAGGAAATATAATAAGTGAAAATCAGAGTTTAAAAAGATTGGGAGGTGAAACTTGACCTTATGAAGAATTAATTCAAATAGCATACTCTCACATATTTCCTGATATAGAAAACGTTCAGGATGTACAGTTAATTGAAAAAGTATACCATAGAATAGTGTACTTGGTATGAAACCATTTTTGTTTAATCCAGGAAAGCACTAGAATTTCACACACTACAATTTTCACAGAGATGATCTCTGCACAGTAGGATTGGAGGTGAGTTTTTGCTTTCCTTTCTGCTCTTCTACCTTTTTAATGTTTTCTGTATTGTACATGTGTTAGAAAAAAACTAAATAATCTCTTTAAACACAGCTATATACTCTCGTGCATATACAATGTGGTGCAATTTGCAACCCATTTTCAGGAATATATCTATTTTTTCAAGTAAGAGTTGTCCTATGAAACTACCCACATCCTACCGTGCCTTATCAATTACTTTCTATAGTTTGTTTTATTAAAGCATTCTTGACCCGAGCGTCCTTCATGTAAACCGGAATTATTATACCAATATATTTTAAAAAGCTTATGGCATTGATAACATCTTACTACATTTTTAAGTAAATTATGTTATTATAAATTTTCTGATGTTGCAGGACTGCTAAATTCTATTGTGGTCATGTGTGTTATCACCTACTCCTATATCCAAGATATATATAACTTTTCCCCAAAAGTGATTCATAATCTTAACTAAGAGAAGCAGAAAAACAGTTTTGAAAAATTATTCTGCAGAACGTTATTTTCCACTTTTTCCAAATAGCACAACAAGAAGGTTTGCAGGAAATGAAATGAAACCATGGTAACTAACTAAACCTATCATGAGCTATCAGATCCAAAGAACACACAGTACACTGCAGTCAACGCCTACCAGCAGCATAATCCTTTCCCAGTTCCTTTTGATCCTTCCTCCTAAATGTGAAAAAAGCTTCCCAACCGATTTTTGTATTTTAAAAACGTGAAAGCCCCTTTACCAATATTCACTATAATTCTCTGATTTTATCCAGGAATTCTTTGGCTGACTTCACTTTGTAAGTCAACCTTCTCAATGTCCTGAGATTCAATTAAAAATTGTTGGTTCTTTTCAATCATTAGCAAAATTGCATTTTCTTACTTCAATGCATTTTATCATTTTCTAATACAGTGGCAATAGTTTCTTCACATTAAGTCTTCAGAGCTGTAAATATTAAATAAGATTCTCACAGGAATTCCTTGCTTAATAGAATCTTATTACCATTCTAAACTCAAAGCCACAATAAATTAAATCACAGTTGCATTTACATAATACAGAGGAGCCCCATTTCATTATCTTGTTGTCCATTCTGTCACCAATCATCAACCCCCTCACCGGCACTGAAGCTAAGCTCACAGAATCTGGCTCAACGTGTTCTCAAACTACCAACCATCAGCTAAAATTAAACAAAGTATTGATGGCTTTTGTCAGACTAGCTGTTTATCACAGAACTACATAACCAGGGAGATAATAGGGCAAATCTCTGCAAAGACAAGAGATCACCTTTGCTGTTACGGTTAGCCAACCCCTAACAATTGTCACTTAAGATATAATATACATATATGCCATAAAAATATATGTATATTTTATGCATGACGAATTTCTGAGGGGATAGACAAATAATTATGAATGGCATTATCTCTAGGAAGTGGAACTAGAAGTATGTGGTGGGAAAGTAATGTAATTTATCATTATATACACTCCTCTTATTCGAAAAGTTTTTTTTTTACCACATCCACATGTTGTTTCCATAATCATAATAGAGATATAATAAATTAGATGGATGCAAATATGCTAGTATTTTTATAGATGATTATTGCTGTTTTTCTTTGATAAGTTATCCAAACTTACTATAAAATTATTTTTATAAGTACGAATGGTCATCAAATGATTTTACAATGGAATTGTAGTTTAAATTTTTAAACTTTAAATAGATTTATTTTGGCTTCTCTTTCTGGTGGGGGGTGAAAAGTTGACCTTTGAGAATTAGTTGGAGCAAATCTCATCCTTAAAGGCTTTAGACAAAAGTTTATCCCACTTTATAAAAATGGTAATGTGCTGGTAACTTAAAAATCTTAATTATTAAAAACTCATTGATTTAAAAGCCAAGAGTTCACTCTTGTGCCACATCCCATGCCAACTTATATAAAGTGCTGCACGGTTTGTTATTATTTTTTAATGTTATTTTTAAAAAGTTATATTCTCTGTTTCTTTGCTTTTATCCTCAGTTTTCTTATGTCTAAAATGCAGAAAATATAGTATCTACCACATGGGCTTATTTTGAGGAAACTGAGTTTTCCAGCCTGTATGCCAGGAAGAGAGGTTACAAGATATCAAACCCATCCAGCCCTTCCGAGGCCTCCAAGGTCTGATGCTGCTGAAGCCCTTGGGCCGGTCACATCTGGCCATGATCAGCCTTGTGCATTTAGCTCAGTGTACCATATAACATCGTAATTTTCAATAGGTGCCACATCCCACTAGGATGCCACACCCACTGTTTAAATCAAAGACACAATAACACGTGTTGGTGAGGAGATGAGAACTTGGAACCCTTGTACATTGCTGGTGGGATTGTAAAATGGTAAAACCACTTCGGAAAAAAAATTGGCAGTTCCTCAAAATGTTAAACATAGAGTTACAATATGATCCAGCATACTTCACTCCTAGATATATACCCAAGAGAAATAAAAACATGTCCACAGAAAAACTTGTACACAGAATTATTTATAATAGCATTATTTATAGCAGCATTATTTATCATACCCAAAAAGTGGAAACAACTCAAATGTCCATCAACTGATGCATGGATAAGCAAAATGTGGTATATATCCAAACACTGGAACATTATTCAAATATTATTCATTAATAAAAAGAATAAAATAGTGATACATGCAACAATATAGACAAACCTTGAAAATATACCAAGGGAAAGAAGCCAATCACAAAAGAACACCTATTATCTACGATTCCATTAATATCAAATATCCAGGATGTATAAATCTACAGAGACAAAAGTAGGTTAATGGTACCCTGGGGCTGGGAGGGTTAGGGAGAAATGAGAAGCGACTGCAAATGGGTATGGAGTTTCTTTTTAGGGTGACACAACGTTCTAAAATTGATTATGTTGCATAACTTTGTGAATGCACTAAAAACCATTGAATTGTACACTTTAAATGGGTGACTTGGTATGTTATTTATAACTACAAAAAGGAAAAAGGTTTCAAAAAAAAAAAGTAAGATACAATAACATGCAAAAGCTAACCTTGCAAATGAAGTTAGAAAAAAGGCTGCCATTTTTAAAAACATAGAAACAGTGCTTGGTTGCCACAGGTAAATGTTTCAGAACACTCTTTGTATAGGAGATAAATCCTTTTTGGTCCAGGAAAAATATCAGAAAACAGAAAAATTGGTGAAGCAATTAGCCCTTAAATTTTTTTGCCTATCAATTTAATACTTTAGCAAGAAGTCCTTTAGGTTCATTTATCAAAAAGGGAAGTGAAAAAAAAAATGGGGAGGGCGTCTTTCTGAACTTACCAAAGAGAAGAAACCTGGTAGATTTTCTTCCTTCTTTACCCCCCTCTACTCCTAGCATTTAATTCTAATTTGTTAACTGAAAATGAGAAATAACTCAAAGGCTCTTAACACTCAGCCTATATATTTTCAGTTTCCTCTCCCTGTAGACAGACCACACAGGAAGCCATTAATCAGAAGGTTGCTTGGTGAGCTTGAGTTCCAGAGCAAGAAGAATTGAGTAAATCAAACATTTACGGGAATAGTTCTCAAAATGTGCTCCACTGAGAGATTCCATGAAAAGAGGGTCTCATGATCAAATGAGTTTAGGAAATGCAGTATAGTTCTATGAACAATACTCACAGGCTCTGAGAAGTACGGCAGGAAAGAAATCCAAGTGATGACGTTTAATGGCAGGGAGACACATGATTCCTGGTATTCATCGCCATACTAGAGATGACACTGCCCATGCTGGCCAAGACTCCTCCTTCCACAGACCCTGGACTCTAGAACATTGGCCTCTGAGGTGACTTCCCTTTCTGTTGCCCCCAGGGCTGACCAATTCTTCTTCTCACCAATTATTTAAATAAGATGACACATTCCATTTAGAGTCAAATCTTCAGAGATTTAGGAGGTATTATCTTCCACTTTGACCCAAGGTTGCAGCTACGGTCTTTGATTCTTCTCAAAATGAAAACAGCCCTACTGAATTTTTTTGGTCTGATTGTAAAAATGATATACATGCATTGTAAAAAAAATTAATAATAATAATAATAATAACCAGGCAACTCAGAAAGGTACAGAGAAGTAAAAATCATCAAGTTCATCACTCAGAGATGAAGACTATGAACATGCAGTGATCATTCTTTCAGACCTCTCTCTACTTAAATACATGCCCAACAGATATATACTTGAGTAGTATGATACTATACATACTGTCCTGTATAGTCAACTTTATTTTCAGATTAACATAGGCGATATTTTGGAATTTATAAAGTAAGAAATATGATATATTTTTTAAAGAAAATTCAATAAATATGTCTAAACATTACGCTTTCTTAGTTTTTAAATTCTCATTTGTTTTCCATTATCTAAAATTCTTCCAAATAATTCTTATCTTGATGGTCAGCATAAAATCAACAGGAAGTGCCACACACTGTGGGTAAAAAGCATTCTCTGGAATATGTCGAAATCTGTCCTGGAATATCCAGATACAGAATTTGGGGATTATCAAGACTCTTGCACATATGTCATCTTGCTCTCTCTCAATTTAGAGAAGATAAAATGAGTCAGACTCAACAGAAATGTCTCTTGAGTTGCCAAATTTGGAGTTAACATTTCTCCTCAAAGGGAGCCCTTTAAATCAATAAGATATCTAGAAATCCGTTTAAAGATAAGTTCTCCCTAGCCAAAGGAAAACTGCTTACTAAATTAATTATCTAAATAATTCTGATAAAACTTAGTTCCCACAACCCTTTCCACTCATTATTCTTATTGCTCCCATAATGATCTTTCTAAATTACAAATGTAACCATAACTCTCTTCTATTAAAAGTATTCAGTGACTCCCATTTCCTAGAGATGAAGTCCAAATTCTTAAGCATAAAATACCAGGCTTTCCTGGCACACTTATAGCTAAAACTTCCTGTACCCCCAAGCCTCAGAAGCTCGCCACAGACCAAATGTTCCATGCTGTTCTATATATTCCTTCCTTGGCTATGTCTTCTTACCAAAATGCTCGTTTCTCATCACATCCTATCCCTCCACCCAGCAAACTTCTAGTCTACCTTTAAGAGGCAGCTAAAATGTCTTCTTTCTTGACCCATTTGGATAGTACTTGGCAGAATACAAAAGCCCAATAAATGGCGCTATTTTTGATGATGCAGTTATCTGGAAGATTATGTTAATTACCTAATTTAACAATGAACACCAAGCCCCTGATTTCCATGAAAGGCCTTGACACATATTAGTGATACACCAGGGATAGTTTAAGGTATATATTAGTTAAAAGTACTACGGATTTTACTGTACTAAAATTATTAACATAATTAGGTATTCCATATCACCTTTAAAATATTAAATTATTTTCAAGTCAGTTTGGAAAATATTTTAAATCAAATTTTAAGAATATTATGGACAAAAGAACATCATCAAAATAGAATTTACAAAACTTGGTGCCTGGCCTCATCTACATCTTTCTTCGGAACTCATATCTGATTTTCTTACTATTTACCAAAGCTAAAACTGGATATACCACTTTAATAATAGGTTGATCAGGCATGAAAGATTTGAAGAATTGCATCATGGACTGATGTTCACTAACAAGGAAATGACTTTAACGAATACCTACTATGCTGTACTATGTAACTGGAATCCATTTTTCCTCTTCACTCAAAACTTCTTTCTTTTAAAACAAGAAAAGAAAACCAGATTTTGTTTGGTCATCCAGACTTCCTGCCAAAGCCTTATCTTCTGGAAGAAGCTGATCCCATCACACAGCTCTAGGAGCAGGTGCTGGTTAGACAAGCAATCAGTACACGCATTACCCTGCAGACTGTTATTGGCCACGAGTGGGAAAGGGAGACCTGCACTGGCCCGATCAACCTGAGGGAAGGATGTATACTGCATGAGAGGAGAGGTCCCCACAGACTCTCTTGCTGGGCATAAACAAGGAAGCACACAACTCTGATAGCCCCCGGCAGCCACCTTTTGACCACAAGGAAAACCAGCCCCAGACTGAAGCTGACGCTATGAGTGGGCATGAACAGAAACAGAAAGATCACAAATCCTCAATAACATCACTGGGACACTGATCATCCATGCTATTGCATTTCTGAATTTCTCATTACGTGAAATATTTCCATACATAATTTACAGTTTAAGTCAGTAGAGTTTTCTTATTTTTAATATTAGATAATACTTGCAGCTGAAGACATCTCAACTGATAGAGAATTTGATTCTTGAAAGTGGGATGCTGCTAATTACAGACTTCTAAAAGGTCTCTTCTGAGAAATAATGGAATTACAATCTCCATTTCACAAATAGGAAACTAAAGCTTGGAGAGGTTAAATACATATATAATAAGGTCAGGCAACTAGAACTCATGTTTGTCAGACTCTAAAATTTATACCACAGCTTCATTTCCAAAGTTCTAACACTGAGAGTAAGAAACTGCAAATATTTTGTGATAGATTTTTTAAATCTCAATTCCCTATTCTCTCTGACCTTTCTCTTCTCTTTCAACCTATACTTTACACTGGAAGCTTTCCTGTTTAAGTCATCAGTGTTTTAAATGTTTCTTATTTCAGCTTTCTTTTCTAGTTTTAGTAAAATACACATGTAAGGTTATATTTTTCTTCTCAGTAAAAATGAACAAGAGAAAAAGAAAAAAGGATATTTTATATCAAAGGCAAACAATGTTGACAGCACAAAAATTAGTAAAAGTAATGCATAACTTGAGTCCTGATGCCACCTTAAATGTGCAACATTGATATAAAGAGGTGTTTTTAATATTTCCAAGAAAATTCTTGGATAAAGTGAAAGCAAGTGTGCCCCACGTTAAACGGATGCTAAGGAGGAATAATAGTGAGATCCTAATGTTCAGCTATGATCCACCTATTTGCACGTTTTAGTTAAGGCAGAAAGAGGAATCAGCTATTAGCAACGAAATTTTATTCACAAATTTGTTGAGTCAGTAAAAACTTTTCTGCATTCACAGCAATTCCATTAAAAAAATTAAAAATTTTCATATAAAAATAGTGAAAAAATGGTTTTGAATGGGTTGTGATTAGACTTATAGACAGACATCATTAGATTCTTACTAGGTGCAGTGGTGGAAATGGGAAAATAAGATGTGCTCAAGAATATATAGGGAATAGCTCAAGAATATATAGGGAAAGGTAGAGGAAATGCAGGAAAACATGGAAAATTTCATCAGAAAATTAGAATCTAAAAAAACAGGAAACAAAACTTCTGGAACTAAATAACACAGTATATGAAATTAGGAACTCAATGAATGGATTTACAGCATATCAAGAATAGCAGAATACAGACTAGTGGATTGGACGACAGGTCAATAGAAACTGTCCAAACTGAAGTTCAGAGATATAAAAGGCAAGAAGTTAGAATTTCAGAGGGAAAAATTTTAGAAAAGTCAGAAAATAATTTATCATGAATAAACCTACAGTAAGAGAAATACTAAAGGAGTTTCTCAGGCAGAAGGAACACAATCCCAAGAGAAACACAAAATCAAAAGAAAGAATGAAGAACCATGGAGGGGACAAATACATGAGTAAATATAGACAAATACTGACAATAAGGTCATGTGGGGTTTTAAAGACATGTAGAAATAAAATATCTGAAAATTATAACATAGAAGGTAGGAAAGAGGTAAATGGAGTTGAACGTTTTCTAAGATTCTAGTATTATTGGGAAAGTGCTAAAAGTAACCATTTATATTAAATATAAATCAGCCAAGGACAAGTGTTATAATCTCAAGTTTAATCATTAAAAGAACAGTAAAAGAACATATAACTCGACTTAATAAAGAGAAAAAATGAAATAAAATTGATTTGTCCAAAAGAAGTCAACAAAGAAAAAGAAACATGAAACAGGAGGATCAAATAGAAAATAAATAATAAGGTAGTATTTTAAACCAAAAAATATTAGTAATTACATTAAATGAAAGTGGAGTATATACTCAGCTAAAATTAAAAACTTAAGAACACTATAAGTGGAAATAAAGTACAAGTCACAAACTTGGAGGAGATATTTCAATTCATATATACCAAATGACTAGTCTCCAGAACAAATGACTTTTATGAATCCACAAGAAAAAGCCATGGAACCCAACAGAAGAAAGGGTAAAGGGTCTGAATAGGCACTTCACAGAAGAGAAAATAAAAGTAGTCAATAAACATGAAAAGATGCTCAATCTCATTAGGGATCAGAGATACACAAATTAATCACCAGACACCATCGAATGGCATAAAGTCTGACAGCATTAAGTGAAAGCGAAAAAGAAACAACAGGAATTCTTATACACGGTTCTGGAGTAGACATTGGCACAACTACTTTGGAAAAAACTGTCATTGTTAATAAAGCAAAAGATCTAATGAAGCAAAAGCAGCAATTTCACATATAAGTAAATATCCTAGAGAAAATCTTAACATGCACCAGGAGACACATCCAAGATTATTATACACAGCAGGACTGTTTTCAATAGCCCCAAACTAGAGACTACCCACATGTCCATCAATAGTAGGATGAATAAACAAATTATAGTATACTTATTAGGTTATTATATAGCAGTGAAAAAGAATGAATTATAGCCTTGCTGTACAGCAAAGATAAATCTCAAGAACAAAACGAGTCAAAAAAAACCCTGAAGAGTATATTCTATATGTTCTATTTATTTAAAGTTCAAAAATGATGAAATCAAAACAGCACAGTATGTCGTGATAAAAACATATGTTATAAACCTATAGAGAAAAGTAAGGAGATGATCATCAGGATAGGCTTGCCAGTGTGAGGGCCGGAAGGAAGCAGGACAGAATAGGGGAGGGATCTACAGGACACAGGAGACGCCCAAGGCAATGGCTGTTGCTTAAAATACATGCAGGGCACTTAACAGTTATAGTATCATGATATTTAATAATTTTTATATTTCTTATGAGTATTCTTTTGGATATACTTAACATTTAATAAAAAGGATACCACCAAACATGCACTGGTGCTATTCCTTCTCATTTCTCACTTAACATGTACAACACTGAACCTAATAATTTTTTCTTTTAGTGAGAAAAATTATAGAATGAGTTACAAACATTTTTTAAAGTATTAGTTCTAAAACTATGAAAATCATAAAGAAAAATGCTTTCAACCAAACTTCTTATTTTTGGTTACTGATAACTGATACATGCCATACTATCTCATTAAACGAAGGCAAATGTTGTCAGAATCAACATACAGAAGATCCCCAAGTCACTATGAAACACTTCATGCTTCATGAGGCATAATCTAGTGCCTGGGGTAGCATCTTATCTTTAACTACACACTCCAACCACGTGGATGCCTGTCTGTATGCCTCCATTGTATAAAAACCTTTCATTGACTAACAATCATTTTTCCTGAACCAAGGGGTCAACATGAGCAAAGGCAGAAAAGCCAGACAAGGCCTGGCCTGAAATTCAGGCTGAGATACAGTGCTGGATAAGACGATGCTGAGGAGGAAAGAAAGGTATCACCCACAGATGACCTTCCATGTCATACAATGAGAATCTCTTTTCTGATGGCATAAAATTAGTACTTTTACAGGACACACACAATACACGGTCCCCTAAATAACACCTCACATTATACACAAAGATCCTCAGTGAAGGAGTAGGCCCCCACAAGTTCAGGGGACATGCCAGTGCTGGAGGGGGCTGTGTTCTTTCAACCTTGTGCCCTACTCAACATCAACATTACACTTCTGCTGCTCACTGTATCAGATTTTAAGATTGATCATTTCTGACACTGAGGAAGATCCATTAGAGGGGACAAGGTTGGATACAGGGAGATTCTTAGACAGTTACTGAACTAGTCCAGGAAGCAGCTTGAAGTTGAAAAGAACGGGAAAACTTGAGACATACTTAAGAAATAAAAGATTGTTGAGTTTGGCTGTGTGAGATGAGCAAGAAGAAAAAGTCCTCTGACCATCAGACAACGTAGGTCAGTCCCCTGGGCTTTCCAGAGGCTATGAAAAGGTATGATATGAAAAAACAAAAGCACAGCTCCAAAACACAAAAGAAAAACTACAAAGTTAGTTAATTTCAAAAGCAATTTATATTTTTTAAAAAACTTAATCTTAACAGCAAAAAATATATATTTAATATGGGATATAGTGTTTGATATGATGTAGATGGGGGCTCTAAACAAATAAAACATCTTAAAATAGAACTGAGAGCAAAAAGAAAAATGAGGTCTTGGTTTCAGTCTTGTGGACTGACTAAAAAATAGTGCCACCAGTTCATAAAGGGAATACAGATGCTCTACTTGGGAGGGAAACCGATGAGTTCAGTTTTGGACATACTGAGGTTGAGGGACCCAAGGAGAAACTTGAGTTCAAGGCACCTTTTTCCTAATTTTAGGAATTATTCCTTGGATAACACAGTAAATACATAATGAACATTGATGGCTTTAAGGTATCAAACCGGCTTCCCCCAATGGATCATGCATTATGTTAAAAATAACAAAATTAACATGAATTGGGAGGATCTTTAGTTGAAATGGGAAGTACCAAACAAGAATCACAGATGCGTCAATATAACTTCTATTTCATATTCTGCTTAATACTTTCCCGCCATACCTCTAGTTCAGAACAAGGAAAATCATATTTCTGCATAAAAATTACTCACAATGCATGTTCCCAAATTCCCTATCCCCACTACAACCCCTTTTGCTCACTACCATTCCTTTTCCACGTAACAATTTTATCATGATTTTTCAATAAGAAAAGGAAGGCTGCATGCTACCCTAGACCTATGAATTAAAAGCACTCTCATCATTCCTGTTCACCTATTCTCCAATTTCTATTCTAGGACTTCCTGGGCCAAAGTGGATGGGAAGTCCTCATAAACTTAAAGTCGTGAGTAGCACAAGAGAGGCTGAGAGGGTGGGAATGAGGAGGAGCTTGGGAGGTTTGGGAGCTACTTTTCTCCAAACTAAAGCCTTGGCCCTAGGGTGTCTGCTGGTGTCACTCAGTGAAAACTGCATGACAGCCACATTAGGAGAGGCAATATGATATAATGGAAAATACCTGGATTTTGCACTGAGGCAAAACTGAGTTCAAATCCCAGTTTTGTAACTTACTACGTGATCTCAGAGGAGGCAGGGGTGCCAGCAACAAAAGGGAAAGGAAGAGCGTGCCGGGCAGATTTCTGTCTCTCCCCTCACTCCACCTCCTTTGCCCTTATTCTGGTCCACCGGCCTTGACGTCAAGGCTTGTTTACTCCAGACACTCAGATGACCAGACTATCTGGAAATGTGGTGTTGTAGAATCCCAGAATTATAAAATGTTAGGAGCAGAAAGATGAAGAAACTAACTTCAAGAAATCCTGTGATTTGCTCCAAATCAGTCTTCTAGTTCATTTAGTGGTAAAATGAATAGGTATTTAAATTCCCAGCCCAGACTTTTTTCCCTATAACCACAATTTAAACCTCAAAAACAATATAATTATTTAATTGGAGGCAGATTTACACTTTATAATTTGCCATAAAAAGCAAATTTCCGTGAACTCCTATAACAAGTTCCTTCTCCAAGTATGCAATTGATCCAGAATTCAGTATGAAAGAATACTGAATTACATCATTCTTTCTGTCAGACAGATTAACATTAAATCTGGAAATAAGAGCAGTCCCTGCTCACCCAAACAGGCAGAAGCGATTGGAGAAGAAGTTAGACATGGTCATATTAGAGACCTAAGTAATAGCATCATCTTTCTATTCTCCCTCTGTGGCTTCGCTGTGAAAAGAAACGCCATTTCTTTGACCTCTTTCACGCTCTACCTTTAAGCCTTTTCTAAATGGATGAATGGATACACAAAGGAACAAAGGAGGGCATGAACAAAGAAAGACAATGGATAACTATTCCAAGCTTTTAGAGGCAGCAAAGGAGAGTGATTAAGGGCAAATTCTGAAGCCAGATTGTCTGGGTTCGAATATTAGCTACACGAATTATTAAATGCATGACGTTGGCCAAGTTACTCAACCTCTAGGTCCTCTGTTTTACCTGTAAAGTGGAGATGGCAACAGTACATACATCCTAGAGCTGTTGTGAAGATTAAATGAGGTTAGAGGGCTGGCAGGAGGTAAGCCCAAAGGATAAGCACGCTATTGTATTATTGTCCCGATGTTACTGCAGGGTTTCTGGGCCCTGTGCTGTAGGCTAGGAACAGCCAAAACGCCAGGCAAAGTTCAGTTGATAGGAAAGAGCCAAGAGCTCCCAAGAAAAGCTGCTTCAACCAAAAGCCAACCTAAGAGAAACTGCACTGGCTTTCATTTTATGAGTTACAAAGATCTTTTCTCTTTGTTCCTTTCCTTATTCAAGAAATAGATGGGAGCTGACACAGCAGGACAGAAGGGAGAGAACGGTAAGATGAAATAGAAGAAAGTAGCTACAATAAAAATGCTTTAAAAGTTTTTCAATTCTTAATTACTGTGTGCTACCATTCATGAGGAATTTTTTAAGGGTCTCAAAGCTATTAAAATGGTAATTAGGTCCCAAGAAAACAAGAACCAATTCAATTACATGCTGGATGCTTTTAAAATTTAAAGCCTTCTATTAAGAGGGTTTTAAATGAAGCACAGTTATAATTACAGGTCCATGACCAACCTTAAAGCCAAAGTGTAGGTTCCGGGCTGGCGCTGGCTCTCCCGAATGAGGTAGCTCCCCTCAGCCACACTCAGGAGCTGGTCTGCTGCTTCTCGGGAGATCATGCCGTGAAACCTAAGAAACAAAGTCAATTCAGAAACAGCATGCTTGTCACCTTTTTCCATAAAACAAACCCTCCACCTTCTCCTGTTGTTTTCTAGACAAAGTCCTGCCATATAATTGAAGGGGAGCAGTTGGGTTTAACTATGCGTGTGTTTCTCAGGGCTTGGCCTATGGCCAGCTTCTCAGTGGTGACAAGAACAGCACCAAAGTAGCGCTCCAATCCATTTAACAATCATGAAATCAAAATTCACATCCGTCTATGGGATCAACCACCTCTCTCAAGAGGACAACTACCTTCTTATGCAGCCATCTGACCATATGGACATGCTAAAAAATATACAAAAATGTGTCCCATTTCCTTTCTTCACACTAGTGGCACTGCTCCAAAGTTCTGGCTGAGAGTCTATGTTGGCAATTTTCCAGGACCCTGGGTTGCCCTTAATTGGCATGATTGCCCAATAATGTGCATAATCTGCATCGCTGGATACTCAAGCCAAAAGCAAACAACTGTAATACTTGCTTTCACTCCCTGCTAAAACCCTATTTTTGATTAACAGAGAAAAAAGAAGGAAGAAGAATAAACATAAATAACACACTCTTTACACAAACACAGTAGATTTATCTAAAACATTCTGACACGAAATGCTGAAAAAGAAAATCGTCAGTGGTGATTGTCGATTAATGTTAAAAATATAAAACCACCTCATATTCGTATGGTGATTTACAATTTACAAAGAACATACACATATATGATGTCCTTTTAGTGACTCAAAGATAACTGAATTGAACGATTGCTCAAATGAAACTGATTGCAGCTTTTACCGGTATGAAAAAAAACAAGTCACTTGAATTTGGAATGACAAATTTAAAAGGTGCTGAAATGGCACCTTAATAATTTAGGAACTTTACTAGGGAGCAAGTGGCAACTTCTGGGAGTTTTTCTCATGGAAACGATTCAGTCTTTCTCAACTGAAGTCTTAAAACAGTTCATGGAAGGTATGTTCAAATCATGACAATTAGAACAGCTAGGTTTAACAATGGGCTCCTGGAATTTCTTTCTTTCTTTCTTTGTTGAGGAAGATTAGCCCTGAGCTAACTGCTGCCAATCCTCCTCTTTTTGCTGAGGAAGGCTGGTCCTGAGCTAACATCCATGCCCTTCTTCCTCTCCTTTATATGTGGGACGCCTACCACAGCATGGCTTGCCAAGTGGTGCCATGTCTGCACCCAGGATCCGAATCTGCGAACCCCGGGCCGCTGAAGCGGAACGTGTGAACTGAACCACTGCGCCATCAGGCTGGCCCCTGGAATTTCTTATCTCCAGAAATTCCTCAGTATTTCAGAACCAGGCCCACTCTGACCCTGCTCGAAGCAGAAAGATGGTAAACTATCTCTAGTAGTAACACATACCATTAGATTAGCATATTGGTATATTAAGTTTATATGATACTAATTAATGAAGTAAGTAAAATTTATTATCTATCCATTTTAAAAAAACAATTAATTTAAAAGAAAATCTCACTCAAGGAAACACATTTGGGAACAAAACTTGACAATGATATTTAAAGAACCTTAAAACTATTCATACCAGTTGATCCAAAATTTCCACCCCAGAAAAAAAGCTTTATGCTTTACCATGTTTCTTATGATGTTACTTTCAATAATGTAGTTTAAAAGCAACCTAAATGCCAAGAACAGAGAAATGACTACATGATGGCCCAACCATAAAGAACACCAGTGGCTCCCCCCAACATTCACAAGAGTTTTGAAAGTTAAACAGAATAAATAATTTAATAATTTAATAATAATTCTAAAATATTTGCTATAAACATTATTGTTTCTCTGATATGATCTTAAGTCATGAAAAACAAACGACTTTATTCAGGGAATGATATGATTACAGGTGATTTTTATTCTTTTCCCCAAAGAATAAAATATATTTCTGGTTTTTTAATAATCAGAAAAACTAAGGACTTTAAAAATTATTACATTTTTCATAAAATAGAAAAATGCTCATTATTAACATTAAATGGAAAAATCAGGCTATAAAAATTTTATGTATCTCAATTTTGTAAAAACCATTAGGATAACAGATCTTCAGAAGGTAATACTTCAAATTGCTAAATTTAGTTATTTCTAGGTAACATGAATTTATTTATAGAAAAACTTTGGAAAATAAAATATAAACATAGAATAAACCACCCATACCCCGCTGTATGTATATATTTGCATACATATGTCTATATGCTTAATACAGACATACATACAAATATATATATTTTTGTCACATACAGCTAGGATTATTTATTTACTTACATGGCTTGCATCTCTATTTTAACATTATTGCATATACATTTTCCCATGCTATTTTCTTCTCTATATTTGTCTTTATTTTCACTAATTAGAATAATTACATTTATAATCAGAAAAATAATTCAACTTATCCAAACTTAAATACCTCCTTCATCTTGCTTTTATTTTTACTAAAAGCATCCATTAACCTGTGTCTCTTACATATTTCAATCTATAAAATGTCTTCTGATAATCCATACTTACTCTCTTCCATAATACTTTGGTCTGTTTTCTACCTATTGGGAAAAGGAAAAAAAAGGATATTTATGAAAATGCAAATGTTCAGAACATTACTCAACATCTTGTATATGTGACAAACCAAAGCATATATTAAGAAAAAGAATTAGAATAAGATTAGAAAAATCAACCTGGAGTCCCAGTTCTATCAGCAGATTAACTGTGCCCTTTGGACTGGTCACTTCATCTCTCAGACCAGTTTCTTATCTATAAAACACTGTGTATGTAAAAGGAGTTGGACTAGGGGCCCCCACCGTGGCTGAGTGGCTTCAGTGGCCTGGGGTTTCACTGGTTCGGATCCTAGGTGTGGACATGGTGCTGCTCATCAGGCCATGCTGAGGCGGCGTCCCACATAGCACAAGCAGAGGCACTCACAACTAGAATCTACAACTATGTTCCAGGGGGCTTTGGCAAGGAGGAAAAAAAAAAAAGAGTGGGACTAAATTAGCTTTCATTTCTAGGATTTTATGAATCTGAAAAAATATCTACATCACTTTATCAAAAAAGTAAAATAAAACATCCAAAATCTTAATGCCACAATTGTGTCAGAACAGATTGTGGTTTTCTCTCCCATCCTCTCCTTCCTGTTACTCCATATTCCCTTCTGCTAACATCTCAGTATAATCTTGCCCTTTTTCTCTTCCATCAGCTCTTCTCTCACCACAGGTCTTCCCCCTATGTCGGGTGTGCTGGCTGGAGATAAAGAAAGGCCCAGCAGAAAAGGTGCTAGGGGATTCCTACTGGAGTAGACAGAGAGAGAGTACTTGCCCTATTCATTCAAGAAACATTTACTGAATGGCAAATAGGGGATAGGCATTGTCCTACCTGGAAGAGGACGCATCACGGTAATAAGACAAAAATTCTACTTTTTTTTTTTTTCTTTGAAACTTACATTCTAATGCTGAGAGACAACGAATAAAGAAGTTTAAAGAAATAAACAAGAAAACAGAAAGTGCCGATAAGTGCTATAATGAAAATAAGAATGGATAAGGTAAAAGAGAGGGCTAACGAGGTACTGAAGTTGGGCGGTCAGGAAAGGCATCTCTGAGAAGACATTTAAACTGAGTCCTAAATGACAAGAAGCCAGGCCTAGCTGCAAAATATCAGAAATGGAATAAGCTTTCCCTAGGAGGTACCTGGGTGACACTACGGACTACATTTATTGAGTTTGTGTTGTGTATTTTAACTACATTGGAAGATCACTGAATCCTCACAATGAGATATGAGTTACTCTACTCCATCCTCGTAAGATAGTATTATCATTCTCATTTTACTGATGAAGAAACTGAGTATCCGCAAGGTTAGACAACTTGTTCAAGGTTACAAAGTGGTGGAGCCCAAGCTAAAACTGGGATTCTTACTCAGGAATAGCAAAAAGGGCCCAGACCCTTTGTCTATTTGACACTGACTCATCTGAATTTCTTAAATACGGCAGTTCCCAAAGCAACTCCAAGTCCACCCTTTCAGTGATCACCTCCCTTGGCCCCTCTCCAGAGCCTGACTGCCAAGTCCAGGTTACCTGCCCACTGGCCATCAAGGTATAGTACCATTTTCAGCAAACCTGATACATTTGTTCATAGCGTAGAAAAAAAATTGTGTTTCAATGAAAAATTATGCATTATCTATAGCATACACTACTGGCTTATCTAGCTCAGTCCACCGTCTTTGAGCTAATTTGGAACTCTCTAAGTGGTAGGTAACGGATACATAGACTTTTTCCTGTGTGGTAGTGGTTTAACTGACTGCTTTTCTATGCCCCCACCCAGCAGAAAAAAGATTTTTGTCTCTATTTTCAAGTCATTTCAACATTCCTTGACTCCATATAAATTTGTGCCATTTTAACTTTTCCTTTGAATTGATTTTAACATCTGCCGGGTTTCCTCACATCATATGAGTAAATAAATGTTTTAATATGTGTGCATCTTCATATCTGAAGGAGAGACATGATTTTACCTTTTTCTGAAAACTATATTGAAATAATAATTATCCTTCAGGAATCTTCTGTTGTCTGGTGAGTCTGTAGTCAGGTTATTTATCTTCTGAAGGTAAACTCTACCTCATTTGGTCTTGTTGCATAATTTCTCTGCTCATAATACACAGTGTCCTAAAAATATGCCAGCTGGTCCCTAGGGCTACAGATGATGGCTCTTCTATTTTTAGGTCCAGAGCTTATTAGAGCAGGGTGAGGCAGCTGCTTGAGAGAAAACCTTTGCTTTTGAGGTGAAAATCCAATGCTTAAGTCTTAACTTAAAGAATTAATTTAAGCTTCTACAGCATTATATGATAAAATGTTATCAAGAAGAACAATTTTGCAGTGTCCATTCAAACTAAAAATGTGCAAACTCTCAATATTTACTCTTGAGCAACACTTACACATGTACACACAAAGCTATGTATAAGAATGCTCACTGAAACATTGTAGTCATTTTTAAAATGGAAATAACAAATATATACCAATAGGGGAATAACTGAACTGTGTTACAGTATAAATAATAGACACAGTTTGAATGGATTATGTAGACCTATAGGGACTAACATGAAGAAGTCACTGAGACAAACTACTCAATACAAACATAAGTTATGGAATAATAACACAGTGTAACACCATTTAGGAAAAGCACACACACACACAAAATACTACAATAAATATTTATAGTAGAGAGAGAGATCTGGAAAAATATATACCAAATTCAAATGGTTACCTCTAGGAAGGTAGGGGAGAACTGAAGCAAGGGGCCCATGGGAAAGGCAAAAAAGAGACTTTACTATTATCTGTAATACAATTTTTTAATAAAGAATGGATGCGTGCATTACTTACAACACTAACACCACCTTAAAAAATAGAAACCAAGATTAACTTTTGTGCAATCTAATATTGGAGTCTCAGACACATTAGAACGGGGTCCCTCAGTGGGGTCCCCCAATATTTTGAGAAGAGAAGATCATGGCCTTTCCTTTGAACCATGGGATCTTTGCAGGTGGTTGAGGGTGAAGTACTTTATCAGGCCTATGGGACTGAGGTAAAAAGAAAGGAAAGTTCTTGAATGTGCTCTACTTATTGATGAAAATCCTGGACGAATGCAAAGAAATGGTGGTGGCTGAGAGACTGATACCCACAAATGGTGTGGTAATCCAAGACAAATACTGATTATTTATTTGATAACCCTGTATTAAGTCCTGTAAATCAGTATGATTCCATTGATTGCCTAAGTGATCATCTTCACAACACAACTGATTTTGGTGTGATATCACTGAATAATTATTTTGCTTTACCCGAAAGAATTTTGAATTCAAAGAAATCAGGTAAACGCTGATGAATAATACAGTACTTTTATAATAAGCAATAAGCCCAAAATAAAATTCACACACCAACTACATCTTTTCTGCATTTCTATAATGGAAATGTCAAATAAAACTTAAACTAATTTTTTTTCTCTCCTGTAGATAGTGAAGGGGATCAGAATATGCCACCTCAAAATATGCCACATTGGCATAAGGATTATTTTGAGCTGAAGGCAATTAAGAGCGAGCAGATACAAGAAGAACAATTTGCCCCTTGTCTTTCTGTCAGGGCATAAATAAATTCCCCGTTCGTGAAGGAAATTTATATTTATAAAGGAAATTTCCATATGTAAAGGTGCCCTCCTCTCCTGTAACAGGAAGAGGAGACAAGAATGACTCCAGAGACAACTCTTACCACCTAAGATGACTTGAGTCTGCAGAATAAACCTCACTAAACAACCCGTATTTACTGTACATTTCTTAATCACCTTCTCACAACTTACCACTACCCTCAGAAGCCCAAATCCCCTTCTCCTTTGTCTGGTCTCTTTTCCACACTTTATCACCCTTTGTTAAGATGGTATATAAGGTTCCTGGGTCTAAATGCCTCTGTGGGGTTTTCACTTACCTGCTATAAGCCCCTTCTTCCCCATGTGCATATGAAATAAACCTTCCCTCCTGTTAACATCTCTTTTGTCAGTTTAATTGGCAAGCCCCAGACACAGAACCTAACAGGGTAGAGGAGATGTTTTTCCTCCCTAGAGGAGAAGTTTTCCTCCCCTATAATAACATTTAGATGTTTTGCTGACATCTAAGATATCATTACTTAAGCAGTGATTTGGAACAGTCTTTTCAAACTCACAAATAGTATAGCATTACTCTGAGAGATAATCAATTAAAGAGTTAGTCTGTAATATAAAAATGATTATTAAGTATCCCAAGTTAGTTTACCTGCAAATACATCAAACTGGGAATTTAAATGTTACATGCAATAATAAAAATGTATTTAAGCTTATACAAACATTTAAATGCTTGTTTCTAAGTTTTTAAAATTCATAATAATAGTCAAAGGACTTTTTACAGATTAAAACTGGTTGAAGTCAACGTGACTAAGTAAGATATTATTTTAAATTAGTACTTGTGTTGAATTACATGCTTTGCTTTCTCCAGTTTTTTATATTGAGTAGTTAACATCTTTTCATGATACCATATCAAGGTTAGGAAAAATGAGGAATGAAGAGAACAGAAAAGATTTCTAACTAAAAATAAAAGGTGCTCATAAAATGTTTTTCAGCTTGGTTGGCATAAATGTTGTATGTCATGCCACCAGAAAAGGAAACTTTAAGTTAATCTACTATTATTGAATACGACATAAAGTGCATAGTATAATATAAGAATTCAACAAATAACTAAACAGTAGATGTCATTTTACAATATTTTAAATATCAGTGGAAATCCTTAAATTAACATTTACTGCAGAGTTTTGTATGTAATGACCTATTTTCATCATATATAAGGCATTTTAATCAAATTCACCAAACTACCCTCTTTCAAAGTCTTGTATCTTATTTCCCAGAAAAATAAGAAGAACTTGTTTAATAAAGAAATGTTTTGCTCTCCAAAAGAAATTTGAAAACAGTAGAAACAAACAATAAAAGTATTCTAAATGTTAATGCCCCTCCCTCCTTCCCTACAACGCTATAGGTTCAGCTTTCGGATTATTTCTTTTACTAAGGAAACCCTGTTCCATGGCTATAGCTCAACACAGTTGTTCCTGAGCCAGACCTGATAGGCTAGGGTTAAAGGTCAGCATTCTCACTGCTTCAGCAGCCCGGGTTTGGTTTCTAGGCGCAGAACCACATCATTCGTCTGTCAGTTGCCATGTTGTGGCGGTGGCTGACAAAGAACTAGAATGACTTACAAGTAGAATAAACAACAATGTACTGGGGCATTGGGGAGAAAAAAAAAAAAGGAGAGAAGATGATCAGCAACAGATTTTCAAAAAACAAAACAAAAAATAGCCAGAGTTGTTCCAAAAAGTGTATTCTCATTTAAAGAATATGTACTTCTGGAGGCAATGCCACTAGAACAATGAAGTAGAACATTTAGAAAATTTCCAAAACGTTTAATGCTGCTCTTTCATAACAGTGGTGCTGACTTGGCCAGAAGTCACAGGAAATCATTATCTCCTTACTTCTTGTTCACATTGTGAAAAATGTTACACATAGGTAGGCACTTTAAACCTAGTCTGGAAGACTATGTGATGCTTCTTAAAAGTTAGGGTATACATACATGAAGTTGTAAAAAATAATATGACCTTGGCCAAATATTACTATTTTTTCAGGCAGCACCCTAGAAATATGTATATAAAAGCTATGCACAAAAAAATACTTTCAAGTGTCAAGATTTTGTTTTGCATTGTTTTTTTAAAAAGGCTCAGTTGTTTGGAGGCACAGAAGGAGGAAAAGGGAGAAAAATACACATTTGGTATTTGCCTCCTACAGTGGCTGACTCTGAATTAAAGGTGAGTAAGTCAGTCAATACTCAAACCCAGCTTTGGATCTATTTTAATTTCCTAAGTTAAAGTCGGGGGGAAGAGAGGGAGGGAGAGTAGAGTGCAGGGGGAGAGGAGTGGAGGGGAAGAGAAGAGTGTGGGGGAACAGAGAAGAATGGAGCAGGAGGAGAGAAGTAGGGAGGGAGGGGAGAGGAGTGGAGAGGGAGGGGAGGAGGAGAAGGGAGAGAAAGAGGAGGAGGAAGAAGAAGGAGAGGAGGACTACACGGGGGGAGGAAGAGGACGGAGGGGAGGACTACACGGGGGAGGAAGAGGGGGAGGAAGAGGACGGAGGGGAGTTTTAAAACAGCTCAAAGACAATGAAAGGCTGGAATCAGAAAACCTGGAAGGACATGACGCACACAGACAATGCAGTTTTCCACTGAAGCATAAATTCTTCATTACATTATTTTTTCTCATTGCATTTTACACCATAGAAAATATCAACGTGGATAATAGTTAAGCTTCAACAGCCAAAAAAATTAATTTACAAAAATTTAAAGAAAATGCAGTGGCCGCATAGCGAGGAATAAGAACTTATCAAAGAACTACAAAGCTGGAAATGAGTTGTAGGGAAAAGGTGAGAAAATGAGGTCAGAAAGGTCATGGAACTTACAAAGACTGTATAACTCTTTATTCTCCACTAATAGTAAGATAAACTTCTAGGTGCTTGCCTTCCTCCTCAATTCTGTAGCATTCCTGACGGTATTTAGACCAAAGTTAGAAGTACTAAGAACGCAGCTTACTTTCCATTCTATTTTAGACTTTATCCAAGAAAACCATTAACCTTAGCATGCCAACTAGGTTAGCTCTCTCTCTACTGTCAGATTTTACAAATTCAATACGGAATATTTACAGAGTTTTTTAAAGCTCTGTAATTACTACTTGGGGACTCGCTGAAAACTAGTTATTCAGTTTCTTGAGATTATTTTTTTAATTACTAGACTGCATTAGAAAAGGATAATAGGTAAATTTTTAAAAAACAAACTTCCTTCTATTCACTATTTTCCCACCTTAGATTCAAGTACCTTCTAGGTAGGAGGGATAAAGAGGTAGAAACTACCAACCTGCTTATGTACCAGCTAACTGGTAAAGAGGTTCTTTTTGCAACTGTAGTTGTGATCTCCAACTTCATAAATGTACTTCTACATCAAGGTATTATAGATTTTGACACCAAAGCATATGTTACTACCCAATTGCCTACGAACATAGAATTTTAAACAAGAGCAAAAGATACTTTTTAAGACTATTTTGAAAGTAAAATAAGATGAAAACAGGCTTTTGAGTGATCGGCTGATTTTAAAATAAATAGTTGGTTTTAATAATTCAGTACTACTACTCAGCATTCATAAAAAATGCTTTCCAGCTGCAAAGCATATTATAAGTGTTAAATAAAGGATCATTATAAGACCCAAGAGATATCTGAGCATGATAATCTTTATTTTTGTGGAATCAAAAGTTGAGCTATAGGCTGTGTCAGCACATAGTGGCAATTAGTGGTGAAGCTACAGTTTCTATTAAAGTGCTTTCCTCCACTCCTGTCCCAAACTCTCATGCTCCCACCTAGTAGAATACGTCCTCTAAAACAGAGTAAGCATAAGACAAGTGCTTTTGTACCTCCCATGCATTCCCTTAAGTCTTTATTAAACATCTATTTATGTTTCAAGCACATTCAAGGCACCTGGGAAATACTGATCAACACAACAGACCAGGATCCCTACTCTCGTGGAGCTTGTATTCAAGGAAGGGAAGATAGCAACAAACAATAAACAAAATAAGTAAATAAACTACATAGTATATTACAAAATGAAAAGTGTTACGAAAACAAAGTAGCATAGGTAAGAACTGGAGATGTTGGAGCGTGTTCAAGTATAATTTTAAATATGGTAATCAGGATAGGTCCCATTGAGAAGGGAAGACTTGAAAGATATGGAAGAATCAGCCTCGTGGATATTAGAGACAAGAACATCCCAGGAAAAGGAGTCAGTGCAAGAGCTCAGAGGAGCACCGCTGGAGTATGTGAGGAACAAGGCTGGTGTGGTCGAAGCAGAATTGGAGGACAGAAGGAGGGGTGGGGAAATAGTAGAGGATGAGCACAGCAAAACAAAGTGGATGCGAGATCATACGGGGCCTTAGAGGCCATCGTAAGGACCTGGCTTTTACTCTGAATGAAATGGGAAGCCAAGGCACAGTTTTGAGTAGAAGAGTGACATGATCTGACTAAAGTTTTAAACGGAACATTCTGTGATGAGAATAGACTATGAGGGGAAAGATCAGTTAAGAACTACTTCAGTTACACAACTGAGAGACTACTGTATGTTGGGGTAGACTAATTTACTATGACAAGTCAACTTATGTATATAATAACTAGACACAACAGAAGCTTATTTCTTGCTTATATAACATTCCTGGATAAGTATTTGGGTCAGAAAGACACTGTCCTATATACAGGCATCTTCCATCTTGTAGCTCCACCATCTCCTGGTTTTTATCTGGACCCAAGCAGACGGGAAAATAATAGGTAGAAAGTTTGAATGGGTCTGGCATCAAAGCTCACGTCTATTCCACAAGAGAAACTTGACTTACAGACATAACTATCTAAAAGAAGCTGGGGAACTTTAGTCTAGCTGGATTTCCAAGGAAGAATGGAGTTTGGTGGGTATCCAGCAGTTTCCACAGTTCATACCTGAATGGTACCTACAGAGATAATAAGAAATGGTAGGATTCTGGACATATTTTGCAAATAAACCCAATATGGTTTCCTGATGGATTAATTCTGAGGTAGTAAGAAAGAAAAAAAAAGTCAAGGATGATGCATGGTTTTTGATCTGGGCGACTGGAAGTAAGGACCTGCTATTAACCAAGGTGTGGAAGGCTGTGGCAAAAGCAGGTTTGGGAAGGAGGGTAAAGGTCAGTTCTATTTCCAGTGTGTTATATTTGAGACGTCTCTTAGACACCCGAGGGAGGATGGAGAATAGGCAATTGAGTATATCGTGTGCATATACTGGACTGGAAATATAAGTTGTATTAAAACCTAAAACCAGTAAGATCATCAGGGAGTAAACAGAGGTCGAGAAGAAATAAGGATCAAACACTGAGTCCTGGAGCACTCGAACATCAAGAAGTCAGAGAGAAGAACCAGCAAAGGAAACTGTGGAGACAGGAGAAAAACCAAAAGACTGTAATGCCCTGGAAATGAAGTGAGAAAACGAAAAATCAAGGAGGAAAGTGTCACTGACTATGTCAAGAGCTGCTGACAGGATAAGCAAGAGAAGAACCGACCACTAGATGTAGCAGGGTGGGAGTCACCAGCGACCTTGAGAAGTGGTTCTGGTGGGGTGATAGTGGGTCAAAGCCTAACTAGAGAGGGTCTAAGAGAAAATGAGAGGAGCAGGATCAGAAACAGCTAGTACAGACAACACTTTCAAGTGTTTTCTACAAAGGAGAGCAAAGAAATTGGGCAGGGCAGATGGAAAAAGTAGGGTTAAGAGAATTTTTTAAGATGGAAAAAATAATAGGATGTTTTTAGGCTGATGAAAATGATCTTATAGAAAAAGGAAAAACTGTTGATGATGGAGGAGTATGGGCGGGGGTAGGAATTGCTAGGATTATGTCTTTGAGTAGATGAGAGGAAATGGGATCTAGTATAGTGGAGAGCTGGCTACCATCTAGGATAATGGGCAAGAATGCAGACTATGTGGACCCAAATGCTGATGGGTGAGTAGATGTGGTGGTGGAAGTTCTCTTTCGATTGCTTTGATCAGGAGTAAAGTAGGAGACAAGACCATGACCTGAGAGGACAGGGAGCAAGGTACTGGAGATCCGAGGGGAAAGGAAAAGGGTGGAATGGATTAGCAAAGCACAGCAGGACTCCCAGGGACCACTAAGCACCAACTTGAGGTTCACAAATTGAATGTGAAGCCTGGTGAGCACTTTGTTTCTCTCCAGCCATATTCAGTTTCTTGGGAGTATGTGCTGAGCAGGCAGAGGTAGATTTCCACAAGGTTGTGGTTTTGCCAAGCAAGTAGGACATGAGAGAGCACCATGAGAGGGAGTTGACTGGTTCCCCAACATCTACTAGATTAGCCCCTCTCATTCAACCCCATGACTCTTGTCACCAAGTCCTGTGAATTCTACTGCTTTACACAGTCCTGTTTCCTGTCTCTCTCGGCTATTCCTAGAACCAGTGTCTTACTGTATGCCTTTATCACTTTTCACTAGGGTTACTGTAATCCCTCCTAAACCAGCCTTTTTTTCCTCTAAAAGGTCCATCCTTCTCCTTGGCCCATCTTCCACATTGCAGCCAGAATGTGCTTTCTAAGCCTAAATCTGATGATGTTTTTCTCCTGCTTAAAACACTTTCACTTCCCATAGCTATGAGGATGAAATCCAAACTTGTAAGCTTAGAACACAGAAGTGTGTAATAGTGCTGCCCACTCAGCACTCTGCTCTCATCTGCCACTCTCCCACAAGCACTGTGCACTCGGCCACAGGAACTGCACGCACATGGAAGGAGATAATTGCCACCAACTCTGCTGTAATGGTTGATTTACTGCTCATTCCCCACCAACACAGTAAGCTCCTTAAGGAGAGGGGTCTTGCTTTACTTGACTTGAATCCTGAAGACTTAGCAAATAGCATCCCCTCAGAGAATACTGATTGAATGAATAAATACATACATGTCACAGAAAGAACTGAAGCCTCTCTAAGAGATACAGACATTAACACACACATTTCTATAAATGGTATAATAAGAGCATTGTGTTGCAAAATAAATTACACAACTCATTCATTCATCCAACAAACTTTTAATGGTCTTTACTGCACACCGGTCACCATGGCCAGGTGCTGGATATAATCCACTGGGGTCAGACAGGTAAGTAAGTAATGATTACTGTTGACTTCCTACTTTTATAACCAGATCTGAAGAGAAACTTCTAAAAAATACATGCTAGCAAAATGTATATCGAATATACATCTAAGTGGTATTGTGACTAGAATTAGAGTATAATGTAAACTATGTAACTTTCTCCACATTTCTCATTACGCTCACAGCCTTGATTTGAGTTTGGTGCATTCCATCCAGCCTCAGTCAGCTTTAACTGACCAGCCTTGAAAAACACAACTACAGTCGTTATAATAATGAGGAGCTGTGTTCAAAAATGTGCTCCAGCTCCCTGTGATGCCAACTCCAAAAATGGGTCACACAGAGTAGATTTGGTTATGTGTTTAAAAGTCCTAACTACATTCCCACTGTTTGGGTGCCAGGGGAAAAAAAAGGGCGTCCGTTCTAAGGCCTCATGTTTAAGAATGAAGAATTTGACCATGTTTAAGACTTTGACCATTAAGAATGGTCAAATACCATACTGGTTTGATTTACATAGTTTTAGTATGAATCAATTAAAGACATGGAACTTCTTTGGTGTCTCTATCTAAATATATATATTGTATGCCTATATAATTTACACCTGTGTCTGTCTCTCTATACACATACACACATATATACATTTACTTGAATTCAACCAGGTATTTGATATAAAATAAGAAAATAACTTTTTACATAATTAAAAATCACACAAGTATATATTTTATACTTATATTTACTATGAACTATATTTCACTGAATAAATTATATATTTATATCAATTTATATTGATACACAAAAATATATACCATTACTTTATGAGTGATAAGGGATTTCCAAGGGGAAATCTGATTATATGACATTATATATTTTACGTGCTAACTTCAGAATTAACCCCACCATAAGATACAAGTGCATCAGAACAGCATCATTAAGAATCATTTTCAAGCTTTAAACTATTTGCTTGGTTTCTAAAGCATGCCTAAAATACTTAGTTGTGGACCTGGGCATCTTTCCCCTTTAAAAAGAATTACCTAATATCTAAATTTCAAAATTTTCTCTAAACAATAGCCTTTAATAAAAAACTTTCTATGTTTTAGCAGTCACAATGACAATTGGCAAGAATTTCTGAAGTTAAAAAAAACGCATTAGTTACAATTTTATTTTCTGTCACATTATGTTACTTCTTACTATTAAATATATTGTGTTTTAGCATTCTGCCTCCAATAATTTATGATTTGTTCTAACTGTTGACTAATTCAGGTTTTAAAATAAGGTGCTACAGATCTTGTTCTCAAGAATGCTAAGAGAAATTTAGCTGAGAAAAAGCAGAACACGAAGAACTAAGGGCTTGGACCACAAAAGAAGGTCATAGGGGCTGGCCAGGTGGCATAGTGGTTAAGTTTGCATGCTCTCCTTCAGTGGCCCAGGGTTCATAGGTTCGGATCCCAGGTACAGACCTATACACCACTCATCAAGCCATGCTGTGGCAGCGTCCTACATACAAAATACAGGAAGACTGGCATGGATATTAGTTCAGGGACAATCTTCTTCAAGTAAAAAGAGGAAGACTGGCCACAGACGTTAGCTCAGGGCCAATCATCCTCACCAAAAAAAAAAAAAGAGAGAGAGAGAGACAGAAGGTCATAGACACAGCTAGTCACTAAATACCGATTCCCTTTGGGTAAGCATAATTTCCCAGCCTCTGAATTTACATTCTGTGATATAATGTTATAGTTAGAAGAATAGGGAATGGACATGTGCACATACAAATGAGCAGCGTCAGTTCCCCCTTTCTCACAACTGTAGTAATATCCTTAAAGACAAAGTCACTGGATCCATTTTTATAATTATAATTAGCATCCATAGATAATAATTTTTATTTAAAAGCACCATCAACTTATCTATTGTATTAACTTTTCTCTTTTTCTCTCTACATTTCAGAGCTAATTAAACCCTATTGCTTTTTCTCCCTTAAAATATAGTGGTCACTTAGTGTTTAATGCCCCCAAACCAATTCCTTAGTTAAATATTTGAGGCTGAACTTCAACTGGTTCCTCAGGCTGTTTTTATCCTTATTGTCCGCCACTCCCAAGAACCTTTAGTTCTTCCAAACTAAACATTTATCATTTAATCAAAACTAAGATTGAAACTTTTCTTTCTCCAAGAAGTATTTTTAGGTTAGCTCCATCTCACTGATTAATCCTTTACTTTCACCTCAAATGGATATCTAAGTTATTTGACTGTATTACAAGAATTTAATGGGAGTCATTATTGCTCAAAATAAGTAGTCTTGCAGCATTAGTGGATTATAAATACTTTCAGTTTCTATATTTATAAATCTAATCATTAGAACCATACTGAGTGTGAATGTCATTTCTTTAAAAGGGAAACCACTTCCCCCTATTTAGTAACTGCCGTTTAGTTATCGCCTGGTGAAAACAGGAAGACACTGAGCACTATAGAGATTGGTCAAAAATAGAAACAAGTGGTTATCACTACTAATTTCTAAAATAAATATATGCATCTTATGCATGCATATTTAATCTTTATTAAGCAGCCAAACTTAAGCAACTAACAGATCCTCAGTTTTGAATACTGTGTGAGGATGTTTACACTGCACAAGGGGAGCCAGTCCACAGTAAATCCTTTTGCACGTGGAGCAGCATTCCTTGCCCATCAATGTGCCACTAGAACATGATCGATAATTTCTTGTGAAAGAAAACTAAGCACAGTGAAAATGATGAATAGATTCCTCAGCTTAAGTAAGAAAATCTCAATTGCTCTTCTGGGTTCCCAGTACTTATATGCCTTCCTTTAAGCAACAGCATGGAATATGACAGTCTAGTTTTTCAAGGGATGGCGTACTCAGTCAACCACATCACAAAACTAAATCAAGAGAAATTATCTGCAGAAACTCTAAGAGCCATCCACTTCCCTGGCAGTCTGTGTCGTATCTTTGCACGAGGCGGATCACCAGAAGTCTATACACTTGGACCACATCAGCTTAGCCCTTTAAAAAGAAGCTTCACTGATTTCTTGCTCCTTAATGTTGTGCCAACTGCTGTAAGAAACAACTGTCAATCCACTTTTGCATGGGCTGTGAAACTACAGTTGGTCACTGTATGTAACATCCATAAATGTACTTCACATACTAACCTACCCGATTTTTTTAAAGAATTTAATTCAGGTAAAAACTGGATCCTATTTGCCTTTCTGATCCTTAAGGTTTAAGCACTTATGACTGTGATCCTTTTTCACACAATTATATTGATCCTCAACCAGCACTGCAATCAATTGGCATACTTGTTGCTTCTTTTATTTTCCCCAACTTTTCTTTTCTTAATCCTTTTATTACTTTTGTCTTCATTTGTGCGGTCTCAAATTCTTTTGAGAAAGGCAAAGTACAGATATTACGTTACTAATACTTCTGGACTTTTCAAAGAACTACTGCCAATGTTTCACTTTCAGTTAAAAGTTTAAAAAATTGTGTCTGGAGTATGAAGCAAAATGGAACATTACACTTATTAAATAGCAGTTAGAAAAAATTCTCACTACATGTAAAATGACTTCATCATCCTTGATCACAGCACAGTAGCAATGAAATGCAATCACCAAGCACACACTCATTCCATACATACATATATGCAGACTGGACATCTACATGTATTTATTTTCTTTCTTTTTTTTTTTGCTGGGAGAGATTCACCCTGAGCTAACATCTGTTGCCAATCTTCCTGTCTCTGTCTCTGTCTCTGTCTCTGTCTCTCTTTTCCTCCTCATAACCCCAGTACACAGTTGTATATTCTAGTTGTACGTCCTTCTAGTTCTTCTATGTGAGCCACCACCACAGCATGGCTACCGACAGAAACAGTGGTGCGCTTCTGTGCTGGGAACTGAACCTGAGCTGCTGAAGCACAGCGTGCCAAACTTTGACCACTAGGCCATCCAGGCTGGCTCTACATGTATTTAAACTGCAATAGGACATTTAAAAGATAATTTCATGAAATTCCTGCCTAAGTTTATGGGTTCTCTTTGTGACTAACTATATAATTTCAGAGCTATTCAATGTTTTTTTAAACCAGATGTCACAATAACAAAATCTATTTCAACATTTTTTTAAATAGAGAAGCAATTCTTTCTCATAGTGTATCATCTAAGAAAGTTATAATTTTATATTACCTCATATATAGTCCATATTCAAATTTCTCCAGTTGCTTCCAAAATATGTAGTTTTAAAGAGAGAAAGAGAGAGAGAGATCTCTATCTCCAGGACCCTACCAAGGTGCGTGCACTGCATTTGGTAGCATGTCTCCTTGTCTCCTTAATTTTAGAACAGTCTCACCACTGTTATTTCTTTTATGAAAATGACATTATTCACAAGCCCACGACAGCTGTCTTACAGAATGTGTTCTGGATTTGTCTGATTCATACTTCATAAACAGATTTAAGTTCAACATTTTTAGCAGAAATACTATATAGGTGACATCGTGTATGACTCATTGCATCACTTCAGGAGACAAATGTCAGTTTGTCCCATTACAGGTAATGCTAAATTTGATCACCTGGCTAAGAATGTGACTGCCAGATCTCTCCACTATAAAGATGCACTTTTCTCTTTGCAATTCATAAATAATTGGTGAGACTATGTGAATATCCTGTTTACCTGAAATCTTTCACTCAATGGTTTTAATATCCAATGATGATCTTTGCCTCACTCAATTATTATTAGTGCAAATCATTACCATTCCTTCTATATTTTTAGCCACCATTCTGCTGTAAAGAACAACTTCACATTTTCCCCCTCTTTTTTTTTCTCTTTGTACTGGGGTAAGTTTTTCTTTGTTTTTTTAAGTATGATTATGGATTTAAAGATTCTCTTTTCATTCAATGCATTATGATTCATTACTATCATTACTCTTTTTGATATCAAATTGTTCCAAATTTTGCCTGTGGAACCCTTCAAGTGGGCTCTTATATCTTTTTGACATGTTCCCATCCATTTTTGAGCCTTTCTTGCTTTCTGACATAACAAAATGTTCCAGGGTGTCTCTGTCTCATGTTCTGGGATGAGGAATTTCTCTAAGGAGCACTGGCTCCTTTGAGTAGGAAACAGTATTTGGAAACCAAAATTCGGGCACTGGGTATGGGTATGTTCATTCTTACTGGGGCATCAGTGCTTCTAAGCCCTTTCCATGCACTTTTAAAACACACTTTTAAAAATCTATGAGTTCATATTGATAACTCCAATTCCGGCTCAATACCACAGTGTACTCCTCCATTTCCCTCATTCCATATTTATGTCTCCTAAGAATGCTGGCTTCTCCAAACCCAACATAATTACTCATTTGCTCTATCTTATATAATACACAAAATTATTTTAGAATTACTACATAAATACCACTAACAACAACAAATCTACTAAGTATGGTTAAAGATCTTTTTGTAGGTTACGGTTCTTAGAATATTTCCCTTTAAGTTTGTGCAGTCAGAATAATATGTTTAGAAGCTACTTAAATTAATTTTTTGGTGATTATGTTATAAATTCGTTAAGTTCATTTGTCTCTATTTATATTCAATTTGGAGGTTTGCTTTATCATTTTTATTTAATTCTGATGTCTGAATATGCGAAACATTTGCATAGTTCACAAGTCACAACTATGTCAAAACACGTCCTCAGAGAACTCTCACTTCCCTCCTTAACCTCTCCGCATCTCTCCTCACCCGCTCCTTATGGATAACTGTTCCACCGGTCTCTGGGTCAATCCTTCCTGCATTTCTCCTTTGCAAAAATAAGCTTTATTTTTTTTCTTATTTTCCCTTCCTTATTACTAAAAACAGACCATAATTACTATACACACATTTTGTAGCTGGAAATCAATCCACGTCAGCTCAGAGAAATCTTCCTTATTCTTTTTACTATTATAGTTTATTCAGTCTCCTATGGACAGACATTTAGGTTTTTCCCAATATTCTGCTATTACAAATAATCCTACAATGACAAACTTAGAGCATATGTTATTCCATATCTGTACAGGCAATTCCTCAGGGTAAATCCCTGGAACTTGGACCAGCAGGGCAAAACGTAAATACAGGCATAGTTTTGCTAGATATTACAAAATCCTCATAAAGTTGTAGCATTTCACATTCCCATCAGCAATATATGAGAGCGTCTGTTTCCTCACAGGCTTATCAACTAAGGACATCCTAATTCTTTGAACCTTTGTCCACCTGAAAGGTGAATTGGCTCTCCATGTATTTTAGTTTACATTACCCTTATTATTAACGAAGTTGAACATCTTTTCATATATTGCCATGTGACATATTTTTTTTGGTGAACTGTCCCTGTCTTTTGTTCATTTTTTAAATCATTTTTCAATGGAAAAATTACTTTGATAAAGCTACAATGATCCCTCTAAACTTTGTTTTAAAAAGGAAAGAATAAAACACAAAAAATGGAAGAAAAATGTATGAATTAACTGAAAAGAATACTAACATCACTTAAAACTATACTGTCGTATTCAGACAGTCCATTAAAAAGTGGCAGTTATTTCAAGTGAGAAGAAGGTTAAGAAAAGTGCACTCAAGTTTGCTAACTAGCAATAAATAGTTAATCCCACAAATAACCAAGCCACTGAGGAAGGTCAAAGCTTGGGGAAGAGCTGACTGAGACATTTTGCTGTCATGGTTTCATTACACCCACCTCATTAGTGCAGGTCATTCTTCGAGGGTGAGGGGCTTCCTGTTGCAGCTGATACACTGCGAAGGGAGAAGGTAAAGACGTCAGTTTCCTTTATGCAAAACATCTGACTATATAAGGAATCACAAACTGGTTGCTATTGTATGTTTACCATAAAACTGTGGTACAGTCCTACTTGTTATTAAGTTAAAATTTGTTATAAACAAAGCAAAGAAAGTAAACCAAACTAAATTTAGTGAAAGCGCAGGAGGAAGCACAAAGAGAAAAGTCATAATCCACACAAGTGTCTTTTTACCTTATAACAAAGCACTACTGGATATCTGGCTCTGTCTTCCATAATCTGGTCATTTACTGTCCCCAATTTTTGTGGATGTATTACATAAAGCATGTCTCCGATACAAGCAAATAATGGTTATGTGTTTTTAAAGCACATTATTAAGTGTCAAACTTGAAACCAAAATTAGGATTTATACGCTAGAAGTAACAGATTTTCTGTTTTTCTCCCTTGTTTATATTACAAACATCTATCTTCAAAGATAATCTCCCCTAAAAACAAAATTTCTGAGTCAAAGTTACCACACTCTTTCAACTAGGGCAAATGCAGCAAAAGAAAGAATTCTGGTACTGAAATAACTTACCAAGGAGGGGATAATTTTTAGGGTATCTGAAACGGATTAGTGAAAATTACACCGATACTATGACATTCCAGCCTCACTTCAGCCTTTTTGATTTGAAATGAAGAAGGAGCGAATAGAATGTGTGGTTATCAGAGAAAGTATGTTTATATATATCTAAGTTTATCTTTGGGAGAGATTTTTTTTTCTATTTCTACATAAATAATCACATATAATTAAATTTAACACCGTATTTAAGTACTTAGACATTCTGTCAACATAACATAAAACTATCCAGACATCTGGGATTGTCAGATAAAGAATGACTCAGATTTCAACTGGATATCATTATACAGACTCCATCTCTGACCATATTCACTCATACATATCATAGGAACATATATAAATACACACAATTAGACTATATATATAACTAGACCACATATATGCATATACACAATGTATATACCGAGAATATACACAAACACACATCAGTGTTATGTATTGCTATCTAAAGGTGATATAGCATTGTGGCTAAGAATTTGAACTCTTGAATCAGACCACCTGGGGTTTGAACACTGGGGCTTTGCCACTAACACCGCATAATGTGCCTCAGTGTTCCTCATATGTAAAGTGGGGATAACAGTAGTTTCCACTTCATAGATTACTGAAAGGATTAAATAACTTACTATATGTAAAAGACTTGAAATAGTCCCCAGCACACAGGACACACTCAATAAAGATTAGCTATTACTACAAGTAGCTGACTGATATTAATACGTAAAATCCTTTACAATAATATTTGGTTACCAGGATGCATCTTGAGTTCATCACCAAAACATAACACCACAGTAATGCTATAATTTAAAAGGCACTGAGAAGATTCAGATTTATTATTTAAAAAATCAAAAACAAAGCAATCTCTCAGTTAATAATGTTTGAAATTTTACTGATAGAAATCTATTCCTTTGCCTTTTCCTCCCGGGTGCAAAAATCTCTAAGAGAGGTAATACATTAAAATAGTTTTAGATACCTACATATTATTGTGAGAGTTAGTTTTTCAAAAATATTCCTGTGAATATATGTGCATAGATTAAAGAGATGATATGAAGGGAGTAACTGTGAGATGGGGAAGGGAAGGAAGAGAGCACTGAAACCAGCTTTGTCTGGTCCTGACAGTGAGAGCATGCGTCTCTCACAGAGATGCGTGTAAACCCCCATCCTCCCTACAGAAGCCCAAAGATGACTTGCAAACAGGGAGGCTTCTTCAGGTCCATTCCTCCACATTACTAACCGTGTAAGATGTGAGAATTCAGTTCACATTTCTGCTTTGATCAGTAATTCTCAAAAGATCAGCTGTTTTCCTTCATCAAGAAAATGCTTTGGAAGGTACTGTCATTTACGGAAACTCAATTATGAAAATTGAATGGCAGTCAACAAGGACACTTTAAAAGTTACTAGAGAAAGTAAAATGTTGATTTTGATTCAAAGTACAAACACTGTAGAACCTGGTTATCATCAGAAATGCAGCCACCTATTCAGTAAGCAAACATTAAGCTAAGCCAGTATGAAAAAAGGAGGAACAATATTGTCACATGAGAATCTCACCCTTTGTTTTAATCAGAGTTTCAAAGGGTATAGTTCTCTTTCATGAGGAGGAGTAATTTTTAGATAAATGCCTCCTTATTGGCTACCAATGGTTAGTCTATTTTTAAGACTTATTTTTTAATAAATAATATATAAAGGGAGGCCTTTGGATATTGTATAACTGAACATAACATATGAATTCAGGGAACACCTATCAAAAAGATCATTAAAAAACTATACAAAGTAATAAGGACTAGCTAATTCAGGCCCTTCCCAGATTAGAATTTTTGGTAATTTAAATTGGAATTCAGCTGAAATTTTAATTGCACAATCATTAAGTGATTCACCAAAAATTAATAACTAAATTCAAGATGAGAAGATATATGATTAAAGTACTTAACATTTTCCAATCACCTTAAAAGTGTCACTGCTTGTAAACTTCTTAATGAATTTCTCAGTACTTAGAGACAGAAACATTGTTAAGTTCAGAGTTCACAAGTTGGTATCTTGAGGTCAAAACTGGCTCACTTATATTTGGCTTGCTGTTTTCTAAATTTAAATTCGTTTTTAACATTTAAAAATTAAGAAACCTGGGGCTGGCCCTGTGGCCTAGTCGTTAAGTTTGGCACACTCCACTGTGGAAGGAGACTGGGGTCAGTTCCTGGGCACAGACCTGCATCACTCACTGGCAGCAACCCACATACAAAATAGAAGACGACTGGCAACAGATCTTAGCTCCGGGCAAATCTTCCTCAGCAAAAAAAATATTAAAAAATAAAAATAAATTTAAGAGATTTAACAACAACAAAGCAGAAAAGAATTCCAGCTTCTCTTGAAAAATCAGCACATGTGAAACATCGGACCCAGAGTCTTAGATGAACATAACAAAATGGAGCTAATTATGAGCTACCTGCTACAGACAGGGAATCGACGCTCTACTTTCTCGCAGTTGCCCACCTGGCTTACTTGCCTCATTTATTACATGTTAGGTCCCTGGTTTAATTCAAGCAATATATATCAAAAAGCAATAAAACTATATTTATTTAAAAAGAGTGACCTCAACTTAGACTTCTTGTTAATTCTATTTTCCTATCGGTTTGTACTTGTAAGGATTTAGAATTAAGTTTTCACAAGCTCAGTTGAACCAAAATCGGAAAGCAGAACAGAGGCATGGGTAAAATAAACTTCTTACAGAATCACAGTGAAAATAAGTTTCTTATAGATCTCACTGTGAAAAGCTATTCAGATCCCACCATGCTAAAGACAGGGAAAAAAAAACCTAACATGCTGCAAATCTTGACACTAAAATTTAACTGTCCCCTTAGTTTTATAGACGTAACACATTATAAGGGAACAACCAGAACCTTTTGAATAGTTTTTGTTCTGCTTATATGTCCTTATGTGGACTGACATACTTGATTTTTTTTTTTTTGAGGAAGATTAGCCCTGAGCTAACTGCTGCCAATCCTCCTCTTTTCACTGAGGAAGACTGGCCCTGAGCTAACATCCATGCCCATCTTCTTCTACTTTCTACGTGGGACGCCTACCACAGCATGGCTTGCCAAGTGGTGCCATGTCCGCACCCGGGATCCGAACCGGCGAACCCCGGGCCACTGAAGCGGAACGTGTGCACTTAACCACTGTGCCACCAGGCCGGCCCCTTGATTTTTTTAAAAATCTCAATCCATTTAGATTTTACTATTGAGAAATTTTTTTCAATTATAAAAATTAAAGTCACTTCACAGAGAAGATGATGACTGCATTATGGTTTGTCAGTCCCTAAGACTGTTCATAAAATTGACTGTCAGTGATCAATTCTAAACAAGATCTATCTAGGTCTGGCCTCAGAATTAAACAAAGCAGCTCAACTATTAAGGGTCCTGGGCAGGGCTTGCTGCCCCAGTTACTCAAAATTCCAGTCTCTGACGATGAAATAAGGGCATCACAGGCTTGTCGGTCTTTAAAACTTTTCATATTAAAATGCACAGATTCCTGGACAGATGAACTTTTAAAGGTACTATTAATAAACACCCTACTGGAGATTATTTACAGCTGGCTGAAGATAAAACCATAAAACTGATAATGGCAAAGAGAATACAAACAAAAAAGCAAATTAAAAAACTCAACCTGAATCACAATTTTTTCTGGGATCAGAATTTGGACAAACATTTAACAATCTATATGATCATCATGACAATTACTTCCATGTTAGAATGCAATTTTTGCACGTTTTCTTATCAGTTAAAAATCTGAGCATGTTCAAATTCTTGGAAGACAACATCAACATCATGATTTTATAAGAAAAATCAAACAAGATCGGTTTTAAAAATGAACCTTTCCACTTGACTTTAACACAGTTTAATCATAAAATTTCCTTGAATTTGAAGTTTTTTCATTTGATGTTCAGAAGATTAAAAGTCTATTCTAACAATTTGCTCCCTGTTTCTACTATTAAAATGATGGCTGATGGGGAGGCCAGCCCCATGGCAGAGTAGTTAAGTTCACACGCTCTGCTTTGGTGGCCAGGGGTTCGCTTGTTCAGATCCTGAGCACAGAGCTACATACCACTCATCAAGCCATGCTGTGCAGCAACCCACACAGAAGAATAGAATGACCTACAACTAGGATACATAACTATGTACTGGGCCTTTGAGGAGGAAAAAAAAGAGGAAGATTGGCAACAGATGTTAGCTCAGGGCCAATCTTCCTCACCAAAAAAAAATTAAAAATAAATAAAATAAAATGATGGGGGTACATGGTGTACTCAGGCACTGAAGTTACTAAAAGAAACTATAAAACTAAGTGGCAGAATTGTCACCAAAAAAAGAAATATACCATTTTTTCTTTTTTTGTGTGTGAGGAAGCTTGGCCCTGAGCTAACATCTGTGCCCATCTTCCTCTAGAAATATGCCATTTTTTAAGACAAATAGTAGCTACTGTAAGATATTTGAAGATAAAGAAAATATAAACTACATATACTACATTTAGTAATCAATATTCTTCAGGGGTAAAAATCACCACCATGATTCAATAACAGTCTGAGGCTTCAAAAAAGCTCTTACATAAAAAATGTGCAAAGCACAAGTTAGAGCAGAGAGAACAAAGATAAACTGAAACCAGAAAACGCAGAGAAGAATTTTAAAGAGACTTCCAGCCAATGAGATTATGAGACAAAATCTTTTGGAGGTAGAGAACATTAGCCATTTTTATACATTCTTTGAAATACACTCCCCAGAAACAGCAGCAGGGATGGGAGAGAAAGCATCCATGGCAATATTTTTAGACACTGTTCACATTTTGCTTACTATAATTAGCCCAAAGTAGCAACCTATTAAAATAAAACCATCTATTGTTCTGGGAGCACGAAATCAATGAGAATCCCAATTGCTGCTCCTTCGGTCAGCAAATTTTAGCAACTTACAAATATCAACATTTAGAATAATTCAACATTTACAAAGATGTTAACAATGTACATTTAAAGTACCGGTTTCTTAGGTTGCTTATCCAACTCTATACACAACAAACAAAACTTACAGTCCTGGTTTCTGCAACAGTACATGCATGGGTTTCTTTTTAAAACTATTTTGCTTACATTAACCCTATTTCCTCTTTTAAAAAATCTGAACTATCTTTTACTTGATGAAATAATATTCTCTAGGAAACAAGGAAGGGAAAATAAATGACTAAGAACCTAGACTCTTTGAAGAGATTTTTATTCTAATGCAAAATTTAAAGAGCAATACAGAATTCATATGTCTCTCATTTATATTTGGGAAATCAATTTCCAAAAAAAAAGAACACTTTTTTTTTTGCCTCTTTTTAGCCATTCAAACTATAGAGATAGCCCCCCGACTTATCATCATCTATATTCCTTTTTTCATATAAATAATCAGGATCTGAGAATAAATAGATTGCTTGAATTCTTAGCTTCTCCTTGCGTTATTTTCCTCGGCCACTGTCGATAAGAGGGCTCAAGCTCCATATGGAATTCCGTGCAAGGTCACAGGGAGGAAACGCAGCCAGACATGCAAACCACACACAGACTTCGTGGAAACACTCCTGTTTCTTCACAATTACTTCTGTGCTATTCCCAAATCCTGCTGTGAATTAATTTTTCAATAATGGGTACAAAATGCAATGAATCTTCCTATCTAATGATCCTAATATGTTTATATTACTTATGAAGCACTATAACCCACTCAATTTAAAATTACTTGTATACTTACAGTAAGATTTCCAAACAGGAGGTCTATATTCATCTGTATCTGAAAGAATAAACAACAAATTAACATGACTGAATATTTATATTTTAAATGAGATATTTTAATCATTAATTCATTTAATATATTTGTTGAGGTCTAATTGTCCTAGGCATTGTGCTAGGCACTAAAGGGCATTCCAAGGTTTTTCAGTCTTGGTCCTTACTTTCTTGGAGAGCAGTTTACAAAGATGTCCAAAGAAAGTTATTGTATTTCTTCAACTGCTTATCACATAAAAACATCAAGGTTAATTTTTACTGCTGGCACTCATTTCTTACAGTCACTGAGGTAAAAGTCAATAAAGTCTTTGTTTCTTTGGGCTTGATTCCATGATCATTTCATTGAAAGACCCATGAAGTCATTGGAATTTTTCCTTTTTAGTCAAATTGACCAGGTAATTTTAATCCTCAGAAATGTATTTCTGTATTTCCCCCCATCATATTGGGGGGATTCCACTGTAACTGATTTCATAACATCAGGAGAACAGAGCAGCAAGGTGCAGGTCTTAGTCCTCACACATCCTGGACAATCAAAGCCAGGAAATGAGAAACGCTCCAATAGAAGGGAGAGTACCCGGGGAGCCACAAAGAACACGCGGCGGACATCTGCTCTTGAAGCACATTTCCCCTCACTCTGCTGGAGTGCGGATGTAGGAGATGGTGTGAAGAGGCAGTGGAAAGAGATGGAAATACAAACACATGAGGGAGATGGAGGGATCAGAGAGAGGAGAGGGGCCAGTGTGGTCTGGCTTCTCAGTAAAGCACAGGTGAGGAATAATTTTGCCAGCCACAAGCTCTGCCTGCAAGGCCAGGTATCCAAACCACCAGACACAGGATTTTGCTGTGGGAAGGTGTGGCCCAGCCACATTACCTGGCTCTGCTGGCATCCAACATGAACCCATTAGGAATCTGATCCTTAAAATTTGGTCTCCAAGGAGGCAGGAAAATTCCTGGAACGTTTATTGAGAAGGTGCAATCTAGCATATGTAGTTCAAGTAAAAATGGTCATAGACTCGAAACGTTCAGCCTCCAACTCCCAAACTTTAAGATGCAATCCCACACTTCCTTTATGATGTGTTATCATAAACCACACAAACATTTTGAGTCAGTAGGGCTACACCAAGACTACTAACGATAAGTGTAAGGACATAAAAGGGAAATTCTAAGTCATGTACAAAACGCTTGACACCCAATAGAAGTGTTCAAATATGTTTTCTCAAAAAACGAATAAAAGATTATATGAATAAATGAATAATGAAGTAATGCAGCAAATACAGTTGACCCTATTTGAGGTAGCTATATTCTATAAAGTCATCAAAAACACTGAATTAACAAACACTGAACCACTGCTCCTAAGGGAAACCAAGTTAGGTTCCCGTGAGCCTCTGGACATTTTCATCATCCAACCAATACATAGCCTTGTTTCATGTGTGTTTCTGTTTAAAAGACACCTTATTTAGTATATATTGTTGATTCATTAACATAGAACTCACAGCCAACAGCACTGTAACTCATGCCTCAATGAAGCTTACCTAACACGTGTTTTCTCCATAACATATATCACAGCTTTCTGGCTCTTAGAACACCAGAGAACACTTCAGCACTATGCTTGAGGGCCATTTTAAACAACAAAATCACCAATAAAAAAACACACAAAAATGCAAAAAATGTGGCACTAAATAGACTACGGAAAAAACACTTTAGAGTATGAGAGCGGAAACAAAGAAGGCAGAGAGAGAGTCACCTGGTCCGACTTCAGCTGGGAATCTGTGGGTCATGCAACTCAAATATTTTGCCACTGTGCGAATGTTGGCAAATGACCACGAAAGTGTCACAGGTATTTATTTTAGGGTTACAAATAAATGCTAGCAAGTAAGTAAATTTGCAAAAGCAGAATCATGAACAATGAGGACTGACTGTGTACATGAATGAGCAATTATTAAGGAAAACTGCCAACTCAGGTGAACTTGCCTAGTAATGACATAAAGTTAGGATGAAATATGACCTTCACACAGAGATACATAGATATACACATATTTTCTTTGCTGGGGGGGGGGTGTTTGAGTGTATTTAGGGGGTTAATTATATTGAGATTTGTCTTAAGTAAATTATAATTAATTCAATTATATGTTTTTAATACTAGGAAAATTTTGCCTGCAAGCATTCAAGCCATTTTATGATTTCTTTGAGGACACATGAACGCTGTTACATTGTCTTTAATCCTAAACTGGTTCAGGGTTTAAGAGGAGAGTGTGCACTCACTGTCTCGGTACTAGCCCATATTCCACGTGTGTCTCGGCCTCCTTGCCAGGGTGTGAACAGCATAAGCTGCAGTGACCAGGCACCTCCTGACCCACTGTGTGGAAGACACCATGGGTGGTCAAGAAGCGGGAGGGCGCTCAACCAGGCTGGAACCCAGTGTAGTAAAGAATTTAACCTCATTCCAAAAGAGGTCTAGTTTCTGCCCCCCGCTCCTAAGAGACACTTGTCCTTGCCTGGGAGCCTTGGGCTAACCAGAGTAACAACGTGATGTAGGGCGGGGTTTTGGGTCACACAGTGTCAGTCAACCTGGAGACTGAAATCAACCACATGGGCAGTCAGTCAGCCATGTGTGCGTAACAAAGCCCCCACAAAAACTGTGAACTCAAGGCTTGGGAGAGATTCCTTGGTTGGAAATACTCCATGGGTACTGTCATACATCCATGTGGGAAGAGCATGCATCCTGACTCGATACAGAGAGGACGAGGGAAGCTCCACTTCTCTCCTGGACTCTACCTTCTATGTGCTTCTTCCCTTGGCTGGCTTTAATCTGTATCCTTTCCCTGTAATAAACCATGACCCTGAGTACAACAGCGTTTAACAAGTTCTGTGAGTCCTTCTAGCGGATTATTGAACCTGAGGGCGATTTGGGGGAACCCCTCCAGCTTGCAGTTGGTGTCAGAAGCGAGGAAAGTCTCCAGGACTGTGCCCTCTGACTTTGTAGTGGCCCTAACTCCTTGGAAACCCTGTGCAAAGCCTGCAGCTGAGCAGTGGGGGCCTCATGGACTTTGACTTTGGAGAAGGTGAGAGACAAAGAGGCTAATACTTCAAGTCCTGTCTCTGGGGAATTGTCTGTCTAGTCCTAGAGAGGGCTTTCTCAGATGAACATCAACCTTCACCTCTGTGTGACTTTAGGAAATTTACTACTTCTCTGAATCTTAATTTCTTTATCTATACAATAGAGTAACAATCTCATCTAAAATGGGAATAGTAACAACACAGGTGTGCTATGAGGATTAAATTAGGTATTAGACATAAGGCACCTTACACTTAGGAGACCTTTAGTAAATGAGTACCCTCTCCTGCCTTCACCAGAAGTGAGTTTAAAAACACAATGATATTACCCTATTGGCCTCAGGCCACTGTTAACGACTTCAGCCATGCATTTTCTTCTTATTTTGTTCTTCCCTGTACATCTCCTCTATTACAGAAGAGTTTATTCAAGACGCTACAGATCACAATTGGGTGGCCAAATAACCAAGACATGCTGGGAGAAAAGTTTGAGATTCCTTTAACATTATAACAGTTCTAATTATTAGTGACAGTTAAGAGTACAGTTTGGGTTTTAAAAGTCTCTTCCCAGCAATCCAGTTTTTGCTGATGGGAGTATAAACTGGCACAACCTCTCTGGAGAGCAACTGGCACTACCTATCACAAGCCTTTAAAAGTATATCACAGACATCTGTTAAGGCAGAGCTTAAATGAGATGCTCTTTGAAGGGGAACATTTAAAAATTACGACTCTCTTTCTTATGTTTAGAGGTGGAGACCTCAGGTCACCTCGGCATGGATCTTTTTGTTGACCATGTTAGGCAAAGGGTGGGCACCACTGTCCTCAGGACTCAAGGGAAAGGGGCCCACTGGGAGGGGAAGTTGACGGCTTAGAAAAACATGCCTCAACCTCTTGATATGTAGAATTAGTTGCCAGAGCTGGGGAGACCAATTCTCCAGTACCCTAAATCCTTCTGGAAGGGAAGAAACATTACCCAATCTTTGATTCCTCAGATTCACAGTTAAGGAGCACTGTCATAGCAGAAACTCATAGCCCAAACCAAGTTCCACTGGCAAGAAAAGGCAGAGACACTCCTGAAATAAAATGACTTTGAAGATGGGTTGATTGAAACTGGTGGTCCAGGGTCATACAAAGGGCTTATAGGTTTATTAAGGACGACAGATTCTGGCCCAGCATGATGCCAAAAGTTTCTCTGACCTCAGCCTCCTGGCACACTGAATCGTTGAATATAAGCATGTAAACTAACAAACCGCAATCCTGACCTCCAATTGGGTCACTACTTTGACCTGAGCCAGGTCTGCCCAAAAAGGGCATCCTAGCAGCGTTAGACAAGCAACTATCAACAAACAGTACAGGGCTGGTCTTAAACACTGAGAGAAAGTGATAAAGAGAAGGAAGATAACCAGTGTACCATTAAACTGTAGTTCTCTTTTGGGCATCTGGAAGAGAATGGACCACTTTGGGACTGAGCCAGCTTCCTGGCATTCAAACTTGGAGGAGAGGAGACTGCGTAAAGAGGAAGATACCAAATTTCCTGCTAATTGGGGCACTGATTAATAGAAAAAATATTGGCCCCTGAATTTACATAACAGGTCATGTCAGTTCCTCTGCATACCTTTTGACCCAGCAGTTTTATTTCTACAAATTTATTGTAAAGTAAATAAGGATGTTAGGAAAACATTAATGCAGAATACTACTACTGCACTATTACTTTTAAGACTAAATAACTGGATTCAACTTAAATGCCCAACAATTGGAAACCAGCAGAACTGATATATTTCAGTTTGAAGACACCTTGACTACATCAAAAGGAGTTCACCTTTTAATCTGTTAGAAAGTCCATTCTCTTTAAATATTTTAAATCTTTTAAAGAGTTTATTTTTTTCCTTTTTCTCCCCAAAGCCCCCCGGTACATAGTTGTATATTCTTAGCTGTGCATCCTTCTAGTTGTGGCATGTGGGATGCCTCCTCAGCGTGGTTCGACGAGCAGTGCCATGTCCGTGCCCAGGATTCGAACCGATGCAACAACCGACGTAACACTGGGCTGCCTGCAGTGGAGCACACGAACTTAACCACTTGTCCATGAGGCCAGCCCCCTAAATATTTTAAATCTTTTAAACCAGTAGCTTTCAAACATTTTGGTTTTAAAAGCTTGGATTCTAAGGAACGTTTAATATCTACTGATATTAACCATATTAGAAATTAAAACTGAGAAATTTTAATAGTATTTGCTAATTTATTAAAAAATAAACCCATATCTTATAACATTTTATGAAAAATAACTATTTTTCAAAACAAAAAATTTGTTTTACATTTTGTAAATCTCTTTAATGTCTAATTGAACACAGCTGGATTCTTATATTTGCTTCCATATTCAATCTGTTGTGATATCACGTGCCATGTACATTCTGGAAGATTCAACTAGATACTGTGAAGGATGAGAGTGAAAAAGGCCAATAATGTCTTATTATTATTATTAAAAGAGTTTTGACTTCATGGAAACTCTGAAAAATGTCGGGGGCCCCCAGGGGTCCCCAGCACTTACTTTGAGAACAGTTGTTTCAAATCATGATTTCCTTGGGATATCTAGGATATGGGGTAAGGTGGGGTAAGAAACATTTCATCTAACAGAAGAAATACAAAAGTTAACTAAGAAGAGAACAGAGAGGAAATCATGAGTTCTTTTAGCAGTTCAAAGTCCTTGAGCTTGTTCAAAGGAAGTTATCAAGGCCCAATAACACCAAAAGTCTGTGATCTGCCTTCAGCTGGAGGTCTCAAGGGCTCCTCCCATCACCTCTTTTTGATTCTGTCAGAAAATCCACCCAGACCAGGCACATAAATATGACAGACTTCCATCACTAGAGCATGATTGAGAATGACAGCCCTTCTTAAAAAACTCAGGGACAGACACTTAAAATAATCTTAGCATGGCATGGATGAGTGTTTAAATTAAGAACATATCCACAAAATCCATTACAAGATTTTCTCCAGAGCCAGCCCTGCTGACATAGCAGTTAAAGTTTGGCACGCTCCACTTCGGCGGCCCGGGTTCAGTTTCCAGACATGGAACCACACCACTCGTCTGTCAACAGCCATGCTGTGGTGGCGGTTCACAGAGAAGAACTAGAAGGACCTACAACTAGAATATACAACTATGTACTGGGGCTTTGGGGAGGAAAAGAAAAAAGAGAGGAAGACTGTCAACAGATGTAAGCTCAGGGTGAATCTCAGAAGATAAAAAGAAAGATTTTTCTCCATTGCCTTTAACTGTCAGTAATACTTTTCATATCTACACAAAAGATAATTTTACACAAATTTCAAAGTTATGCCGGCATACAGAAATGTTGAAAGAATCAGAAAGTTTCATTCTTCAACAAATATGTATTAAACACCTTCTATGAACAAGAGTGTCAGTAACAAGGTGAGTCCAGATATAGTTCATGCCTTCAAGGGCAGTAAGGAAAATTAGATGGATGTTATTATTTACAAACAAGGTGATATAATAAGAGTAGTACATAAGAGTATAATAACCTTCATCTTGTCAAGATGCCCGACAAGAATAGGTCCCCAGTAAGTAAGAATTTGCTGAACTGATGAAAGAATAGAAGGAAAGAGGAATCACTTTTGGCCAGAGTGCCAAGAAAAACAAACCAGAGGTGGTATCATCCGACAAGGGCTCTGAAAGACAGATGACTTGTAGTCAAGGGGTTAAGGGAAGGAGACTGGAAGTAAGAGGAAGAACAACCTTCTAAATGAAGGAACCCAGAGAATAAGGGCACAGGAACAAAAACGTTCAGCAAGTGTTTGAGGAACTGCAAATAATGCAGAGTGGCTGAAATAAAAGATGTGTTGAAGACACTATCCACGAAATCATATTCCCAGCCTGAGAGGCTTAGAAATCAACTATGACCTTCCTAGGGAATTTACATCTAATAAATAAATGCACAATCTTCTTCTACAGTCTTTGAATTCCCCCCCAGAGTCTCTGTGGAGGTCTTCATTTACCTCTCCTCCCTGTTCGAACAATCTGCTGAATAGCAAGCATTCATTATGGAAAAGAGAACAGTTTCTTAATTAAATTCTCTTTCACTTTTGGTTAATTGCTAGAATTGCAAGTCAAGGAAATCTTACTTTTGCAAACTTTACCATGTTTATGAAAAATGATTCCAATTTTTTCTTGCTTTTTCAAACTCAAAGATATAGATTTTAAGCAAGATTTCGTGTTAAATTTGTTTTTGCCTATAATTGTCTTTTATGTTTTTTTCTCTAAATATTTTCAGGACATTTATTTTTCCTTTAAATATTAAAAATTTTAAGATACTTATCTGTACCTTTAGGCAAGGATTAAAAAAATCTTAGTAAAATATATCTAGGACATTATCTTTGATATGATATTATAATTTACAATATTAGGGCTATGGGGGGTACTTAAAGTGGTTCATTTATTGATTGGCAAGATTAAATCTACTTATAAATACCCTAATGTTCTTAATGTTTAGATTAATTTAAAACTTTGTATGATTGAGTAAATCTTTATGTTCTCTCCAATTAGATCCTATTTACATCCAATATATCTACAAATGTTGTTGAAAATGACTGACCTCTGAAAAAAAAATATTTCATTCTTTTTATTACACAGTTTTGTGTAGCACCATACAGTTATGTCTTATGACTTCTTTGGTTTAGAACAATATTCCTCTGATGAAGTACAAACCTGCTTAACTTTTTACTTCAAAAAATAAATAGTCCAGTCTAGAACAGATCAGAAAGTTAAATTTAACCTGTTTAATGTTTTAGGCTCAAACCAAAAAGGCTTTTATAACTTTTTAACAATATAATGGACTTTCTCAAAGAGGACCATGGTGCATTTTAAATGAGGTTTAGACTAATGATGCACGAACATGCAAAAAACTGTATGATTAATGTCTTAAAGCACGTTTGTTTCAGATTGCCTTTGGTTTGAAAATTAACAATTTTGATTTCTGTAAAAAGAATGACATTTATCGATAACAAAAAGAGCATTTCTTCCCTTCAAATGAAGGCTCACCTTCAACCAACTGGCAAAAGATTTCCTGTCCTGCTTTCATCAGAAAATGCAAGGCATCCTCACTCATGCCTACCTGCTGCTGTCCTATTTCTGTACCAAATTCTGGCATAACAAGAGTGAGATGCTTGGGGTCCCCAACTCTACTGTCCTATAAAGTGATCTTTTCACAGAACAAGGGCATAAAGTTCACAATGAATATCAAACAATTACTCCTGTTGATACTTGAAAGAAAACCAAACTTCTTACTCCAAAAGAAATACATTTCTTGGAATACAAAAACTCACAGTAAAAATTAAAAGGCTTATAATAACACACACAATTCTAAACTAATGAAGAAACAAATAAAAAAGAGCTTTGCTAGGTTTCTAGATACCTCAGAGCCTGACTAAACTTTTTTCCTGGAAAATGCTTCAAAACATGCAAAGTAAGCTTTTCAACTAAGACAATTAAAATTCCCTGTGCAAAGTTATGGCCAAATGAGGTCAGTTAAATTCACCCTCGGAAGAAACAAAGTCATTTAAAACTGCTTCAAGTTGAAAACTGATGTGTCACGATACAATTCTGACAAAAATAAACCATTTTTAAAACCGAAGATAATTGTTTTTAATTCTTCAGAGAATAATGACCCAGAACTATTAATATATGGAAAAAAAACTCCTGAGACAGTGCAACTACAGTGCTCACATGTAACTTCATCAAAGATCTCCAAAAACAAATATTTCACAAATGTGGTGCTCAACTCTCCACCATGGACCCATCGCTTGGGTCAAGAAAGCCTCCTAAATGAAATGTGAACCAAACTTGGAAACCTCTCCTTTTTCAGACTCGAGCTTGGCCTTTTATTAAAGACCTAAGCAATGTTTCCTCTAACCAACTTGGCAGACCTCGCAAGCAGACTACACAAACTAGGTCCTTCTGCTTACTCAGATTTTTTCACTAAACTCTTGGAAACAAAAAGCTATACACAGGAACTGGGTCATTTGACTCAATTCAAAGTAAAGGTTGTCATTTTCCAACCTACTATTTCTTCTTCCAGACAACAAGTCATATCTCTCTGAGGTTTTCTCTTTAAAGGATTTGATAATTTCCAACAATGTTTATCCTAGCATGTTGGCACATTAACACAAAGTTCTCAGATATGCCCACTTAATCACAAGGTTTCTCACAGAGAACGTGGAAAAGAGGTTTAGTTCCTGCCAAGACTCTCAGTAACTACTCAACATTCCCCCCTGGCTCCCCAATGGATTTTGTTAGGTAAGTAAAAAAATTCACCTTTGATGACACGATACATTTCCTAAAACTCTCTGCCATGAAAAACAGAATACACAAAATTCAGCAATGGCCGTAAAGCATATCCTTCTCCTTGACCTCTCTGTATCTCACCTGTTTAAAATTAAACTGTAATAAATTCATTTTTTATGAAGTCCTGTAATTCATCCTTAAAAGAATATACCATATGGGGGCCAGCCCCATGGCCGAGTGGTTAAGTTCCCTCGCTCCGAATCCTGGGTACGGACATGGGGCCACTCATCGAGCCACGCTGAGGCGGCATCCCACATGCCACAACTAGAAGGACCCACAACTAAAATATACAACTATGTACCGGGGGGCTTTGGGGAGAAAAAGGAAAAAATAAAAGAATATACTATATGGTATATACATTTCACTATACACACAAAAAGGATATATACCTGATGAATACTTTTCTCATATCCAACAACTTAGACTTTTAACCATCCAGAGCAATTGAAGTTACAGATATTAAAAATGTAAACCACATGAAAACTCTTCACAGAATTTTTACTTTTTATAAATATAACTTCTGGAAAATAACCATATAAAACTAAACTTTCAGCAGGGATCTTCCTAGTCAGTTACCTAAGAACTAGAACTCAATTGTCTCAAATGCCTGCACCTCCTTCAGCCAACACAGTATATATCCTCCTTGTTCTGTTCTTAAAGGAAAAATTGAAAACAGTGTTTTTCTCCTTGTTGTTATTCATCCTTTGAGACAAATTATTCCTAACCCATTCATTTCCCATACACCAACATAGTTTTGTAGCAATGACTCACTTGGACCCTTGCCCTTGGAAAAGGAATCCATCACCATATTCTCAGGCTTAGAGTATACAACGGAATATGTTTATTAGAACGTGCATTGCTGTTTGACACAAACTCATAGAATAGTTAGGATTCCCCAGTGATGGGAGTCAATGTGTCAATTTGCCAGCAAGTATTAAAACAGCAACGTTTCAAAGTCTTGCCTTACATCAGTGTTTTCCAACTTTACCAAGAGGACAGGTACTCAGAAAACAGAGCATACTAACCCTTAAGTGAAATTCTATGGGGAAAAGAGAAATAACACTCCTATTACCAATACTTTGCCATCACAGATAACTGAGATAGGAAAAGATTGCACCCCTCGTTTTATGATAATTTCCTAATGCACTTCTTTTAAGTAGGACTTCTCTGGGAAAACCAATCAATCACTTAAAAAAAGAAAAAAGTGGATTCTGAAGAACACAGAGAAGTATGCTTTAGATTACAAGATGCAGAACCAAATGCGGAACCAGGCAGCTCACAGCTGTAGGAAAGAAAGCAAAGTCAGATATGGAAGTAATATTGTGTCAACCACAAATGAGCAGAGTTGGGTAATTCTAAGCACAGGCTAACTATCCCAAGGTATAATGAAATGCTCAGCATGTTTTAATTAACCGTGTTTTGACTGCACACATGACAGTATAGGCTGCCAAGATGGATAAACTCTTTAGAAATGAGAACTCGTATTCCAAATTGATAGGTACCTCTTCTGCTTCCTTTGAGAGCAGAACCAGGGCATGAAAGGGCTGGGGCTGTGGTCTCTCTTGCCAACAGTTGCACCCAACAAGGCCTAAAATCAACATGTCATGGACCTCTTTGTCTAAAAGAAGCTCTTGCAGTGTGGGGACACAAGGAGTGACTAACTGAAAGTGTAGCAGCAACAAAGGCCCACCTTTCCTCAATTCTAAATCCAAATGCTTTGAAAAGTGAAAGCATTTTTATAACTCATTTGGCAGCAAATCCTGGTCTAACCTGAACCTAAAAGTATTTTTTAAATTCTTTATAACTCATTTGATAGCAAAAACTTCACCAGAATGGATTTGAGAATATTTTCAGTCTTTACTTATTCCACTGGGTGTGACTGCTCATTCGTTTCATCGCAGAAATATTAATGTGCGATTACAGAGTGATGTCCAAGACACTGCTGGGTGTTATAAAATATACAATATACATATGAAATGTATTATCTTTTCTAAAATCTGAAAAATTCTGAATTCTAACACATATCTGTTACTAAGGGTTTTGGAAAAGGGATTACAGACCCACTACTGTTATTAATATTTATGGCTGATCATGTTAAAACATAAGTCAGAACATGACACTCTTCCACTAAATTCTCTCCAATGGCTTCCTGCGTCACTCAGAATAACAGCCAAACTCTTTACAACTGCCTACGAGATTGCTGTCCAAAGAGGACCACAACCTTGGCATTATCTCGTCATCTGTTGGAAATGCAGAACCGCAGGACCCAACTATGAAGCAGGATCTGCATTTTCACCAGATCCCCAGGTGACATGCATGCGCCTGATTGTTCAGAAGCACTGAGCTCCGAGACCTAGACGATGTGTCCTTCTTGCCTTGCTGAGTTCAGCTCCTACTTCTCTTCCCCTCACCCACTCTTCCCCAGTCTCTTTGGTTTTCTTGCCATTCCTCAAACATACGAGACACAGTTCCCCCTGGCTGTTCCCTCAGACTGGAATGTTCCCCCCCCGCAGGTAACTCTATGACTTGCTCCCTCACCTGCTTCACTTCTGTACTCAAGTCACCTTCTCAGTGAGGCCTTCTCTGTCACCCTATCAAAAAAGTTCAAATTCCCCTGACAATTCATAATCACCTGTTTTTTTCCCTCTTTAGTACTTATCCCTATCTAAAACGCTAACATTTTACCAAATTGTGTTGCTTTTTGTTTATCTCTTTCCACTAGAATGTAAGCTTCATGAGGGAAGGGATTCTTTAGTGTTTTTCACACTGCTCTATCCTTAATACCTAGAACAGCAATTCTCAGTGTGGTCTGTGGACCCTTGTGGATCACTGAGACTCTTTCAGGGGGGTGTGTGGGTCAAAACTATTTTCATAATTATACTAAGAAGTTATTTGCCTTTTTCACCGGACTGACATTTGTACTGGCAGTGCAAAAGCTGAGGTGGTGAAACTGCTGGCATCTCAGCACAAAACAATGCAGTGGCAACAACTGTATTAATTGTCACTGTATTCTTCACCACCATAAAGCCATCACTTAAAAAAAATTCAGTTTCACTTAAGAATGTCCTTGATGAAGCAGTTTAAAAAGTACTAATTTTATTAAATCTTGGCCCTTCAGCACATGTCTTTTTAATATTCCGTATGACAAACTGGGCCGTGTGCATAAGATGCATCTGCTGCATCATGATGTATCATGGTGTCTTGAGAAAAAGCACACATAAGATCATGCACGTTGGGAGCGGAACTAGCTGCAATTTTCATAAACACCAGTTCACTGGAAAGAATGACTGACAAACTACAACTCTTCAGATTTAGATATTTGGCAGATATTTTCTTGAAAATGAACAGAGTGAGCTTGTCACTTCAAGGAAAACAACCGACAGTATTTACTGCCAGACATAAAATTCAAGCTTTCAAGTGAAAATTATAATTCAGGGAAACTTGTATCCATGACCATGAACTTGACAGTTTGTTAATATTTAAAGACTTTTCCGACGAAATCGATGGTGATATTAAAGAAAGCGATTTGTTAATATATTGTATAATAAAACATGTTAACATTTGGAAGATTCGCCTAACTTAGGGCACTAATATTTTCAAAATGACAAATGCGTGGGTAAAAGATCCAGTCAAAGTACAAGTTAGACCAATGGATTTTAACGTAACAGAGCACAAAATGTTCAATGACATGGTTTCAGAGTCTACGCTGTAACTGACCTTTAAGAAACTACCACTTGTCAAGCTTTAGTGGAGTATCAAAGAATATACACAACTATTTGAAAATATTATTAAAATACTTCCCTCTTTTCCGACATATCTTTACGAGATCAGATTTTCTTCACTTGTTACAATCAAAACATACTGCCACAGATGATTAGATATTAGCTTTCTTTTAAGCTAGACATTAAAGAGCTTGTAAAAAATAGAAAGAATGCCACTCTTTTTAAAAATATATTTTTCATAAAATGTTATTTTTGCTAACACGTAATAGGTTTATTATCATTATTCTTAATTCAATTGATCTTTTTTTTAATTTCTCAATTTGACTTTCAAATACAGTAAACAGCAATACATACAACCCACATAAACAAATGTTCCTTAGGTCCCTCAATAACGTTTAAGAGTGTAAACGGGTCCTGAGATTAAAGGTGGAGAACCACCGGCCTAAGATAATAACTAGGAGATAGCAGTACATTTTGAGGCAGTGAACACTTAGAATGTGCTGGGCTCTTGCTAAATGCTTTTACACTTATTTCATTTATGCTTCACAACACCCTTATAAAGCAGGTATTATTACAATCACGATTTTATAGATAGGAAAACCAGCACGGGGGAGAGATCAAGGCATTTGTTTAAAGTCACAAGGAGCAGAGCCAGTACGTGAGCGGAGATCACATGACTCTAGATCGCAAGCTCCTAACTACTACTGACGATATTATAAAAGGACACCAATTTAGAAACAAGGCAAACATGCCAAGCCAGGTGACTACATTGAAAAATATCAAGGCCATAAGAAGGAGCCAAATTACAAAGCCCTATGGGTTGGGGACTGAAGGGAGACAACCTAAGCAGGTTCGCGTGAGCAGAAGAAAGGCCAGGACAACTTCTCAAAGGCAGAACGCAGATGTTTGAGGAAATATTTCAAGTGTAGTCCACAAGGGTACAACAACTACCACTAGGCTGAAGAATGGATAATAAAACCCTGAGATGTTTATTTAGCTTCAAGACCAGCTTCCAAGGACAATAGAGACAAGCTGTATCCCTTATGGTCAGGTTCATTCATGATGCTATTCAAGTCTTCTTGCTGCTGTTGGTTTCCCTGTAGCTCAAGCCTGAGTATAACCTTCAATGAAATGTTTAGGATATTCTCTGGTCCCCATGTCCAAAGAGAGTTTCCACCTCATTAAATCTATCAGCTCCAAGCAGTGCCTCCTCTCAGGCCCACAGTAGGGTGATAGCTTGAAGCTTCATTATCTTGATTGGTTTAGTAACAAGAAAGGCACTTATTGGCTGCATTTTTTGAAAGAGTCCTGTAAGGTCAGGAACACTAATCCCTTCCCAACTTCTAATTTTCCTAAGCTAAAAATTCCTGTAGGAATATGTAGATATGCTTTCTACGATCTTGACACTTGCACTTCCTATAATACTTAAACCATGAATCACTCTTGTTAGGGATGATTTAAAAAACGAGTGATCTAGGACTGGGAAGGAAAAATGAAGGTGAAGTGGGTGGCAGAGCAGTGGTCATAGTTTTAACAAGATAGCATTCAGACAAACAATGGAAGTTAAGGCAGAGAAAGTAAGGTGAAATCTCGGAGCTGTTCTCCTTATTTTACTGGGAGGCAGGGAGAGAGGCCATAAAGTTACGTTAGTGCTCGTCTGTGTAACGTGTTCAGTGCTGAGACTGTGGAATTCAGCTATATAATCCTATGAGAGAGAAGGTTTGAAAAATTCTGACTCAGTTATGCATATGGAAAACCAGAAATAGAAAAACATAACCTCTTAGTATGCATAATATCTGCAGCAATGGAAAATGGTATTTTCCAGAGTCGAGTGGGCTGCTGTCCAATCGTGGCTGCTTTCTATCACAGCCCATGCTTCAACATATGGTGTGCAGAACTACAGTGACTCAACATTTTGCTAGATCATAAAACAGAAAACATGCATATGAAACACAGCTATTAGTATTTTAATTTCCACAGAGCACTGTGGTCTTCTTGCATGACAGCAATGGACCAACTTAGGCTGCTTGAACCCCAGTCACAAAACACAGTTTTCTGAGGAAGGTCAGAAGCCTGGAGCAGAAGCTGAGAATACATCCATCAGGGTCAGGAAAATCAATGACTGAAACAATGTTCTGGGATATTTCTCTATGAACATAGCAAACGAGCAAAAGAACAGGGATGTCTAGGCGCTTCACCTCTGGGCACTTAGGAGAAAGAGGAGGCTGGTGTGAGTTTCAGGACTGACGATGAGGACCTGCCCCACTTGGTGCTACGAGCTTTGGCAGTGCAGAGCAATGGTTACGAGTGCGGGCTGTGGGGGTTTGGACACCTGCTTTTACTAGCACTTACTAATTGTGAGTCTCACCTTGGGCAAGTCAATTGGACAAACTAACATCAGCTGTTACTATTATTAGCGCAAAAAAAAAAATTTTAACTTGATTCTTGAGGTACCTCATATTAAGGAAATTTCTAGGAACAGAAATGTAGATGCCACCAGTAAGATTTTCACAGACAGTTTTCAGAACATGTAAGCTGCCATAACCTAAGCCATTACAGAGTAACACTGCTTTTTGTCATTCCGCAATGAGCATTTCCTAAGGTACTGAACGTTTTCTGTAGGATGAATGGCAAACAGTTTAACAGAAAGTGTTATGTGACGTGGAGCCAAAGCTGTCCAATCTGACTCCAGCCAACATTTATCTGATAAGATTTCAAGCCCCACGCACATGACAATTTTATATATATGATAAGATATAACAGATAAATGACAATATATATGTATGTGTGCATGCGTGTGTATACAAAAATTGACAATTTTATATATATAAAATGAAGCATGGAGCACAGTGGAAAAACAGCTGCTGGTTAAAGCCATATGAAGAAATAAATGAGTTACAGCAGTCAACGGACCTTTTCTACCATCATAGACAGAACTCAGTGAATTCCCACTAGCTCTAATGGGAACTGAGGACTACCATGCAGACTGAATACCTGCAAGCTTCTCAAGATACCATACTTTAAAGAATTTTCCAAAATGTCCTTATTTGAAAGATAAAACTTCTTTTTTCTCCCCAATTTTCTACTTCAGTACTTAGAAAGAAAACTGCGCCAATGCCCAACACACTTCACCCATGAAATGTCATAGCCAACAGGTTTACCAAAATGAAGAGGTAGATATCAGTTTTTTTTTAAAAACCTAGAGTCTTCCTTTGTTTCACTCCAGACTTGATGCAGCTTTCTAATAGGCAATTTTATTTGTTACTGGAAAAGCAGACTGAGTGATTTATGTCACGCAGCTGTGAACAAGCATTTTGTTTAAAATACTGTCTGCACGCTTTACTGCACTAACATTGTTAGAATGCCCTCAAGGATGCTGAATACTACAGATTGGGAAACAAAAGGTCATTGTCACTGGAAAAGGAAAAAAGACTTATCTGATTCAAACCAACATCAAGCACAGAGAAGTGACAGTAACGAAAAACATTTTCATGTGCCTTTATCAGTGTGTAAGAGAGAATTATTTATCTCTGATAAGGCTTTTCAAATTCTTGTAATATATCATAACAAAAATAAATGAGTTTTTACAGTTCACAAGTGACAATTAGATCAAATTCTGTTTTCTCATGAATTTGTAAATATTTGGTATACCCTTGAAAGCCAATGTAAATATGCTAGTCATAAATGTTTTCCCAGCAACAATGAAATGCTCAAAAACAAAGGTAAAGTAATATAATTTAATTCATATTATTAATAATACACATAAAAGATGAAACTGGTTTCTTTCATGCATAAATATATATATGAAATAAACAATTTCAAAAAATGAGTTCTCAGTACAAAACATGTGCTTGTAATTTTAAAGAAAATTCTCTTGATTTTGTATGTGAATAGGCCATAAGAAATGATAAAAATGACACGGAACATATTGACACAAGCTGGATCGCCCACTGGAGTTAATTATTCTAACAAACTTGCCTAATAGACAAAGAAAATAATCTCTGTATTTTATTAATAAATGTAATATCTTCCAAAAGCACAAGAAGTTTTAGAAAATTCATGGTGGCAAACAAATGCATATTAACTTCACCATTTTATGCCTCTACTGCTCAGCAGTTAAATGCCGATACAATTAGAAGCAAGCTAAACTAATTATTAAAAATATATATATTTATAGTGTAAATGCAAGTGTTACCTTTAAAAGGAAAGCATGTGGGGGGGGGGGGGGGGTTGAGACTGGTTCTTTTTCATCTTTCTGAGAGCCAAATTTCCATTTCTGCGATTTTTTTTCTCGATTTTTTTATTTTGCAAATATCCAAACCCACAAAAATTGAAAGAATAGTATAAGAACACCAGCATATCTTTCATCTAAATTCACTAACTGTTAACATCCCACCCCATTTGTTACGTTCTCCTCCCTCTTCTCTCCATCTACCACCCCAAACAATTTCAGAGTAAGTTGCAGGCACCACAAAACTTCACTCCTCTGAAAACATCCCCCTACACAACCACAAAACCATTCTCACATCCAAGAAATCAACCCTCTGTGAGCCAGGAAAACCAGTCATCACCACTCACTATCTAGGTCCATGAAACGTCTCTATTTTTGTACATTTAAGTCATTTTATGAATAATTTACAGATATAAGAATAAAAGGACAGTAAAAAACATATTAGAAATGTAATAAAAATTTAAACATGCAAGCCCAAATTTTATTTCATATTTTCCTATTTTGAAGATCATATGCCCCAAATAGGCAGCATTCTTTGAATGCAACTAACTGCTCACCAATTGTCGTGCATGAGCCCGTGACATATCTATTTTGTTAATACTGATTCTAGGTTTCAGATACATCTCTAACAGATTCTAGCTTATCATTACTCTGGCTCTTCTTCTTGTATTTGCACTGTCAAAATACAATGAAGATTTCATATTTCAAAAACATCTTAATGTTCTAGCTTCTTGTTATTTCTGGTTTTTCCTCTTGCACTTGCATCTTCAAAACAGCACTTTTGAAAACTCAGATGGCTCATAATTTTGTTGAAGAGAGGAGAGTCATATTCTTTGCTCATAATTGCAAAACATTTTCATTTTTAGATTTATAAAAACTAAAATGACCACCAATAAATTTGTTCATTTCTACATCTATTTCCTTCCCATCACTTTTGTACAGACACCTGTCTTAGGTATTTATCCACTTAAGAACTGTATCAGGTATATTTTGGTGCACAAACATCACAAAAGACGAAAAAAGAGTCAACTGTCCTATTAGCAAAACAGAATGGTTAGATTCTTTCTGCAAAATATGATGCAATGAAATGCTTCCTGTTGAACGAATGACTGGATTTGAATACCTTATTTCCTTTTTTCCTTAAACATATATTGTTCATTGTCAATTCCTGAGTTTGAGAAAATTCACCTAAGACATTAGGTGGCAAATTTTTCCTGTAAGAGGCCAGATCGTAAGTATGCTAGGCTTTGCAAGCCAAACAACCTATGTCTCAACTACTTAACTCACTTTATAGTAGGAAAGTAGCCACAGACAATATGTAAGTGGGTGGACGTGGCTCTTCTCAGTGAAACTCTACTTGTGAAAACAGCATTAACCAGCTTGTTGGCCCTGGACCTTGGATATCATCATCTAATGATCTATAGTCTGAGATTTCTTCTGTAGGATAAATTTAACCATCATTAGAATCTAGAGTGCTGTTATCTGTTCATCTTCTGATTTATCGAATAATTGTGAAATGTCTTCCTCTGTCAAAATATTTTTCTTTGTCATTATGGGCTGAAAATAAAAAAATTCTAAATTTCCAATTGTGTTCGATGAAATTTTAACAAAACACAACTACAAAGACAGTAACTTCAACTTGCTTTTATACGTTCTTGAAAGATGATGTAATACTTTGGGCAATGCAATAAGAAAATTGAAGGATGACAAAACAATGATCCTGTATTTCACAACTGTAGCATTTTTCTGCTTTCTTATTATTTTAATCTTTTTTCTTTTAGCATAATTAGGAATAACTGATAAGTAATGATAATATAATTCCTACGATGATGAACTGGCAAAATGTTTCGAGTTACAGGAAAAAGATCATAAAACCCCTTAGTGTATCTTAGATTTATACAGAAACTCATGTGGTATTTGCAAGACATTGTTCTATTTAAAAAACAAGTAATAACACTTATCTTTTGTTCTTTAGAAGACCCCTTACAGACTGTTAGAACTGCTCAAAAAAGAAACTTAAAAATCAGTATTTTGTAAAAAGGACCCTGATGGTATACATGGTATATCAAAGTTTAAACATATCATCAAATATCCCCAATTACGTGAAAAGTATCCTTTCGGGCTTTTTTGGCTTTTTGATCCAGGATCCAACGCAGGTTCAGAGATCATATTTGGTTGCCATGTCTCTACTGTATTCTTTAACCAAGAATATTTCACATTCCTCTACCTTCTTAAAAAATATTTCATGACAATGACATTTTTTAAAAATCTGGACCACTTGTCTTGTACTAGAACGACCACATTCTGTAGTTCTGTGACTATTTCCCCATGACTCAGATGAGGACTTGCTACATAACTTTTGAGTCCCTTATTCAAAAATTTTATGAAGATTTTCAAGATGGCAACAGCAGAAATTTACACCAAAAGCAGGTTCTTCTGAGTGTAGAGTCCTGCGCGACTGGACAGTCACACACCCATGGAGCCAGCCTCGATTCAGGTTAAACATTTCGGCAAGCCTACTACACAGATGATGATTCACACCTTCCACTCCATCACATTAGGAGACATCCATTTTCTAAATACTAATTCCAGGCTTCAAATACATCTCTAATCAGTTCTAGTTTATCATTACTTCCAATTCTTCTTCTTGCACTTGCATTTGTCAAAACACAATAAAGATTCCAGATTTCAAATACATCTTGAATAAATTCTGCCTACTGTGAAATGTAGTTAACGATACATAAGTTTAAACTGTTCTCGGCATACTTCCTTATCCTTTCAGACTGACTACCATAATAAAATGTTTTCAAAATACCCTAGAAAGCCAAATGATAGCCAAACTTTTAGTGACTCAAGAGAAGAAAATCTAGATCACTATCAATCAGACAAAATCCCATTCATCTATTCATCCACCCATCAAACATGTATTAAGTACCAACTATGGATGGGACCTAGGGTTAAACTACACAGAAACAAACACGAGTAAGATACGGTCCCTGTACTTGAGAATCTCATAGTTTAAGGTTGAAGAAAGACATTAAATGATCACAATGCAGCGTGAGATATGCTAGTTTGGAACCGCTATGGATACCAGGAGAGCTTATTTCAAGCCCAGACTTCGCCATTTACTGAATTTTATGAACACCCAGCACATTTTACACAGGATTCAGTGGGGTTACAATGAAAGAGAAAGGGCTTTGGAAACAAAATTATTAAGGGATATAGAAAAATGAGAGGTATTATCATTACTAATCATAACGATTTGTTCTTGATAAACAGAGCAATTATTTCATTTGATAAAATACTCACAAGCAATGGGAGGTTTCTGGATTATACTCTAAGTATTTTAAAAGAAGGCAAAATCGACTTAACAATATCTCAAGCCAGAATCTCAGTCCTCTACTCTTTTTTTTTTCCTACAATCAACCCAGGAAACCTGTCTATTGGAAGGCTCTGGTCACCTGTAACCAAGGGGTACGAAGCAATATTACAGGATTAATGTGGCTCACTCTTGCTTCTCTCTGGGAGAGGAGAGGTTATGAAAGCGTCAAGTGTAGAAACGCTTCTGTACCAAAAAATGACTGGAACTGTTGGCATGTTTATGTTATTAGAGTATTATTCTTGTTGTCAAGTGTAAGTGAACAATAAAAACTAATGTTCTGAGAAACCAGGCTAGTCACAGTGACCAACACAACCCTGCTATCTTCAGTTCACCAAGAATGGAGAAGGACCCATAGCAAGATTTAGAAGAAAAAAAAGTTTTCACCCTAGGAACCAATGTTTGGCTTACTTATTTACTTGAAAGTCAAAAAAAAAAAAAAAAACCCACACATATTCCCACACATCAGTTCAATTTCCCGCTGCAACTGCATTTGATCAGGTTTATAAACACTCCATTTAGTTCCACTTCTCTGATATCATGAGTTCCCATAACAGAAAAATATCTGCAGTCCTGTTACTTCATGTGAAGTTTTACAGCCTTTATTCATTATGATTTTAAAACTGTTTTCAAGTGGGAGCACGCATCATGAAAAGAAAAAGGTTGACTTAAGCTTAAAGTACATCTGGAAGTACGAATGATGGAAAAAAAGAAATTCAGATGAGGTATACCTGGTTTCCTAATAGTGATTAGGATGCTATGTTCTTCCTCAACTACAGCTAATGAATCAGGAGTAATAAGCAGCCGTCATCTAAAAAGCATAAGATGATACTAAAATAATGATTTTTAAAATGAGTAAACTGTTATGAACTAGCAAATGAACCTAACCCTTCATATTTCTTATATAAGAAATACCCACAATTAAACCATCACTTTTCCAGTGATTTGTAATCATGTAAATTTTGAAGGAAAAACCCCAAAGATATTCTGCAACTAAATACGCAAGAAAATACATACGTCCTAGCGAGGAAAAATAAAGTTTAAGAAGCTCAACGTGAAGCTAATTTGAAAATTTAAAAACTGCTTAAAGCTTCACACAGGTCAGTTTGAGAATCACCTTGGAATGTAAAATTTGGCCAAATTTTGTGCTTTGGATATAGTCTAATCTACATCTGGCCAAAGGAGGAAACCCAATTAGAGAAAGGTGCCATCATCAAACGATACCCTTTAATGTGCTCAAAGATCTATTTAAGCAACTGATGGGGGGAGCTAATCTAGCTCAACTTCAAGTTGGATAAGAATTCTAATCATCTGGTCTTTATTCATATATTTATTATAACAACATCTATGTAGACATGTCATTTTGCAAAGTGTTTGATGATAAAGCAAGAGTTTTGAGATCAACTAACAAATTCATGGGCATATATCCATAGATTGGGCTAAAAACAAAACAGGAAGAAATTTGTGGAGGTTCTCAGCATCAAGGCCATTAAGCACCCCAGAAGCCACTGTATCATTCACAGAACCATTATCTTTTGTCACTGAAAACATCCTTTAATATTTTTTGAGACAATAAAAGATGTTAACTTGTGAATATGTGATTTTCAGTTTTCATGTGACAAAGCAATTTAACTTCTCAGCAGATAAGGCATCTACTGAAACCTCACCAAGCGAAGCGTGAAATCATTGCCCAAGCTATCCAGCATCCCTCCTGATGATTACCTGCACAGATCTCACAAAGAAATTTAAAAAAAACAATTCTTCCCATTTGTGTTCAGATTTTTATGAGTCTGAACACTAATTCAATGCAGTTTTCCAAAAGCGACAGCTCAATTCATCAGCATTTTGTCCCTTAATTAAGGAAAGCAATACAATCTAATGGTATGGAATAACATTAAAAATAGACAAATTATGGAATAGAATATCAAAATTCATATTAATTTTTAAGATACAACATTTAGTTCAAACAAACGTCATGCTTTTGGTTCTCTCAGTTTATGACGCAGTCCCTAACCCCACGCATTTCTTCTCCTCTGCCTTTGGTGGCAAGTGCAAAAACAATGTAAGATTATGTTGCTGTAGGTCACTTTTCCTGAGACAACAGTACATACCTTCACCTGTTATTGATATCTTTCAGCAGTTTAAAGTAGACAGTTCTATAACAGGAAATACTGTGTTCAGTTTTTAAATTTATAATTAAAAAATATTTTTAAAATAGTGTGTCCTTACATACACAGTCCCTTCTCTCCCTGAGATTCAGAAGCATTTTACTTGGTTGAACTGGATTCTACTAAAGACTAGTATAAAAAGGTATTTTATCACCACTACCAAAAAAAAGCTGTTAAAAAAATCTCGCAGGCAAAATTAACCTATAGTGTTAGATGTCAGGATAGTGATGAACTTTGGGGAGGAAAGAGGGGATAGAGATGGGAGGGGTTCCAAAGGGAGTCTAGGACGCTGGTAATGTTCTATTTCTTGACCTGAGCGGTAGTTAGACAGGTGTGTTCATTTTGAAATAATTTATCAAGTTTATAACTTCTGTATTTTACTAATTTTTTGTACTTATTTGTGTATTTTACTTAAAAACACTTATGTACCACGTATTTTTCCATACATATGTTACACTTAAAAAAAAATCCTTGAGGAATAAATAAATATGGCTCCTTACAGTTCCATTGTTCTTAATATAATGTCAGTAGTTTTACTGATCAAGCGTGAGGAGCATGCAATAATTATCTCAAATGGTGCCTGTCATGGGCCAAAAAAATCTCCTGGAGGTCCCACACACAAATTTAACACAGATTAGAAGAAGAAATGAGTAAAAGGTATCTAAGTCTAGAATCAAGCTTTAGAACTCATACATTCAGAGAAAACAAGTCAGTCAACCAGGTGACCAAACGAAAAGACAAATCCTTGCCTTGACAATTACACACGTCTAGATTTTCTAAAGATGTGCTAGCAAAGACGCACAAAGAACACATTTCAGTTGGAGCCGTTTAATTTTCACTTGGTCTCAAACGTGGACTATGAATCTAAAGACAAAGAAAAAGAAACGAATATTATTGCTTGATTATTTTTTCATTTTCAGAAGCTTTTTAGAATTTAATTCTAGAAAAAAATAACTGGAAATGGGTACATTTGAAAGCACAATCTTCATTTTATCAATTGAAAAGCAATCAAAGCGCTTTAAAAAATAAAATCTTAAGATCTCAGCGTTCAAAGATGCCAGTGGATGAATCAGCCCTGTGTGCTGTGCGTACATCCCGTCCATCTGCTCCCGTCCGTATTACATTTCTCTGACCGATGTTTCTCAAGTTCCTTAGCTTAGAAATTAATTTAGCTTAAATTCAACGTTTACGGAAATTCAAGGAAAATTACTGAACTTTAAATAGACTGTGTTTTATAAGCCTTTTAAAAGGAGATCCTGTGCAAAATAGTATGATGTAAATGGTGGCAACCTGAAACAGAACACTAAATCCTTGACATAGCAAAGGGCAAGCTAACAAAGGAATGGTTTCAGCGTGCAGCCTACCCACAGAACACATTTATTATGCAAGCTTAGTGGCCAGTACATACAATAATTGTTTTAAAAAAAAACTTCCAGTGATTCTTTCTTCTTATATAATAGATTCTTTCTTTATAAACCTTCATACGAATGGTGAAAAAAATGACTACTTTCACAACCATCTAAAATATCTGGTTACAAGCTTCAATTTAAATTTTTCAAGTCTGACTTAGTTTTCAACAGAAAGTTCCTTTTACTGCTCTTATTCCATGACATGCCTTCGGTTCTAATGCTTGACCACTTTTATGAAGAGCCTATGGAATACTATAGACCTAAACCTAATTTGCTCTCAATTTTACTGGATACACTTTCCTGTCTTAGTCTTTTTTTGAATATAGCTCTTTTCATTGAAATTATGGGCAGGATTTCACAAAACAATAAACAAATATAAAACCTCCCTTACCAATCTCAACATAATTTCAATATAATTCCCTTCCATAAGAACAATGTTAATGTAAACAGTAAATATGTAAAACAGTATTAATTAAATGCTAAATATACAAGGGTAAAAAGAAAGCCTAATATAATCCATATCATAATTGGCTGGATTCCTGGTGCCCTTCAATATTGTTCCATTTATTAAATCTCGTTCATAATTAGAAATTCCAAACTATATTCCAACTACATCTTCCTGTTTTTAAATAGAATACAGAACAATTATTTTAGAACAATCACTAGTGGCCAAGTCCTTATAAATAGCAATATTTTAAAATGTCTAGGAACTATGCATAGAGACTACGTGTCTCACAAATCCCATAAATTCTTTAAAAATAACTGCTTAAAAGGCGAATGAAGTGAATGAAGGCAGCCCTTTGTATCCTAGAGATCCCAGTGTGTTTTCAAAATAACCTTAAAATCTTCAACAAAGACACTTAGCTCCCATACTAGAAATGAGCACTTTTCAAAATGTTAAATTGAAGACTATCAATTTTAAGGAGTCAAGCTTTCTGGAAATCCGAACTTTAACACTCAAAATACACAAATATTTAGATCTTCTTAAATTGTTGCCGAATTGCCTTAAGCTAAGGAAAAACAGAGGAAACAGGTTGGCAAGCGCCATCTTGTGGACTCCCTAGAAAATGTTTTCACTCTATCCATCAGTACAGTCCAGAAGCAAATGATTATAAATATTCAATATAATATGCTTGATAGTCAAAATGTTACCTTAATTTAAATCAAGTATTCACTAAAGGTTAATTTCCCAGAGTCCAAATACCAATAACTGTAATGAAGTGCATTTGTGGATTGGAGGTAAGATCCTTCTTCTAAAGCACTTAAAATATTTATAGCCAAACCATCACATTTGATCTTTACAACATCCTCAGGAGTTAGGCTGGAGAAATACATCATGCAATAATGAAGACTGAGAATCTTATATACCAAAGAAATTTTTTTTTCAAGGAAGACTAGCCCTGAGATAACATCTGCTGTCACTCCTCCTCTTTTGCTGAGGAAGACTGGCCCTGAGCTAACATCCGTGCCCATCTTCCTCTACTTTATATGTGGGATGCCTACCACAGCATGGCTTGACAAGCAGTGCATAGGTCCGCACCAGGGATCTGAACTGTGAACCCCGAGCGTCTGAGGCAGAACGTGAACTTAACCGCTGCACCACCAGGCCGGCCCCATATACCAAAGAAATTTAAAAAGCATCTAGTCAGTGGAGAAGTCAGAATGATTCTCCTAATTCTGCAGTGGAGCAGAGTCATAGAAGAGTCTCTTGCCAAACAGAGGTTTTTTATGGGGCCGGTCTGGTAGCACAGCAGTTAAGTTCACGTGCTCCACTTTGGTGGCCTGGGGTTTGCAGGTTCAGATCCCAGGTACAGACCTACACACCACTTATCAAGCCATGCTGTGGCAGATGTCCCACATATATACAGTAGAGGAAGATGGACACAGATGTTAGCTCAGGGCCAATCTTCCTCAGCAAAAAGAGGAGGATTGGCGGCAGATGTTAGCTCAGAGCTAATCTTCCTCAAAAAAAAAAAAAGAGGCCTTTTGTTGTTTATAAACACTAAATCGAAAAAGTTATCAAAAATTATAAAAGTCAGTGGAATTAATAGATACATACATAGATCCATTGTTTGTGTGTGTGTGTGTGTGTCTTGTAAAGTTTATAAACGTGTCTTATAAGTGTAAGTTTACATATAAAGATGAAAAAATACACAAAGAGAAAAGCTGAAAGACTATTAGAAAAGAAAATGCCCCAGAGTCATCTTCATATGATTCTCTTTAGGCTTCAGGAATAGTACAGTTTTATTATTTCATATAATACTAAAAAGGAAATATTAATATTCTAAACTCACCTACTGGCCCGGAGTTGCCTCACCGCCAGTCCAAAGATATGTTTTCTTTGGCCCACACAGTGCTTTTTTAAAGGCCCAAATTAACTGCCAAGATCTAAAATCAGGAAATTCCTCAACATTCCCTATTGTCTATGTTACTATCTGCCCACTGTAGGCATCCAAGTGGTGGCCCTTGGTTTACATTTTTTCTTTCTAACTTCCCTAATTTTTTCTCCAGGGTTCTTTTTCCTGGTGGTCTTTTGGGGGGCAAAGGGAAGTGCACACGGCATCCAAGTTCATGTCTTGCCATGTTATGCAGCAATGCTAACTGCTTGAGGATTCTTCCCCAATTTTCTACTTAAAAGGTGCTTAATCCCAATTCCCCTATTGGTTGATGATGCAACAATGCCTGGAGGTTTATAGAATAGTCACTTTTTTTTACCTATATTCTGAGATGCAAAACTTTGAGAGAGCTTTCTGCTTTGCAAAGGGAACCCCAAGCACACCACTGGTTGGAAGTACTGGGGAGATTTGTGTTACAGTTTGACATTTTCTTTGTTTTTTTTTTTTTAAGATTGGCACCTGAGCTAACAACTTTTGCCAATCTTTTTTTTTTTTCCTGCTTTCTCTCCCCAAATCCCCCCGGTACACAGTTGTATATCTTAGTTGCAGGTCCTTCTGGTTGTGGCATGTGGGATGCTACCTCAACGTGGCCTGACGAGCAGTGCCATGTCGCGCCCAGGATCCGAACCAGCGAAACCCTGGGCTGCGGCAGTGGAGTGCGTGGACTTAACCACTTGGCAACGGGGCCGGCCCCGGTTTGACATTTTCTAGATGGCAGGAAGAACAGCCTAAATACTTAGGGGGAGACGGAGAGACCATTACTCTGGCCAAGTCTAAGTTGGTTTAAGATTTGAAAGCATTTTTAGTTTCTAGAACTCCTCACAACTGTTTTAATAAAATTAGCCCAGAGTATACCACTTTGCCAGTGTCACCAATGATTTTTTGGTATTAGGGTTTTATAAGTGATTATTCACAACATAACTACTATAATATATTTAGTTGCCTTGTGACAACAGGAGAGTTAATATTTCTATAGCAGCTTTCTCAGTGAATCTTTTTATAATAAGGCACTGGAAAATAAAATAGGAAGCCTATTAAACTTCATTTTTGGTTTGAGTTCTCTAGAAAAGAAACAATATGTAAAGAGATACTAAATACAGCATTAAATATATCAGTTCATTCAAGTTTTCAGCATTAACAATATATTTTTGTAATCAGGAAAACGTTTCAGATGGATGTAATTTAAGAAAATAGATCTGAAATATAAAACATGAGATTTAAAGAGGCAGACTTCATTCATTTGTTTATATTACCATTTGTAAGTCCACCTGAAAATCCTAAGTTTAAAAAAGTGCTGCTTGATGGTATTTATTATTAAAAGCTGCTGCATTTTCTCAATAAAAAAATTTAGAAGAAATTCATCTACTATAAATTCTTGGTCTCTCAATCTAGGGATTATTAGTTAAATGCAGTTTAATTCTATTTCCATAAGCCTCCTGTTTAATTTTAAAATAAAAGATAAATAAATAAATCAACTTTTAAAAACTGTACCTTGCCAGCTAGCAACAGCAGCTGAAAGTACATAGTAGGCAACATAGGAAAACTGAAAATTTATTTTAAATGTAACCTTACTAATGAAAAATACCACCTTGGGACAGATCTTTTGAAATTATCCAATAGTAATACTTTTAACATACTTAATTTTTCTTCTTCCCGTGGTAACAGAAAATAGATTATAAGACCTAAAAATGTTGGATATTTTCTCTTGGGCCTTTTATCAACTTTTGATTAAGTGAAAATTTCAAAAAATCATTTTTCAATTTTCAAATGCCTCTGTTCTTCCTAAGGTCAATTACTATACTTGAAAAACAAGATGAAAGGAGAAAAGCTTTGATGAGAGGAGTGAAGTCAAAAGGCACCTTGAAGGGCCGGCCCCGGGGCCGAGTGGTTAAGTTCGCGCGCTGTTTCAGCGGCCCAGGGTTTCGCCAGTTTGGATCCTGGGCACAGACATGGCACGGCTCATCAAGCTATGCTGAGGCAGCATCCCACATGCCACAACTAGAAGGACCCACAACTAAAAATACACAACTATGTACTGGGGGGCTTTGGGGAGGAAAAGGAAAAATAAAATATTTTTTAAAAAAAAAGGCACCTTGAGCTGAATGAGGTCTCACCTCAAAGGATCAAGTCCTGGGAGCTGTGTGCACTCTCCTTCCCTCCCATCCCCCGGGAGGGGCACACTTCAGTGTGTGTGGCGTGTGTGTGCGCGTGTGTGTGTGCATGTGAAAGAGAGAGAAACACTAAAAGAGAGCAAGAGCTCCTCTGTCTGGAGAGACCTAAGAACAGCAGATGGGGGCAGGGGGTGCGTGGCACAAGAAAGAGGCTCCCTCACGTCTCTCCAGAGAACTGCAGAGCCATCTGTCTGGAAAATTCAGGATGACAGGCCTCTAAGTATTCCGTAAGTCTCCCTACTGTCTGGTGATGTCTGTTTCCTTCTTTCTTTTTATTACTGTATTATTAATCCATCTTGTTCCCTTTCCTTGTTCTTTTGAAATAATTTATCCTTTTAACTTCAACTAAAAGAGTGAACTGACAAGTTGAGAATCATTTCTCATTCAAAGAATGTAACTTAAAAGAGGTCTCTGGTTAACTTTTAAACACTATGATGAAGAAAAAAACATGAATTGTGTTTCTCCAGCTCTCATCTTTACATATTTTGCACACATATAAAATGAGCATCTTTATGACATCCAAATCTGAGATTAACAAATGCCATCCAAAGACTTTAAAAGGCAGTATACCCAAAATAGAGAAGTGGCAAAGTCAATTTCGTCACAATTTTTTTTTCACAATTAAATGAAATATTATTAGCAATACATGAAATGTCCTATAAACCACTGCCTTCATCTTTCTTTCTGGGTTCCAGCACACTCTGAAAAACAATCATTAGCGTGAGCTTTCTGGTCCACTGCTTAGTGACTTCTGTCCGGCAACTTTAGAAACACTTAAAGAGCCATTTTTTAAATGGAAAACTAATCTCTAAAGATGCTATGAACTTGGCTAACCCACCAAGGTCTGAAAGGGAGCTTGAACAACGAAGGGCTTCCCTTCATCATCTCTTTGTTCATGGCCTGAAAAAGTCCACAAGAGCAAAGAAGAGCTATCAAGGCAGAAGGACCGTGGCCAGCTCCGTGGCCAAGTGAGTAAGTTCGTGCCCTCTGCTTCAGCGGCCCAGGGTTTCGCCAGTTTGGATCCTGGGTGCACACATGGCACCACTCATCAGGCCACGCTGAGGCGGCGTCCCACATAGCACAGCCAGTGGCACTCCCAACTAGAATATACAACTATGTGCTGGGGGGCTTTGAGGAGAAGAAGGAAAAGAAAAAAGAAGATTGGCAGCAGACGTTAGCTCGGGGCCAATCTTTAAAAATAAAACAAAACAAAACCAGAAGGACCCATCTCTTCCCTGACCATCAGCACGGTCTCTCCAGGAGGGTTCTGTTCCGCACTGAACACTGGACACACGGCAATATTAAAGCAGGGAGCAAACCAACCTGGGCTCACAGCCCTGTGTCTGCAGATACTGTTTAGTGCCCCTTCTCCTCTGCTTTGAAAGTTAAAAGGAAGACGAAGATGGTTTCTACAGAGATAAAGCAGTATAAACCTACCAGAATTTCACCAGAAACCTTTGAAAAAAGCTGACAAAAGCAACCAGTCCCAAAGTAAATAATGTTGATATACACCAACACTGTAGGAATATATATATTTCTTCCTTTAAAGACTGAAAACAAGATAGTTAGGCAACAAAAACAATATATGAGAGATTTTGAGATATGTTTACTATTGTTAACTTGGTCACAGTATTATAAAGTTATAGAAAAAATTAAAGTATGCTCTACATTTCTACCCTGGAAACTGTTAAACTACAGAAGTAGTGTGGTTTATGAACTGTTTTGTTCATTTAACAAATATTTTCGGGGCACCGACAACGTGTGAAGCACTGTGCTAAGCACCGTGAGTCTAGAAATGAGAAAGAATGACTCTTGGACCTTACAGAAACCACCAGCCTAGACAGGATGCGATAAAGATAAGATACGTAACAACTGTGAAAGGAACACATTGACAAATATCACAGGCAAGTCACAGATAAAATGATGAAGAATTCTCAAGATGACGGGATTCCTTCTGAATGGGTGGCAGGGGGCGGAGGATATGGACTGCAGTACTGAAAGGAAGGGCAGAGCAAGACATGGAATACAGAGAAAGGACAGATATGGAAGCCATTGCAAAGACCAAGCTGCAAGAGTCAGCAGCTAACTGGGTACCAGGGGCAAGGGAAGAGAGGATGGAAGAAGGAAAGCTAAAGATTGGGGCTGGGACAGGCGGAGCCTGAAGGGTCTGCAGGAATCCTGCTAGAGATGTGGAGGGTACGCGGGGCAGGGCTGGAGATGGCGACACGGGAATCCTCCACAGCGCACTCTGCTGAAGCCTGTACACTTCCCAGTGAGAAGGGAAGTCAGATCTCGAAAAGCACTGACGTCTTAGGGAGCAAACAGGACAGTGAGGAACAGTGAAAGGGAAGAAAAGGAGTAGCAGGAGAACACAATGTCTGGAAAGACAAGAGAAAAAAAGTTTCCAGAAGACAGAGGCAATCAAAAAGATCAAATAGTGCAGAAAGATTGGATATGAGGACAGAGGAGCAGTCACCGCTGACTGGTGTTAACTGATAAAGCACTTCCAGTCGAACAGAAGCAGAATGGAAGGTGGCAGTTGCGACGCGAGGCTCTCCTTGACCAAACTTTGGTCATCCTCCTCAGCCCTCTTCTTCTCGAGGGCTCAGCCTTGGCCCCCCGCCTTGACAGGTCTGCAAAGCCGAGTTTTAGAAGAATTCTGCTAAGTCAGTTTAGAGAGGATGCCCCCACCCTTCGTATCTGATCCCTCTTGATGTCTAATCTAATTCCCCATCTCCTACCCTGATGCCTGATCACTCTGGCCTGCCCTTGGCAAGAATCTTGTTAGGTCAGTTTAGCAAGAATTCCCCCTTCCCTTGTCTCCTCTTAGTGATTTTCCATCCACTCACCCACCCTCCCCCAAAACCTGCACCTTGCTTATAAATCCCCACTTGTTCTTGTATTCGGAGTTAAGCCCCATCTCTCTCTCCTATCATAGTCTTGACACCTATGGCAATCATCTTGAGCCAGGTCTTCCTTGTTCTTTTAACAAGTGTCAGAAAAATTCTTCCTTTCACAGTTGTCAACATTTCTTTTCACTGGAGATGAAGGACATTCATAAACGCCTCATAACCAATTATGATGAAACACCGTGGCTGGGAAGAGATGGCGCAGAGGAGGGTTAACGGGCAGGCATGCAGGAAGAGGAGGTGGGGCACACTGAACGCTCTTTCAATAAACCTCTGGTAAGAGAGGGCCACTAATAACTCATGATGGCGCTGAGAGGGCTCCAAGGGTGAGGACAGCATGGCTGTAATCACAGGGAACCAATCCAGGGGAGAGGAAGAAACTAATGATACAAGACAGAGAAAAACGAATTCCTGTGCTCTTGTTTTCAATCCTCTTGCATTGTCTCTTTCTTGCATTGTCTCTGTTCTTTATAGAACAATGAGAGGTATTCCTAAGTAACAAAATTTTACTTTTATCCATTTAAAAACATGAATGTTTAGGGGCTGGCCCAGTGGCACAGTGGTTAAGTTCGTGTGCTCCGCTTCGGCAGCCCAGGGTTCGCCGGTTCGGATCCAGGTCATGAACCTACATACTGCTTACCAACCCATGCTGTGGCAGGCATCCCACATATAAAAGAGAGGAAGATGGGCATGGATGTTAGCTCAGGGCCAATCTTCCTCAGCAAAAATAAAAAAAAGAAGAAGAAGAAGAAGAAGATTGGCAGCGGATGTTAGTTCAGAGCTAACCTTCCTCAAAAAAAAAAAAGAATGTTTAAACTGTTGTTTATATCTGCTCTTCTAATATACATATGAAAACTAATAGGAATGTTTATGTAGCACACAAATTTATTATTATGAGAGAAAGATTATATTGTTTTTATTTTCAGACCTCTAAAAGGTTAAGTTAGCCATTTTCACACTGAATTCCTATTCAACTTGATTATGTTCACTACTGTGAGGGCAAAACAGAGACAAACCAAGCTAATTTATGTGCAATTCCTTTGTACTACTGAAATGAAAAGGAACAATAGTTTAATGAAGTGGAATTTGTTATCTAATTATGCCAAATAATTTAGAAACATCTGTTGGTGGTTGGTAATATTATAGTTAAACCTCAAAGAATCTGCTCCCAGAGAGACTTCACTTTTATTCAAGCCTCCATGAGCTTCCAGTTGGGGACTCCGCATTACAGTATGGAACAAAGGGATGACTTAACGGCACATTTGCCAAATTTTAAAAAATGAATAAACAAAAAATAATGAGAAATAGAGGGTATGCATCACATGAATCTGGGGCTTAAAATTAACTCCCAAATTTAAGGAATACAAGAGATTACTGTAATATCAAAGCTTCATTCAAACAGTCATTGAGTAGCCGGTATCTATCAGACACATGGCAGTTGTTAAGGAAACAAAGAAATCCACAGCATTGCCATTAGGGAACTTCACCTGGTGGGGAAGACAGGAGAATATAAACTATTACACCACCATGCGCTAAGTGGTAGGGCAGAGATGTACGCAGGGCACTGCGGATGCAGAAAAGGTGTAACTAATTCACAAAGACTACTTAGAAGAGATGACTATTCGAGATGAATTTTGCAAGATGGTAGAGGTGCGTGAGGACCAAGAAGGGCTTGGGAAATGATGGCGCCAAAGGTACACTGAGTATAATTCCTTCTGGAAACTTCAAGTAGTTCAGTACTGCTGAAGCACAGCCTCGGAGGAAGAGAAAGAGATGAGGCCAGGTAAGCATGGGTCCTATCCTGACAGCCCTACATGCAAGCTAGGGAATTTAGACTTAATCTTAACGGTGATGGGGGCTCACGGCAGGATTTTAACAAGCAAGTAAATTGTTAGACTAATCCACTCCAAGAGGCAGGTTTAAGTTTCCAATTACTGACTCTAATATAATAAGCAAGAATAACCCCAAATAATAAAAGATTAAAAATAGATAAATGAAAGCAAATGTTTAAACTGATTCAAGGCTGTTCACAGGATAAGTATGTAGAGTGATAATCCTTTACATATTTATTCTTCACTCATTTATTCACTCAATAAATTTGGGTTGAGCACCCTCTACGTGCTAGACACTGAGCTGACAGCCCTCGATCTACTTTAAGTGCCACGACGGCAGGGGCTAGACCTGAGGATGTTCTGGATCACCTCCCAAAGCAGCAGCCAGCGTTGCCTGCTGGCCAGTGTATTTTTCATATTTTCCGAGTGCAGTAGAAACAATCAGAAGTCTGTCTGGTCTTCCTGAACCATGTATATCCCTGACCCAGGTCCCCCCAGAGCATTCTCAGACAAAGTGACAATGGCACGTGGCATTATTTAGCTCCACACATAAACACACACTGCAGAGCCACTTCAAGTCAGTCAGCAGACTTGCTAAATAAACAAACTGGATCTTTGCTAATATTTCTAACAACAATACTATTAGTGATAATACTAGCTACTACGTATCTTCAACCACTGTGTTAAGAATCTTAGGCACATGATCTCATTTATTTCTGCATGAATCGGAGAAGGGAATTAATAGCCTCTATTTACGTTTAAGGAAAATGAGACTGGAAGATATAGCCAACCCTCAGCAGAGAAAGGCTGAAGTGCAGCTCTCCTGCTCCAGAATCCAAGCTCTTTCCTCTCCCTGCCTGCTATGGAAGCACCCTCCACGGACTTCCCATCTCACTCAGAGTAAAATCTGAAGACCTCGCCATGTAGCAGTGCCCTCCATAATCTGGGACCCCAACACACCTCCATCCCTAGGTACCTCCCATGCCCTCATCTCCTACCACTTTCCCCCAGCTTACTCAGCCCCAGCCACACTGCCCTTCTTTCTGTTCCTCAGAATTGCCCAGCACATCCCTGCCTCAAAGTCTGAGGCATGAGGCACTTCCTCCACTTCACGTGACTCATTCCCTCACTTCCTCAAGCCTCTGCTCAAAACCCACCTTAGCGGTGAGGCTTTCCTGGGCCACCTGGCCACAGAGCTGGCCCATCCCCCGCACTCTGCGTTATTTTTCCTCAGAGCACTCGCCACCTGGCACGTTATCCGTTCTTTATTGTCTGTCTCCCTCCACTGCAAATATAAGTTCCTTGAGGACGGGAACTAATATATATCTGGCACACATTAGGCCCTCAATTCATCAGAGGAGTAAACAAAATACAAAACAGGAAAACATATCCCAAGTCTCAGAGCCACTCCTCAGAAAAACTAGGAAATAGTACACTTCTTGTTTTTGCTTCCTTCTCTCACTCTGTGGTATCATCCATTCCTTCCCACTAATCCTAGTGTCCTGTGCTTTAATACCGTTCTGCTTATGACACCACCCCCTACAGGGCCCTCTTAGTAACGTCCTGCCACTTTCTCTTCTCTTACAGTGTGTCTCCCTCAGTCAAAACGCTTGCCCTGTCTCACCACTTGAAGATCTTCAGTCCATACATTAAAATCATTCTTTCATGAATGAAGATAAGTATCTATATTTAGCATGTTACTCCTCGTAGATAACATACTAAAAATCATGCTTTAATATAAGGGTGTACATTTCATTCACATGAAGGCCTGCAGGGGAAGCATTTCACTCAGGCCAGATGTCTACATCCACACCTCTTACCTGTCATCTGACCTACTTAGCACAAGCCACTTCAAATCCCAAAATCATCTCTGACCAAGCAATTTCATAGCCATTAAGGAGCTCAAAAACAGTGACAAAGTTCTATATAAAAGGTACAAAATGGAAAGAATATACTGTAAGGGTTGAAGATATGTGCTAATGGCTGAAATGGGAAAACCAGGAAAGATCAGCAGTTTAAAGAAGAGGATTCATTCAGTTTTTGAAGTGTCAAGTTTGTGGTGATGAAAACCTATTCTAGGGGCCGGCCCTGTGGCCAAGTGGTTAAGTTCCCATGCTCCGCTTCAGAAGCCCCGGGTTTTGCTGGTTCGAATCCCAGGCACGGACATGGCACTGCTCGTCAGGCCATGCTGAGGTGGCGTCCCACATAGCACAACCAGAGGCACTCACAACTAGAATATACAACTATGTGCTGGGAGGCTTTGGGGAGAAGAAAAAGAAAAAAACAAAGATTGGCAACAGATGTTGGCTCAGGTGCCAATCTTTAAATAAATAAATAAATGATTTACTATTTGAAAAAAAAAAAATCTATTCAAGGGGTTGGCGTGGTGGCATAGTGGTCAAATTTGTGTGCTCCACTTGGGTAACCAGGGGTTCGCAGTTCAGATGCCAGGCACAGACCTACACACTGTTCATCAAACCATGCTGTGGTGGTGTCTCAGGTACAAAATAGAGAAAGACTGACACAAATGTTAGCTCAGGGCCAATCTTCCATACCAAAAAAATTAATCAAAAATAAAAATTACAAAAAGTCTATTCAAGCAGAGAGACATCTCTTGGACTACACTGTTTTTCTACTTGCTTTACACTGTGACATACATGCAGTCCAATAAAATCCAAAGGTAAAGAGTCAGAGTGGAAAGGGAAAGGAACAACTTCCAGGGCAGCTGCATACAGCACAATGGGGTGGCTCCATGCCATGCCACTCAGCAGCTGGCGGCAGGCCTGGCCTGACTCATCTTCCCTTCTCTCACAAATTACTCAATTGTCGGCATTAACTCTTTCCAAGAAGTGCTTACTTTTCTAAATTTAAAACAACCATTCAAAACAGGCAGGGACATTACTAATCTATCAATTTTTAATTCTGGTTTTTGTTCCTTGGGGACTAAAAGGAAAAATATTCTAAAAACATGAAAAGTTCTAAAAGTTCCTGAATATAAAACTACTCTTTTAAAAATAGCATTTTCTGTTTTTTACGGTTTAAGTGAAGTAAATTTTCCTTCTTCAATCTGATTTCCCACCTGCCTCTGGTGATTTCTTATGTTAATAACAGCTTTAATGAGATATTTACATACCATAAAATTCACCCTTTTAAAGTACACAATGCAGTGGTTTTTAGTATATTCACAAAGTACTCATTCTGTTTTTTAAAAATAAGGAGCCAAATAAGGAATGTATATTTGTAACTTTGTTTTGTCAAACACGATTTTTTTTTCAATATGATTTCAACGTAAAAATGATCACACCACCCTGTTTTCTTAGTTTCTTCCCATTCTACTTTTTAAAGGATAGTAGGATTATATTAATAAGTAAAAACCAACCTTTACGGGAATCGTTTTCTATGTAAGAATGACTTATAACTGATAATTTGGTTGTAAGGCCAGGCTCGAGGACTTGTCTGGCACTGGGTTGGCACAGAAAGTTCACTGGCTTCATTTAGTTTATATATTGCAGATAAAGTTTTTAAAGGTGCTGTTACTGATACTTTATATAAGACTGAAGAAACATCAATTACCCATATCAAAGGATACTATCCTTACTAGAGGGACTTTGAGAAAAGCTCCACGCACCCAGCAAGGAACTCTTTGTTATGACTGCTGTCAAGATGGTAGTTACCTGTTAATCCTTAGGTTAAACCAATCTGATCAAATACGTATAACACATTATACCAATGTCATTCCTTCAGAACTATTATTATATGATACACAAAGCAGGACCAAACAGTATTTTTCTGCCTAATTCTCATGATTGCTCTAGATTAGTCTAAAACATGTATTTTCAGTGGGGGTAATACTGCCCTCAAGGGGGCAAAAATTGGCTTTTAGGGGTCACAAAAACGTTACTCTTTTGTGCACATACAAGCAGATATACATACAGTCCATAAACCTCTGGTATTAAAGTTTCATGGAGAGAACAATTAAGAAAAAATGTCAAAAAAGCTTCTTACAGAGGATGATAAGAAAAAAAGGGTTGAGAAATACCGATCTAAAGAAGCTGATGGGCCAGCCCCAGCGGCCTAGTGGTGAAGTTCAGTGCCCTCCACTTCGGCAGCCTGGGTTCAGTCCCTGCGAGTGGACCTACACCACTCGTCTGTCAGCGGCCATGCTGTGGCAGTGGCTCACATACAAAAAGAAGACTGGCAATGGATGCTAGCTCAGGGCGAATCTTCCTCAGAGGGAAAAAAAAGTTGAAAAGCTTCTTGACAAATTTGTCAAATTTTTATAATGACACCATTACTATCTTCTATCCTCAAAGACTGGATGGTTATTTGCAGGGACAGATGCAGTTCAAAAGACTGCATCACCAATAGGGCTGGCCCCGTGGCCGAGTGGTTAAATTTGCGCCATCTGCTGCAGGCAGCCCAGTGTTTCGTTGGTTCGAATTCTGGGCGCGGACATGGCACTGCTCATCAAACCATGCTGAGGCGGCGTCCCACATGCCACAACTAGAAGGACCCACAACGAAGAATATACAACTATGTACCGGGGGGCTTTGGGGAGAAAAAGGAAAAAAAATAAAATCTTTAAAAAAAAAAAGACTGCATCACCAATATTCCTTTTAGACTGTATGCAGATGGTGACTATTAGAGTTACAGCAGCTATAATTCTTTTCTCTCTCTTACACAGTATCACATCTCCACACATTCAAAGAAAAATTTTAAAGTTGAAATATTAAGTTTTTGACAGCAGTAAGAAAAGGAATATGGACAAGTGTTTCAATAAGGATGGTGATTTTAACCACAGGTGAAAAGATGAAACGTTCTAAGAAAAGCAGCTGGGCTCTCACCACTGGACCACCCTGCCGCTTAGGTAATTCCCTCTCACAGCCTATGATGAGCAATGTCTGAAAAACAAAAATGTCAGCAGGTTGTATTCAAGTGGGAGTTTCCTATAAAATCAGCTTTTGGTCAAATAAATCATACCGAAAATGTGTAGCTGACTAGTCTTTTTAAAAATAAATGTTAATGTCAGGATGGTCATGGGAAATCAGAGAATTTCCTAACTGCATCACAAAGAACACGCCATTGCCATTTAACTGCTCCAAAGGATCACTACAGAGATGCCCACAGGCAGGTGTGTCAGGGCAGACAGAGATGCCGGATACAGGAGCATAATGAGATTTCCGTGGCAGCAGAAGAGTCTGAGGAAAGAAGGTAAGAAATTACAGCGAACCCTAAGGACCAGGAGTGATCTACAGCAGTGATAAAAGCGCCTAAATGGCAACAAGAGGAAAAAGAAAAAAGAGGAGGGGGCGATGCCAGAGATAATTCAACCCCGACAGAGGAGAGTTACTCAGGGTCCAGCCAGCCCAGCTGGATGGTTACTGAGTTCCCAGTCTCATCGGTTCATCGGGGCTGTAAGCCACGGCCCCAGCAGCCAGAAGCGACCGAAATTCCTGCCAAGGGGTGACCTGCCAGGGTAATTTTCACCCAGCTCCGGCAACCAGGGCTCTGTTGGTATAGCCAATCAGGACTCTCTGTCAAGTACTCCTGCTAAAACAGCCTAAATTAGAAACGTCCTAAATTAGACGATCTGAGATTTTCCTTGTAGGCCAGCAATTAGTAGAGGACATGTGCTTCTCTGCTGAGGGAAGTTCTAACAAAGTCAAGTTGCAAATAGGTAGTCAGGTGCAAACACTATAGTTCTGGAACGTGAGCTCTAGGAAGAAAGAGAGACCATGCCTCTTGCACACGGCTCCAGATGTTTGCTGAATGAATGAGCAAGGTGAGTGAGATATAAACTATATTTGGATAATTTTTAAGATTTGAGGATTTAAAAATTGTTCGTATCGATGCTGATGTTTGAGGGGTGGGTTCGTGAAGAAAAATGCTGGCAAATTCCTGAATCTTAAAAAGTGCACATTTTCAACTCCCAAAGGAGACTGTAAAATCAGGAAGGATTGGATTCTGGTTCTTCTATCACAGAATAAAACAGAAATTTGTATTAAAAATATCCTTTAAGTAGCAAAGGTGATTAATAGTGAAAATGAGATAAGAAGGTCTTCACTCTTAAATTGACAAGTATTTTATTGAGTTCCTACAACAGACTTAAGAAAAAAAATTAAACATATATAAATGTAATTGTATTTTACATTTTTTAAAATGTAAAATTACATTTTTTTAAAATGAAACCAACTTCCACTAACTTTCCATAAAAAGAACATTCTTTACAATTGTGAAAAACCTGGATAGAAATGTGAAACAGAAAGCAAAGCAACTAGACTCCCCTGCTGGCTGCTAGGCACTGAACTGCGCCTCCCCACCCATCCAGCTGTGGAAGCCTCAACCCCGATGGTATGTGGGGGCCCTTACAATGGGATTAGTGCCAGCAGAAGGAGAGACCAGAGAACTGGCTCTCCCTCTCTCTCCAACAAGCGAGGACATGGCAGGACAGACGTCCGCACGCCAGGAAGAAGGCTCCACCAGGAAGCAACCTGCCAGCACCTTGCTCTTGGACCTCCCAGCCTCCAACACTGAGAAATAAATGTTGTGTAAGCCCCCCAGTTGAGAACATTTTACTCTAGCAGCCCAAGCAGACTTAAGACACTGGCCTGACCAAGGATCACACCTAAGACACACACGATCCGGTCCTGGTGGCCGTCCGTCTGGGGAGGCTTGGGCAGAAACTCTACCGAGCTCTGACTGCGATGACTCAGGAGCCACAGCGTCTAGTTTCTTGCGTCTCCTTTCTCTTCACCACCATCTCACAGAACTCTATTACCTCATTGAGCCTCTGGTCTAAGTGGGTTATTAAGAGTAAATATAAAAAGATATGAGGTACTTCCAAGACTAACCTGTCAAATAACAGTAATATCTAAAATAAAATCCATTTCTTCTACCCCTCGGGGACTGTTCTTAACATACACAGGAAGCTATTTTGAATTGGACAAGTTTGAGCAACTCTAGTATTTATCTTAAACACAAAGGTTCTCAAACTTGACCACACCTAAGAACCACAGCAGAGCCCCTTGAAAATCCCCTTCCCCTGGAAAGGCCGAGTCTGCAGGTCTCTGGCAAAGGAACCTACATGGTGAACGGCTCTCTCAGATGACTGAGAAGTGGTGTGCAACCACACTCTTGAGAACCGCTGCCTCTCTGTCACTACTGAAGAAACAGCCTCTGCACACAGGTGTACGTTGCTTCATAACAGAGAAACGTTCTTAAAAATTGTAACCAAATTGGATTTTCTAAGCTAAATCCTATTTTCCCACAAATTGACTTTACAATTTTAAAGACACTTTATTCATTCTGGGGGGGGGGGGGGGGGGGGGGTGGTTTCATACCTTCTTCTAGAAGTCAAATTCCACATCCTCCTCTCCATCTCCACCTCAGCAGTTAAAGACTTAATAATTCAGGAATCCTTCTAAAAGAGCCTTATCACACACTCGCTTGTTTTATTCATCGAGAACGTCAGCATTCTAAAAGTGGTTGATTTGTAACCCTTACCCTTGAAAACAAACCTTGAAAATGCAGACTCTCTTGAGGAAGGAAAATGAATTTTGTCAGAAATAGTTTTAAAGAGAAATTTACTTCTGGAAATCTTATTGCTATGTATTAGCTACAACAGTGTAAGATAAATGCTTCTTCAAAAGAGACTATCAACTATGAGTAAGCCTTCCGTCACTTTTAACTTTTGTACAAAAAAAGTCCACGCTTAAGGAAAATGCTTCTACTAAGTAATACAAATTAGATACAAGGTATTACAAAACAACAGATTTTCATTATTTCTTTCAGAGAAAGAAACATTTTCTTTAAAAGCACCTATGAGAACCAACACCAGATACACGTAATTTCTAATACTGTGGGTATTTGGGCAGAGTAAACACAGCCTCAGACTGAAGAAGGGCAGACTGTGTTCCAGGCTCAGTTTTGCCACAGATGGGCCATGTGACCTTGGGAAATAACCTCTCTGGGTCTGAATTTAACTTATAAAATAAGATGGTTAAATAAAAGTAACTCTGATTCCAACAGATTAATTCACTCAAGTATTACATCAAAAAACATTTGTGGTATCTGATGCCTATAACTTAATCAATTGGCACATTAAAATGTAACTGGAGACTTGGTAGTGTAACTTACTCAGACTGTCCTTGTGGCTATCAGTTACACATCACTGTACTTCACTTCTTTGAAAAAGTGAATACACTGAACATCTAAATTTTCACATATTGAGTTTTCTTAAAGCGAGGTACATATGTAACACACTCAATTTCTGTAAAAGGAAACAGTGTATCTTTTCAGTCCTTCTTCCCAACCCATTGTCATTGCAGGCTCTAGGAAAAAAAAAAACACCTTGAAGTCTTAACCACTGAACAATAGTGTTGCAGTAATTACATCACAGAAATAACATTTCTTTCCTACAATACTCAAAGATATTCTCCAGAGGTTACTTATCTTCCAGTAACCAAATTTCTTCTTGTCTGCTCTCATATTCATAGCGCAAACATTTTCAATTTTAACCAATATTAAATAAGTTCATCACGTATTCTTGTTTCCAACGGAATACACCGAGACCGAAAAAAAAAAAAAAACCACCCAAATCCAACAGGAATCAACACACGCGTTTGGCAATTCCAGGGAGGTTGGGATGCACAGACATCTTGTTCAAAATAAATAAACTTTCCAGGATCTTTATTTACTGACTTGAGAAACGTAGGTGTGGAAACAACCAGCTAACTTCGCTCCCAAGTTGGCATCTTAGAGAATCCTCCGTTTACAAAACACCCAGCACCTCACAGCCTCCCCACTCCGAATTGGCCAGGGGAGCACACGCCCATCGGCCCTGCCTGGAGAGGAAACAATGGGAGAGGCGCGAGGGAGCCAGCCCGGCGCCCCGGGCGCCCCAACTCCGCGGCCCCGGCCCGCGCCCGACACCGCGCGCGGCGTCCCCTCCCCGGGCGCCCCGGCCCCCGCCCCCGAGCCCCGGGGCGCGGCCCACCTGCGGCGGCGCGGGCCGAGGGTGGCACTTACCGAACAGGGTCAGGGCCATCGTAAAGGCGCTCGCCAACTGCTCGCCGCCGCCCGCCGGTCCACGCGCTCCTCCCAGGTGGGCCGGAGATCACCGCATCGGCCCGACGCGCTCACACCTCGGAGGGCGCGGGGAGCCGGAGGGGCGTGGCGGGGGCGCGGGGGCGCGGGGAGGCTGCAGGCCGGGACGCAGGGGGCCGCTGCAAGAAAAAGTTATTTATGCGTTATTGTCAGGCGCACCCGGACAACTGGAGCCCCGCTAGCCCTAGGAGAGCCGGCACTTGTCGCTGCCATCTGTGCACTGCGCGGAGCGCGCGCGCGGGCGGCGGTACCTGCGGGGCGGGGAGGCTTGGCCGCGGCGCAATGGCAGGCGGGGAGGCGGCGCCGCAGTGGCGGCGGCGGCGGCGGGGAGAGGAGCAGCCTCGAGCCCCCGGCGGGGCGCGCTCACTCCGCATCCCGCGGTCTCGCAGACGCCATCTTGCGATAGCGTCTCCCCCTGGATCGGCCGCTGCGCCTCCGCCCGCCTCCACCCCGGGCGCCCGGGCCGAGTGCGTTCCCATGGCAACGGGCGCGCGCGGGGGCCGGGGGCGCGCGCCCCTCCTGCCCTGGGTCGGGAGGAGCTGCCCCGGCCGCCCGCGAGGGGGCCTCCAGCAGCGCGGCAGGGCGGGGGGCGTTTTAGCTGAAATCCCAGGGGTTTTTTTGAATGGGATTTGAGGAGGCACAGAGGGAGAAAAACTGAGCTGTTACTCGAAAGACGAAGAGTCACAGGAGGATGTTCCATAAATATAAGGACCCAGCCAGGGTCATGTGGGGATCGGGTTCGTTTAAGGATATGTCTCTTCTCTGGCGCCCTCGGGGTTAACGGAGAGTCTGGAGCCTGAGACCTGGAGCTACAGGACTCGGGAAGGGGGACAGGAGTCGAGCAGAGGCACTGAATGTTGCTTGTCTTTCCATTTGGACTTAAGAGCCACTAGGAGTAGTTCTGATCGGATTGTCATATGTGAGGAGACAGGAGTCGGTTAAAAAGCATCTGGGATTACCTAAAATAATTTGTTACAAGGCCAACGCTTAAACCTCATTTTCTCCCTTTTACTTTACACATCTGATATTGTGTCAGGAAAAATCAACGTTTCTCACTGATTGGCACTTCTCCTTTACCACAAAAGGTTGCTCCCCTGAGCTTTTTTTGCATTTATCGATAATCACTGACAACATCTTTCTTTCTGTGATGTTCTCTGCTCCTTCTGTCTTTGCCTTAATTAACGAGAAGCCATATAACGCCCTGAGATTATCAGCCAAAAGATGTTCTTGAAAAGCTCAGTTACAGTGTTTTTTGTCGTTATCATTTAATGTATTCAAAAAATCAGTATTCTCTAGTTGCTATATTTGTTACCTGTTTAAAAAATTCCTCGCTTTTTCTTGTTTCTCTCCTTAGGGATTTTAGACTACTTCAGTATCTAATCAAATAGATTTTCTCTGGTTCTCTTTCAGTTCTTCAGATTCCCTAATGTCATTTTCCTCTTCTCTCCAATTTTCAACTAATTCTTTTAAGAATATTATATTAATATCTTCTATTTAATTTATCTTGAGGATCAAAATCATTATAAAAATGAAAATTACTACTTCAATAGGACCCCAGTTAATTCATCATCATTTCACAGCAGATTCAAACATTGGAAGAAAAAGAAAAGCCAGTCAGAAGGAGGAGCCAAGCCTTTTGTTTCACGTCAGTTAAGTCAAGAGAAAAGAAATAGTAAAATAATTCAGCGTGAATGGGCAAATGTTTAAGATGCTATAGGCTTGAAATTTTCTGATGTAGTAAAATGGCTCTCCTTTAGCCACTAACATCCAAATAAATCTTGAAATCCCCAGAATTTAAAATCTTTAATGAAAAGGGCTCGATTTTGAACAGACTTTCTGCTCATGAAAAATTACAAACACACAGCTCATGAAGATAGATGAGAACTCAGGAGGGCTTTATGGGACAGACTTTAGAACCGTGTAAAATTGCCGCTGATCCACTCTGCAACCAGATAAATCGAAACTAAACACACCATTTGCTGTCTCAACCAGTGGTCTTCAACCTTTTTGGGGACCTAATTTCCCTTTGAGGCTCTGATGAAAATACTGTCCCTCTTCCTGGAAAGATGCTTATGTACATACATACACTCACCCCAAATTTTTCACACAGTTGGACTATTCCAGGACTCTAGGTCAGCTCCCAGATATCCTTTGTAATCTTAGAAAGTTTTTGCCTTTAAAATTAAAGTAAAAAAAATTTTCCCCTTTCACATAAAAGCATGGAATTGTGCACAGGAAGGGACCAAACTCCCCCGATTTACAGATAAGGTAACTGAGGGCCCAGTGGTCAAAAGAACTCCCCAAATGTGTACACCTATTTAGTGACAGAACTAAGAGGAAAATCTTAGGCGTCTGGAGTTCCCCCTGACCACCTCCCCCACTCTCCATCCCCCACGAATTTAGAGGGTACATGGTTTGAATTTACAAAGAAAAATCTGTCTAGTATTAGAAGCAGAGTAACAAGGGGGTATTTTGTCCTCAGCCATTTTGCATGTTTGGGTCTTCTTATAGTTTGGGAAGTTGAATTTTGTCCCAAAGAGACTTTATTCACATGCTGTGCTACTCAGAACTGTGTGTCCAATCAGGCTAAGAGAGAAGAGCTTTTCTCTCCTCTTTGTCAGGCTCTCCTAGAGAGTACCAGTGCATCAAGGTTTTGGTGCTACAGCTCAGCTAGCTGCTAATTTCCCTGTCCCTTGGGAGGTTATCCTGGGGGTGAGTCAGAGGGAAATGAACAGCCCTTTGCCCAGACTCACCCTCCTGTCGTAGAGACAAGCTGTAGTTACTGGACCAGCGTTGCACTCCTGGTGATAGACCCAGCTTAGGCTCAGGCTGGCATCTTCTTCCCCTCACCGTCCTCTTTTTTTTACTCTCGGCACTATCACATTCCCAAAACACAGAGACACACATGCCACGAGAGAGAGGTTTTTAGGATACTATTTGAAACAAGACAGCTGAATGTTGCCATGTTTCTCTTTTTAAGCATGTAGCTTTCCACAAGCAATGCCTTCCACTTGACTTCCTAATGGTTTGATGCTCTAACAGAATGCTTTCTATACTTGATCAAAATGCTTTCTATATTTGAGATCAATGTCTTGAAAATACTATTCCTTTTTATAATATTGTGTTATCCAGTGAGGAATTTTTCTTTTCACACTTAGCTGGAAATAAAGCAATAGCCTGTTAGCTACAGATTCAATGGAAGGAAGGGCGTTTACCACTTGGGGGTGATTATTATGGGTGGTGCCTTAGACTGTTTATTAAAAAGAGCAAAGAATGAATTGACTTTTCAAAACATTTATGTTTTCATTCAAAGATTTAATTTTGTGCTTAACACGCAAGCACCTAGAAGGGCCAGATTTTTTTTGCTCTGTCACTAGTTAGATTTTTAGACAAATGTCTTCCTCTTTCTGGTGTTATCCTCATTTGTAAAATGAAGGGATGGGAGTAAGTTATCTCTAATGTCTCTTTTAGGTTTTGCTGTAATTCTGTGATATTTAAAAGTATTTAAATTAACTGGATTATGGATAAAACAGAGAAGACATTTTTATTTGAATATTCAATGTATTTAAAGTGCTCATATATCTCATAAGTCTAAGAGTCATATGTTATAGTTTCATAAATACCTAGAGTGATAAAGAAGTCATTTTATAAAAACATTGATACTGCGATTTCATCTGCAATATGTTATACTAACGTATTTATTTTATAGAGAGCAGCCTTTTTTCTGGTTTAACAGGATTAAAATTAAAAGCATGCACTGAACAATCCATTTCAAATTTACTAAAATGGTTTCTCATTTTTGTTCAAGTTCTGTTGACTAAACAGAGCTTAGACAACCCTTTAAAATTTTTTTCTACGTTTTAAAGTAATGACTTATCACAAGTGTTTGGGGTTTTCTTTTTGTTACTCATTTAGCTTTGTTCCCATTGGTAAACATTGATTTGTTCCTCAGTTTTGAATGAAGCAGAAATTAATGAGGAGGTTTCTGCCTCACAATAACAAGTTAAAATTATAGCACTTTATCATGTCAACACAGCTTTAAACACTAGGAATACCAGTGCTATTAGCACAGTTCCCAAAATAGTGCAGAAGTTTGCTGTTGAAGAAAAAATTACAGAGTGTATTTCTACAAATGTGATAGAAACATTTTCTACTCATCAGTTACACTGATTAAGGTTCAAGTTATTTATTTAAAATATTTACACTATGTGACATTCTCTCTCATCGTATGTTTATGTTACCAGTTGAAGTATTTATTTCCATAGCGTAAATTTGTTTAGAATGGATCTGGTCTGTTTTTAATAACATTTTCCTTAAACACTTAATCTGGATGAGTTCTCCTGCCCTTCGTCTCTTTCATCTGAGACTTTCTGAATTAATTCTTTACCTGATATTTGCATGGCACTTCATGGTTTATAGGTAGAACTTTCACAGGGCAAAGTCATGTATATACAAGTACAGAGGGGACATTTGCCTTGAATATAAGGATTTAGACCATTAACTGTTTAGGGGGGAAAAAAAGAATATTTATGTCATAAGCTGTAAAATTGGTCTTTAAGGTTAAATAATTCAACTTAATGTTTAGGAGAGTTCATTGTGTTCTATTGACCACCAGAGGGTACCTAAATTATGTCCATAGGAGTAATCTTGGATCTTAGAAATGAAGTAAAATTTGAAAAATACATAAGAATTGAAAACCTTCTCCATTCCCCTACACAGTGCCTCTAATAATAGCAGAAGATAATCCCACCAAAATTAAGCTAAAGGGGGAGGCGGCTGCTGGCTGGTTAAGCACAGATTTGGAATTGCGTATCACTGAGGAATTGCATAGTACTGAGCAGCGTTGCTCAGTCATTATTATATCACTGCCAAGGTGAAAAGAAGCTATTTGTAGAAGAGGTGTGTGTGTGTAGGTGTGAAGGGAGGGAAAATTCCATCTCTGACCCAGGATAATGGATTTCTTGTTAATCGCTCAGCTTAAAGAGGAAATTTTAGTTCAGTCGGTGAAGAGACCACAGGTATTGCTCTGAACCCTAGGTCAGAATTTTCTAAAAGCCACAAGTCCTATTTTTTGAATTTTGTATAGAATTTATTTTGGCATGTCAAAATGACCACTGGTTTAAAGTGGCCAAGAAAAAAAGAAAGGGTAAAAAAAGGTCTGTTTTTAATTTGTTTGAATACATATTTAAAAGAATACGTATTTCCTGGTAAATAGGATAGCAGATCTTTTGGAATTTTTTTATAGGCTTAAAATCAAATACATTTTCAAATACACATTAGATAAAAGTACAGCGATTACGGCTGCTTTCAAGTAACAGTTTTTGTTCTGAACTACAATAGTATTATAGTACTTTAAGCCAGCATTTCCATTTGTGTGTATTTTCTGAGGTCACCAGGCATATCTAATGCACACTGTAGCTGAATGCCTATTTGACTTGAGCAGTTGGATTTCTGCCAGTTTTGTTTTCAAGAGAGTATAAGGAGATTTGGCTACAAATCAAATCCCCCTAACATGGCCATGGTTTTTCTGGTTAGTGTGGGTGTCCACAATAAGATGACTTATTCAAGTTGATTACATTGTGAGTTATAAATCAGCAAAATAGCTATGAACTCTGTGTGGGAATTACACAATCTCTAATTAAATAACAGAAGTGAAAAATAGAGAAGTGTATTTCCATGATTAAAATCACAGTCTGGGCTCAAACCTTGTCTACTCCTGTGATGGATTTTTCATAAAGCTCTATTGTATACTGTTGTAAAATAGGACTTGTATCAGACATTTAGGACAATGTGCCAGTTGGAATTCGTCCATCCATCCTTCATCCAATCAACAAATATTTACTGAGTACCTATGATATACCAGGCATTGGGCTAGATTTCAGCAAAGGAGTCCAAGACGAATCGAATATGTGTATAGTCCCTGGGGATAAGACTTATAAATGGGACAATGACAAGGTCCAAAAAGGGGTACAGATTAAACACTGTGGGAGTTCAGAGGAGAGAAAGATTATTTCAAGCTGATGAAATGGATGAAGGCTTCATGGAGGATGAAGCTGTGCTTTGAGGTATGGACAGGAATTAGGCAAACAGAAAAGAGCAAGGGGTGGGGTTAAGTGAGAGAGAAGAGCATGGTGAAAGTCTTGAGGAAAGAGGTTGAAAATCATGAGAGAAGAATTGCAGGCAGGACAATTTGGCTGTAGCAAGGACTCGTGGGAGGAGAGGCTAGACGTGTAGGTTGGAGACATATGTAGAAGGCCAAGTTGTTGCATTGATGCTTATGATGTTATCTGAACCCTGCCAGCTTTCTACAAGTACTCAAGGCAACTAGGAATTTGAATTCGTTATGTAAAACTCTGGTCTCAAATTTTTTTTTTTTTTTGAGGAAGATTAGCCCTGAGCTGACATCTGCTGCCAATCGTCCTCTTTTTGCTGAGGAAGACTGGCCCTGAGCTAACATCCGTGCCTGTCTTCCTTTACTTTGTATGTGGGATGCCTGCCACAGCATGGCTTGCCACGTGGTGCCATGTCTGCACCCGGGATCCGAACTGGTGAACCCCCGGCTGCCGAAGCAGAACATTCGAACTTAACTGCTGCACCACTGGGCCGGCCCCTCAAATTTTTTTTATGGCCCTATTTTCCAGTAACGCATTTTGAGTACCCACCAATATATGTATATGTGTATATATTCATACACATATGTGCTATGGTTGTAAACTAATAACTTAAGGCATAATATACCCTTAAGGTGAAGTTTATCATTAATGATAAAAATCCATATTTTAAAGTCTTCTTGATAATTTCCACTTTTTGGTCAACTTCTAGGCAGATCTTATTATATGATCATTATTTTGCTTCATAATGTGGCTGACAAAGAGCTTGCACCAAGTGTAGGAGTCATGTCAGTTCTGCCATTTCTTTTACATTGCCTTGTGCTTGTATTAGTAGTATGATTTTCAATGCATGGTGTCTTTGAAAGGATCTTTTTAAGACAGCTGTCCATTTGGTAAGGATTAGTTTAGTTAAAAAGCATATAATATAACCATAAATCCAATTAACTTGGCCATGTAAAATAGCAGTAAGTTGCAATAAGCCAAATGAGCAAAGATGAGTCAACTGCATTGTCAACCCCACCCCATAGCGGAACTCCGATTCTTCCCCCAGGAGAACTTGTGCATGATGCATGTGATGTGGGATTTTCCAACATACAAACTAAGTAAGGGAACCTGTCAATCTGTACATAAAATACTAATAAAGCTTCATCTTCTCCTCGTTTAGAAAAATAACTAATAACTATATATAGAAGTCCTACTTTTTCTTTCCACAAGACAAGGGAAGTCTTGCATACCCCTCAGGGTATGCGCACTCTACTCTGGAGATTGCTGGTGTAGACATTGGCAAATATTTGTGTAGTGGTATGGTCAGGGCTGACTTCAGAAGGATGAATCTGATATCTACGTGGCTAATAGGTTCAAGGGAGAGAAAGTGAATTACAGTGGCTCTTAGTTCGTGGTCTACCCACCTACTGCAATTGTCACCAAGTTCTAAGAATTCTGGTCTGAATTTTGAGTGAGCCTAGATTTCAAGGGGTTCCAGGACATGTTACTTAAAACCTCTGATATCCTGGGAAAATGAGACTAACCTTTAGAGAGTTAGAATTAGAGAAAGAATACCAGACATAAAGAGATGAAAGGGCTAGCACCAGAATGGATCTTCCATGACTTAGAAACCAAGCATGGTGGAAGAGTTTTTGAATGTTTGTTTCTTCTTAATATTGAGCAGAAGTGTAGCCTATAAAACACATAGCATATAAAACACTGGATTTACCTGAAAGCAGGGTTGAGGGTGGGGAATTGTCACCTGCTGCCTCCCTAGAACTTCTCCAGTACCAAAGTACGTCCTGAAAAACACTGGTCATTTGGGGCCAGCCTGGCGGCACAGCGGTTAAGTTCACACGTTCCACTTTGTTGGCCCAGGGTTCGCCGGTTCAGCTCCGGGGTGCGGACCTGCACACAGCTTGGCAAGCCATGCTGTAGTAGGCGTTCCACGTATAAAGTAGAGGAAGATGGGCACAGATCAGGGCCAGTCTTCCTCAGCAAAAAGAGGAGGATTGGCAGCAGATGTTAGCTCAGGGCTAATCTTTCTCAAACAAAAACAAAAACAAAAACACTGGTCAGAAAGGTCTGGCTTCAAATCTTGGCTTTACCTCTCACTTACCTATGTGATTGGTGCAGGTTTAAATCTTCTTGGAGTTCAGTTTCCTCCTCTGTAAAATAGAGGTACTCTCTGTATCACTTCATTTGTAGCGTTTTGGTTGCAATTGACAGAAAACAACTCAACTTGGCTTAAGCAAAGAAGGGAATTACTGGCTCTGTTAATGGAAAAAACCAGGGTCAGGCTAAGTTTCAGAGAAGGCTGATCCAGCAGTGCAAAAAATGTCCCCAAGGACCTAGCGTTTCCGTTTCTCCAGTCACGATCTTCATATAACACAGACTCTCCCCTTGTGGTTGCAAAATGGCGTCAGAGGTTCTAGACATCACATAGTCCTACCTCTCCATCCAAGGGCAGAGAGAGTCTTGCACAAGTCCTGAAATATCTTGCTCTCAGTGGCCTGAATGGGGCTGTGTGCCTATCCCTTAATCATTGCTGTGGCCAGGGAGAGGGGGTGGGCATGGGCCAGCCATAGGCTATCCTGAACCTGAGTGGATTAATCCTCCCAAGCCTCATGGTGGAGGTGAATTCCCCACAGAAAAATTCTTCAGAAATACCAGTTGGAAGAGAGAGAAGGAGTTGGGCAGGCAACTCACATGTGTCTGCCTTTTAGGGTGATTCTGAGGATTAAATAAAGCACAGAGTGGACATTCAACAAGTACGTTTTTCTTCCTCTCTCCATGAGGATTATCCTCCTCAGTATTCAGTGAAAGCCAAATTTTCTCTGAAGGTGGGGACCCAAGTCCTCTTCCAACAAGTCCTCTCCTTACTAAACAATGTCTTCACAAACATAAGAGCACTGTCTGACTCTTAACCTCACAGATACCTGCCTCCCAGACTATCTACAGACATGGTGGCGTCACCAACACAACCTGTAGGAAAAATAATTGCAATCAATTGTTATGTAAAGTGTGTCTGCCTGCTATGCAATGCCCACTAAACAGGTGGATTTTTTCCATTAAATAGGCCATTGGTTTGGGCATCATGTTTTTGTTTCAATAATTTAAATATCGTTCAAAATATATAATTGATTCAGTATTGGGAAAATTATTTTCTATATGTTTTAGGATTTCCAGTTAAGCCTCAACTGGGATCCCCAGTCTGGTTGCGTGTGATGAACCAGTAGGTTTTGCAGGAGCATACTTACATAAACACTATCCAGGGGTGGGTAAGTGTTAATTATGTTAATAATTGATGTTAGCAATGGAGCTTGTCATCAGCTGAATACATTCCAGGACCTTAAATGGCTTAGTCTCTGCACTGAGTTGCATTCTGATAAAAAGCCCATCTGGCAAAAGTAATTAAAAAGGAATGGTAGGAGCCAGCCTGGTGGCATAGTGCGTAAGTTTATGTGCTCCCCTTCGGTGGCCTGGGGTTGGTGGGTTCAGATCCAAGGTATAGACCCACACACTGCTTGTCAAGCCATGCTGTGGCAGCATCCCACATACAAAATAGAGGAAGATTGGCACAGATGTTAGCTCAGCAACAATCTTCCTCACCAAAAAAAAGGAATTGTAGTATTTACTTGCATTTCACAAAGAATATTATAGAGTGTCCACATTGTGCCACACAGAAACTCTTCTTAAAACCCCTTTTCCTCTTTTTCTATCATACCCCACAGCTGCTCTGGAGCAGAGCACTCTCAAACCTCCCAAATTCTCTCACACTCCTCAGCCTACGTGGCCTTCCTGCACTCCCCCTCACCCCGAATTCCTACTCTACAGATTGGTCTCTCTAGTTTCTGTTTTCTTTCCTTAACCTTCAATTAGAACCTAAATTCTTCACTATACGGGGGATCCAGGAACTGGCCCAGCAAGCAAGACTCTTCGTCCCTGTCCTCCTGCCTCTCAGTTTTAGTCTTTCTCTGCCCATTATCTCGATTTTCCACCACAAAAAAAGCTGAGGAATCTGGGCTTTTCCTTAGAAGGTGAGATGGTAAGAAAGATGGCTAAAACAAAATTCTACTAATAAATTTTGTCCCCAGCTTAAAATGAGTGCCAGGAACTGTGTGAAGTGCTTTGCATACGTTTTTATTTATTTATTTATTTTGCTGAAGAAGATTAGCCCTGAGCTAACAGCTGTGCCAATCTTCCTCCACTTTATATGTGGGTCACTGCCAAAGCTTGGCTGCTGACAAGTGGTATAGGTCCATGCCTGGGATCTGAACCCATGAACCCAGGCCACCAAAGCAGAGTGTGCTGAACTTAACCACTACACCATGGTGCCAGCCCCTGGCCCCCCTCCATTTTCTTGTTTGAACCTCACAGCTACCTTGTGTGGGAGATCTTGGACTCCAGAACTTTTGACTCAGAACTGCAATACTTGGTTAACTAGAACATGCCACCTTTCTCTATAAAAAATCTAGCCACAGACAAATTTTTATCACTGGCATATTGACATACATTGGTATAGTTTGCTCATTGAGGTCCCTTTATTGCAAAAATTAATCTAATACTGTAAGCAAATATTTTGCTATTGAAAAAATTGAGTTTATAGTTGATGCTCCAATTTGAATCCAGTTTAGGACTTAAACATTTATTCATTTGACAAAACATTTATTGATGATGTTAATGTACCAGGAGCTCAGATATACAAAGAGATGAAAACCAATTAATAAAGCAAACAACACGTAGACCCAAAACATCTATTATGAACTCAGTGCTTTGTCAAGTGCTTTGAGAGAATTTTTTTTTATATGTTTTGGGCAGACCAAATGAAAGAAACATTATATAATTGGAGTGGGGTTAAATTTTTCAAATGCTGGAGGAGGGTTAACCTTCAGCTCTTTTCCTTAGATCTCTCTGAATAATGGTCCTGATGGGAGACAGCAGGCTAAGCAGTGGAGAGAGGAGGAAGAAGAAGGGAAAGGGGTCCTTAGAACCTGCCCATCATTGGACCATCAGTGCCACCAGAATGCCCAGACATGGCTTTCCCAGGAATTACAAGGGATAAAAAGATAATAGGCTCCTCAGCAGATGAGTGCCAGAAGGAATTTATTTTACTGACAAGTAAGATTTTAACATTCCTGTCTGAGGTAGAAGAAACAACCTCCTGTTGAGCATTTATTGTGTCCATGAGTGACTTCATTAATACTCCTTATTTTCTGAGCTTGGGTTAGCCTGATTCCCAGGCTTTAAAAATGTTGTCAGGGGGGCCGACCCCGTGGCCGAGTGGTTAAGTTCTCGCGCTCTGCTTCAGCAGCCCAGGGTTTCGCTGGTTCGGATCCTGGATGCAGACATGGCACCGCTCGTCGGACTATGCCGGGGCAGCGTCCCACATGCTGCGGCCGGAGGGACCCACAACTAAAATAAGCAACTATGTGCTGGGAGGATTTGGGGAGAAAAAGCAGGGGAAAAAAAACTGAAAAAAAAAAAATGTTGTCAGGGCCTGGTACCTCTTGAGCTGTGAGGGGAAACCAGCTGTCTTAGGGTATGTCTTCCTGTGTTTCCTGTGTTTCTTCTGAGGAACAATGCAAATTGGAGAAAGATAACCTCCAGAGACAGGGTGAAATCAAGTGCTAGTGCTAACAAAAGCAAGAAAACATCCAGAAGGAGAAAAAGCTCTCATATCCGGTCTTCACTCAGTGTGGCCGAGCCTCTGTTCTCCACCCCGTTCCGTCCTCAGGGCGTTAGGTTAAGACTGTCCCTCCAAAATGAGCTAAGTCTTCTTTTAGTCAGAAAAGAAAACACCCCCCACCCCATGATGGGAAATATTAGGCTTTCTACCATTCAACAAACATTTTTATCCCTTAATGGAACAAAACAGCTAATTCATTTCTCCAGCTTTTTCTTTTTACATACAGTCTCCTTCAGGGAAGAAGTGGTGTTTGCTTGTCTTACTGAAATCAGGGTCAGACCCAGACATCCCTCAGAGTCAGGAAGTCAGGCCTGGCAGCATCCACACTCGACAGTTTCTCCCACTCTGCCAGACCTTCAGGGCCTTCCTTAAAACTTCACTTTGCTTTTCCCTCCCCCAAAGTTGAGAATCACAGTTGCATTTAGTTGAAAATATTTAATGCCAGTTCTTTAGGGCCTTCTTTTAGTCGTCAGCCTGTGCAGCCTGTGGCAGGATAGGGATATGCTAATATAGATGCTTGGTTAAAACAAAATAGTATATATAATGACATATAAAATGTGTATTTAAATATAAATGTATATATATATATATATATATATAACGATATTGTTCAGCTGAGGTCTCAAAGCAATCATTTAAAATGAAACTTTCCATGAACCCACCCCATCCAGAAGTAACAAATCCTTCTTTTAACTCCCAGAGAATTCTGTGCTTCAAGTTCAAGTATGACTCTAAAGACATTTTACATTTTGTTATAATTATTTGAGTATATATGTGCAGATATATAAAGCATATGTTTGTGAGGAATATACACATATATGCACACATGTTCTACCTTTCTACCTACTGGATCCTTAGCTCATTAAGAATAGAGTTTTGTTGTGTTTTTCTTTGTATTTCCCAGCACAGAGGCACTCAGCAAATGTCAGTTGAATATACTGTAACGATAAAAGCTAATACAGGGATTTCACATAGGCTGCCCCTGGGCTGGACCTCCTAGAGGGCAGCAGGCTAGGATATTGATAACATTCTGGCCAATGGTTTCCATTGCCCTGCTCCAGCCTATATTTTGGCAAAAGCAAATGAAAGGTTTTGCTTAAAGTTTGTACTTACAGCACGATTGCATGATAGAGGATTAAGGAGCACTAGGAGGTAAAAAGGTTAATTATAACTGCTGAGTATTTGGCTTTTCCGTGTTTAGTCTGTTTGCAGTTTGGCAGAATAAGCTTTGCAAAGTCCTCAGGTTTTTTTTTTCACACAAGTTCCCAGGAAATGTTACTTTATAGTAAGTACTTTATATTATTTGAGTTTTTTTTTCTTTGACTCTAAGGATGTGGCCTATGCGAGCATGGATTTGCCCTTTCTGCCTCCTTGAATTCAAATGGTTGCAATGTTATCACCATGTGACTTTACCCTCTACCGCAGTCACCTGGTGGGTCCATGGATGGACACTGACCCAAGCTGGGCCATTCAGAGTTACCCTCTCTCTGAGAATGGAGCTCTAAGTTTTAAGTAAGGGGCTGCTAGAAATCATCTTTGACCATGTGGACTAAGAAACAGAAAATAGACCAGAATGAAAGAGATGCACAGAAAGAAAAAAAAAGATGAGCGAGAGAGCCCTGACAGCATCCAAGTGTCTGCTTCCAATTATTCTAAGTCTTAGCGGAATATAAATGATCTTTAAGTTGTGTCGGTAAAGTCGATGCTGTGGTGTGCTGCCCACATCCGCCCCATCAGGGTTGACGTACCCATTCCCCCAGATGCCGGGAATGTCTGTTGCTGATGGCTCTTAGCTGAGTCACTTCCCAGAACTTGCCCTTGGACTAAAGGAAATGCTTAGACCAAGGTCACACACCCTCTCCAGGGGCAGCCTACATCCAATGATTGGTTGATATGTGGGTATAAAGCCCTGGGCTCCTTGCATCAATATGGGACGACTCCAGAGCTCTCCGTGGCGTTGACCGTGGCGTTGACTACAACTGTATCACAGTTCAACCGTGCCCTCTGCCCAATCCTCCTTTCCTCACTCCCTTACAAGTGTTGATTCAAAGAGTCCTGCCTGCTAAACTTTCTGCATGCAAATCTCTGTCTCCATCTGTTTCCTGAGAAGCCTGAGTTAAGACAGTGGGTGTGGCAGAGATGCCATACAATGCACTCTCCCTTTCTTCCTTTGTAATGTGGCTCATAACGTAGCCTTGCAATAAATCACTCCACCATTATTATTTAAGCTAGCACAAGTGGCCTCTTGTTTTTTGCAACTGAAAGGGTTCTCATATATTATTTCCTTATGATAAATTTCTAGAAGTCAAATTAATCTTACACAAGAGATACATATTTTTAGGACTTTTGATCCCAATTGCCACATCATCCTTCAGAAACATCGCACCAATTTACATTCTCATCAATAGTGTGTGAAAGTAACCATTTCCCAGACTCTGCACACACACAAAAAGGATATTATCCTTTTTTTATTCATTCATTCAACAAATGTTTATTTAGTACCTGCTATGTGCCTGGCTATATACTAAGGGCTGGGGAGAAATCTCTGCCTTCCTGGAGCTTGCATCCTAGATGTGAAGAGACAGGCAACTAAAATGAGTAAGTTGTATTGTATACCAGAAGGTGGGAAGTGCTAGACATATAGAGCAAGGAAGGGGGGAAAGCAGTGCAGGGGATAAGGGGTATCCATTTTAAGCACAATGATCAAGGAAACCCTCACTGAGCTGGTGACTTTTCAGCAAAGATTTGATGGAGGTAGAGGAACAAGGCATGAGAGTATGTGGGGGAAGAAGATTTTTGGCAGCAAATTCTCAAGGCTGGATCACACGTGGTATGTTCAAACAACAGCAACCAGGCCAGAGGCTGGAGCGGAGGGAGCAAGGGGGAGAGTGGAAGATATGTGGATAGTGAGGCAGCGGGGGCTGCTACGTGGTCCTGCGGACCGTGGCTTTTCCTAGCAGAGATGGAGAGCCATTGGAGGGACTGGGGTAGAGGAGTGACCCGTTCTGACTCATGATTCAAACGGCGCCCTCTGGCGGCCGTGTTGGGAAAAGACTGTCGTGAAGGCAAAACTGGAAGCGGAGACCAGCTCGGAGACTTTGCCTCAGACCAAAAACAGTCTTTCATTGTTGTTTATTTTGCACTTGAGCATTTTACATATAAATTGGTTGTTTGTACTTCTTCCATTGGAAACAGCCTATTTTAAGATTTTTGCTGTTGTTTCTATTAGCGTATTTACCTTTTGTTATGGATTTTCCATGAAAGCATGACGCTCTTTGTCATATATGTGTAGTTCACTGTCCCCAATTTTTCTTTCAATTGAATCTTGTTTATGACTTTTTTTTTAGATTGATAAATTTTTAATTTTTATGAGGATATATATATATTTTTTTTAAAAAAAGCTTTTCTTTATGGGTTCTGCTTGTGATATCATACTTAGGAAATATTTTGCCAAGATTATTTCTTCAGTCTAGGCTTTTTTATTCGCAAGCAACAGAAGCTGGCTTAATTAAAGAGAAACTCATTCTAATTCTTGAGATTTAAACTGGAACCTAGAGGTAGGAGATCTAACCAGGCCACGTGAGATTCTGGAACTGGGAACTAAAACCTTACCTGAAACCAAAGCATCTTTCCCATTTCTTTCTTTACCTGCTCTCTCCTCTCTGCTGCTCTCTAAGCACCTGCTTCATACTTCTCTGTTCTCTGATAAATCGTTTATCTGTACTGTGGCCACCCCAGTTCTAGCACCATTGAAAAGTAGACTAGCATCTCTGTGCCCCAATTTCCATTTGTGGGGAAGAGAAGCTAATTCACACAGTCCATCCAGTAGACTGGGCCAGTTCCTCCCCCTCCATGACACATAAGCTGTGTCCAGGGAGGGCTGGAGTCCCCAGCTCTAAGGGGCTTATCGTGAGGGGGGCTTGTGGAGAAAGGGCAGTTCTCAAAGGGAACAGGGGACATGCATTGAACATATGCTGTAAAAGAAGTATAATCCACATTCATCTACATTTTATTCTAGTACTTTTATGATTTTAAATTTTCCAGGCATCTGAAATCAATATTTGTGTAAGGTGTGCTTTAGAACTATCACTTTATTTTATCGTATATTTTATGGTAAAATGTTAACCACTCGTCCCCAAAATTTGATAGGAAAAAGTGGAACTTGTGCCAAGATTGCTACTGAGATAAACCAGATGTCTTATATCGGAGATTGTTTAAAGTGCTTTGATGACTATTGCTATTTAAATAATATTTATCTGATTGTTGGAAATTCCTCTGGGTTATATGTTTTGTCGTTCCTTATCAATTAAAGGACAGGCCAAAGGATAGAATCAGACAAACGTGATTACTCTACCTAATGGTTCATTGACATGAGGAGGATGGGAGCCACCAGCAGGCCACCACATTCAAGGAATCCTTGTCCAGACCTTGGCAGACAAACAGCTGAATTTAGAAAGGCACTGTCGGTCAACAGACTGCCACGTCTTCCCCGTCCCTTCTTCCTGTGGGAAAGGAGCGTCTCTAGATTGGATAAATCACAGAGATGATTGAAGCAGAGACCAGCCAAACAAATTTAACAATCTGGCAAGATTGTTGTATTTATTTTGAGGGCGCTCGTTATTTTCTCAGATAACTTTTGAATAAATTAATTATATCATGATTTTTTTTCACAAGTAGCCAAATAACTGCAGGCAAATTATTTTGCTGATTCTCAGTTTTTTCACTTACTAAATGTCAAGTTGAACTAGATGATTTCTGTTTCCTACAAATATAAAAAGTCTGATTTATTGATTCACTAGTTTCCCGTGTAGAAATGTGCTGGGCTGTATGAAATCATTAAGTAAATGCTGTATTCCCCAAGAAATTTCACTTCCACCAGAGCCAACACCTCCAAAGATGAACTTAGAAAACACACATTAAGAAATTAGCACACATTTAATAATTTCTCTGACAGGAGTGATTGGGAGAGGAGTAGCATTATCACCTCTTTTCCAAATCTCTTTTTTTCTCCCCAAAGCCTCAGTACATATTTGCATATCCTACTTGCAAGTCATTCTAGTTCTTCTATGTGGGATGCAGCCACAGCATGGCTTGATGAGCTGTATATAGGTCTGTACTCAGGATCCAAACCTATGAACCCCGGGCCACTGAAGCGGAGTGTGTGAACTTAACCACTCTGCCACGGGGCCAGCCACTCTTTTCCAAAGCTTTAGTTGAGACTTTGTAGAGAACATTTTTAACAGCTTTTTTGAGGTATAATTGACATATGACAAACTGTACATATTTAAAATGTACACTTTGATACATTTAGACATATGTATATACCCATGAAACCATCACCACAATCAAGATAATAAACATATCCATCACCCCAAAAAGTTTTCTTGTTTTCCTTTGTAATTTCTTCTTCTAGTTGCTCCCCCTGGAAAACCACTAATCTCCTTTCTGTCACTACAGATTAGTTTGCATTTTTTAGAATTTTATATAATGCCATTGTGTGCATCAACAGTTCATCCCTTTTTACTGCTGAGTAGTATTCCATTGTGTGGATACACCAGTTTGTTTATCCATTCGCCTTTTGATGGGCATTTGGGTTGTTTCCAGTTTGGGACCATTATAAGCGAAGTGCTATGAACATACACGTCCAGTCTTAGTATATGCACATGCTTCCATTTCTCTCGGGTAAATATCTAGGGGTAAAATCATTGGGTCAGATGACAAATGCAGATTTAACTTTTTAAGAAATAACCGAACTGTTTTGCAAAGGGGCTGTGCAGTTTTATACCAACAGTATCTGAGGGCTCCTACTCCTCCACATGCTCATCAGCACTTGGTATGGCCAGTCTTTTAAATTGTACCCCTTCTAATTGGTGTGCAAATGTGTCTCATTCATCTTGAGCGGAGAGACGTGAGGAAAGAGAATCGGCACTGCTCCATTCTAGGGAAGATGCTGGTGTGAGCACCTCACGCCCCTTGGCTCACTCGAGCTGCCCTAGTGCTTGTTCCTGGTGAGCTGATTTTGTGACTTTGAAAGCCAGCCCACACCTTCTAAGAGATTTCCTGCATCTTCGAGGCAGCCAGGACAGGCCCCTGTTGCTCGTAGCCACACACCGCCCTCCGCCGTAAGTGCTCTTGGTTCCCTCTGCCTGGCAGGCTCTCCTTCATCTCCTCCTGGTAACAAACCCACCCATCGCCAAGCCACCGCATCTTTGCCTCTAGATCCCGTTGTCTCTAAACCAAGATCTACTCCTCTGATACTCTGGATATATCAGCCAATAAATCCTTTTAACTTAGTCTAGTTTGAGCCAGGTTTCTGTCACTTACGACCAACATCACCCTGTGCCTGACGTTCCCCTCGTCTGTCCTGTACGTGTGCATTCAGTGCCGAGCATAGGGCCTGGGGTCAGCAAGTGCTGAGAGAATAAATAAACGACCATATTCTTAAAATCAAAGACATTTTTATAAATCTACAGAAGACAGAAAACTGGAAAGGTTGCTCTGAGAGGCATCGCGGTTAAGCCCACCTCTTCTGAAGCCAGACTGCCTGGGTGTAAATCCAGCTCTGCCATTATCACCTCTGTGACCTTAGGCAAGTTATTCATTTCTCTGTGTCTCAGCTCCTTCAACCCTAAAATGGAGATGGTCATAGGAGCTACCTCATTAAGTTGTTAATTTACAAAAAGCACTTATACAATGCCTGAATCATTCAAGCACTCTTTTTATTTTTGTTTTGTTTTGTTTTGATTCTGCTAATTTCTTGGATGATAGAGTCAAGATTGAAAAAGACTTTGATGTGCTGTCAAGGAATGATATGCTAAAACCTCAGTTACTAGTTGTGGGATCTTAGAGGAAATGCCTACTTTCCCTGAGAAGCAGTCTCTTCCTACTTAACCATGCACATAGAAAGTCCCATACTCTGGCTCAAATAAGCTGACAATATAAGACCCTGAGTTTGGGGAGTGGTATGGGGTTAGCTGACCACAAGTCCATTTTGAGCTAGTAAAATGGCAAGGTTCTCATAAAACTTTCAAAGACCAGACTGCATTGCTAGGGGTAGTGTCAATTAAGGAAGACTATAATCCTTAGGTCCTCTGCTCAGCGTTCGTCAAGAGTACACACTCAGCACTTGGACAGGCTGGGGAGCCTCTGGTAGAGAGCAAGAAGAAAGTGATGGTGCAGCAACCGTGTAATTTGAAGAATAGTTGAGAGCCTTTGAAATGCTTGTTCTGAATAACAGGACACTCAGAGAAGATGAAATTACAGTCTTCAGACACTTAAAGCGCTCTCCTGTGGAGGAGGGGTGGGACTTCATGTGACATGCTCCAGAAGCCCTGGGAGGAAGGCCCCAGGTGGCAGACCCTGGCTCAGCGTGAGGACGTGCTCTTTCCCTGCGAGAGCTGTCCGGTGATGGAGAGGGCTGCTCGCAAAGCTGCAAGCCTCTGACCCCGAGACGAGCGGGGCGAACGCGAGTTGACGGACACACTAGCAAAGAATCCTAAACGTGAGAGGGATGGGTCATACGTGACTGCTCTCTTTCATTTCACATTCTAAAAATACAAGACTCTATTTTTTGAAGATTTTGGTTTTTAGATTTAAAGGAGGTTAACACTAGACTAATGAATTGCAACTTTTGAAAAGTAGAAGCAGCTGCCTGTGTCGGTTGCCTTTTGCCCGAAAGACCCCATGGGAGTGGAAAGGGCCATGGCTCCCTCCCAGGGCAGATTGACCCCAACTGGTTCTGTCTTCAGAATGGTGCCCATGCAGCTAGGGTCGAGTCTACTTTCACTACTGCTGAGACTCATGGCCACAGCCCCAGAAGGACCCAGAAGCAGCACTGGTCCAGCCCCAGTATAATGCTAAGATGAAGCCTTGCGAATCCATCTGGTTGCGTTTTTTCCTTTCCGTCACTTTCCTCTCCACCCTGGAGGCATAGAAGACAGAGTTGATAGCACAAATCCTGTCTGCAAATGCATTTCTTTCTAAAGAAAGAGTCACTAGAATGCTCGCAGAACAACCACCGGCTGGTGGAGCACACACTGAGTGAACACAAAGCAATTAAAATGAACTGGGGGACCAGCCTTACTCTATTGACTACACAGTGAAAGTGGTTTACTTTTTCTTTTAAAAAAACCTTCCTTCCATTTCCACACACTGCTCCACCTCCATGCTGCTTTTTTTTTTTTTAAAAAAAACGATATCTATGTGTCAGAAGATAGTATATTAAGACTTGTTTAAAAATCTATTTCTTGTATATTGCAGATTCAAACAGCAGTGAGAAATGGTCTATGGACACTGATATATATGTGTTTGTAGGAAGTAAAGTAAATATCTCGTAATACAGAAATTCTTAATTAAATACAGCTGTTTATCCAAATAGTGGCAGCAAGAGGGGGCAGTCAGCGAATCACTGAAACTCCCTGGACCTCTACTGTTGCTTTTCCTGGAATTTTTTGTTGTTGTTGTTGTTCGGAGTTTGCTTTTTCTGAGTATAAAAGCAGTATATAATCATTATAAAAAATCTAGAATATATGGAAAGTTATGAAAAAGTTTTTAGGTTCAGAAATGAATATAAAAACAAAAAATGGACATTTGAAGTGGTTGGTATACATGTATTAAATGTGCTTGAGCTGTTTTTACACACAACACTTCTGATATCAGATGTATTGGTTTTTCCCCACGCCAATCAATTCTCCAACTCTCCAGACACCAACTGGGTGTCCTACAATTCAGTTCAATTCTGACCCTGACTCCCCAGAGTCAGTGCAGACCCCATGAGACAGCCCAGTCAAAAGGCCAGGTTGTCACCTGTACTTCTGACCAACCAACCAGCTATAAATCTCATGACCCCCTCCTCAGGTTTGATAATTTGGTAGAACAGCTCACAGAACTCAGGAAAGCACCATACTTACTGGTTTATTATAAAGGATACAACTCAGGAGCAGCCAAATGGGAGAGCTGCATAGGGCAAGGTATGTGGGAAGGGGCACAGAGCTTCCATGCCCTCTCTGGGTGTGCCACCCTCCCAGCACCTCCCTGTGCCCACCAACCTGGAAGCTCTCCAAACCCCATGGTTTAGGGGGTTTTGTGGAGGCTTAATTATGTAGCCATGAGTGATGAAATCATTGGCCATTGGTGACTGAACTCAGGCTCCAGCCCCTCTCCCCTCCCCAGGGGTCAGGGGTTGGTGGAGCTGCAAGTTCCAATCATAAACCAGGTCTTGGTCAAGCAGCTCCAACACTGAAGCTGTCTAGGGTCCCCCAGGTGCCAGTCATCTCATGAGCACACAAAAGACATCTATCACTCTCCAGAGATCCTAAGGGTTTTAGGTGCTGTGTTGTCAGGAACTTGGGACAAAGACCAAATATATATATTTCTTATGCCACAGTGCTCCTTTAAAAAATATTTAAGGAGGCTGGCCCCATGGCCTAGTGGTTAGGTTCAGCATGTTCCATTTCGGTGGCCCGGGTTCACGGGTTCAGATCCTGGGCGTGGACCTACACCATGTCCACCATTGTCATCCATGTTGTGGCAGTGACCCACAGATAAAACAGAAGGAGTCTGGCACAGATGTTAGCTCAGGGCTAATCTTCCTCAAGCAAAAGAAAAAGAGAAAGATTGGCAATGTATGTTAGCTCAGGGTGAATCTTCCTCACCAAAGAAAAAAAAATTTAAATGCCCTAACAATAGGTGCTGATAGGTTAGTCTCCTTCTGAGGATCTCAGAGCAATTTACCACTACCCCTTCTCTGACTGTAAAAGGGTAGAATGAGTCTTCTAGTCTTTAAAAGCATACTGATCCTTTCAAGCTCTTTGGGTACTCAGCACTGATTAATTCACTAGTAAATAGTCTCAAGGAGGCAATGTACTGATGCAATCTGTGCTTGTAACTTTGTTGACTCCTTTGCTGGAAACAGAGACTGGATCAAAGTGTTCTGGGTCAGCCAATAGAAGGGCAGAATTTAAAGACCATCAGCCAAATACCTGGCTGATTCATTTTAATTAAAATCGTTCTGCTAAAGGGCTTTCCTTCTTTGTATGGTTATAAATGCCAGGCAACCTAATTCACAATTTCTGGCAATCCCTGAGCACTGGGGTTCTGAGTGTGGCCCTGAGGAGCAGGGTCAGCAGCCCTGGGAACATTAGAAAGGCACATTCTTGGCCCACCTCACACCCACTGAATCAGAAACTCGGGTGGGGCCCAGTGCTGGGGTTCAACAAGCCCTCCAGGTGATCCTGGTGAAGGCTCAAGCTTGAGAATCACTATCTTAGGCAACCCCCGCCCCCGCCCCCATCTTGGAGAACTGGCTCTAATTGGCTTACCCCCTTCAACTCCAGTCATATGTTTATCTAGATCTGCGTGCCGGTTACTCAGGTACTTAAATCCATAAAAACCTTCTAGGCTCAGGGCTGGCCCTGTGGCCAAGTGGTTAAGTTCACGCGCTCTGCTTCCCCTGCCCAGGGTTTCATTGGTTTGGATCCATTCCCTGCCACGATGGGCCGTTCCACTGCCAGCCAGGGTGGCCTGTCTGCAGCAACCCCGAGGGATTTATGGACGTCGTTTAGCAGTGAGTTAGTCCCCAAGCAACAACCTCAACTTGTGCAATATCATCCCGGGTAGGTCTCCGAGACGTGGGGCAGACGCAGAAAGCCCTAAGGGGACAGCTGGCAGCAGGTGGGAGGAAGCACCGGGCCCTCAAGCTGGAGAAGCGCAGCAGCAGAGGTCAGGAAGCCGCGATAAACACTCAGCTGCTGCGGGCTGTACACACAAGTCTTGGGCCAGAGAGCAGCCATGGCCAAGAAGCCACGAACCATACAAAGGAGAACAGACCTGCTGAGGCGACCTCTCTTCTGCCGACACGGTCCTGGGAGGAGGAGTGTGAGAAAGGGGGAGGAAGGAGGCCCGGCAAGAAGGCCCCTGCAGGATCACGGCCTCCAGCAGGCGTCTGTCCTCTGTCCCGGCCATAAGGGTGAGGTGCAGACCCCTGAGAGCCACGGTGTCAACGCTGCATTCAGTCTCCGAACCACAGAAATCCTCTGCCTCAGCCCTGCGGTGCCCTGCATCTCCTGAAATGGAAAAAAAAAAAAAAAAAAAAACCCAACTCCCCTAGCTCTCCCATCCCGACCCACCAAGAACCGCCTTCTGGATTAGCCGCCCCTCCCGCACTCTTACTCGGGGCACCCATGCTAGACTTTGCGCCTGGGCACGCTGTTGCTCATCCCCATGCTGCTGGGAACCGCAGCCTCCCAGAGCGAAGGCTCAGCGAGAGAGAAGCTGTAGAAACGCTGCACCAGCAGGTGGACCCAGAGGCCGCGCTCCGCGGCGCGCATGCGCACAGCCGCCCGCCCGCCCGAGTCCCCTGCGGGGCTTCGCTGTCCCTCGCCTCGTGAGTTAGGTCAAAGGCGACATGTTTCATTCAAGTACACCCTACAAGGTATTTTCCAGTCCACCTTTGCCCAGTTGAAATGGAAACAAATTTAAAATCATTCTTATCCAAATCTATGAAGTTTTCCCTCATTTCCCAGACCTTTTCATGCTGGGAAGCAGCTGCGGGCGTGTGGGGTTCCCGCTCCTACCCAGTTCTGTGTCTGATGCTTCCGTTGCACTAGTTTCGCTATGGTGGATGCTTGTTAGTTCCTTTGGCTACTCCGCATCCAAACTTTATTTCTATGCTGGGCGAGTCTTCCATTGCATAAGTCTTGGTGAGTAAAGTCCCTCCCAGCACAGAACCTGAAGGGGAGAGGTAATCCTTCTCTCCATCCCCGGGGAGTTAGCGTGGGCACCTGGGGTCCTGAGTTCAACCAATGGGATGCTGCCCCCTGTGACTTTAACTCTTGAGCAATAATGCAAAGATGAAGGGACCACTGAGAAATTATTCACTGGGACAACAGTACAGTTTGAATAAGTATTCAGGGGTAGCAGGACTAGTGGCCGCTTCCTAGCCACATTGTCCTCAAGTGTGACCTTGCCACCTAACTAGCCAAGGCTAGTTTCCCTTCTTGCTCTCCTCTAGCTACCTTTGTGCTCGCTGTCCACTCTCCCCGTCTATGAGACCTGGGCTCCTTTCCCCAGATCTCAGGGGACCCCAATCATTGCGGCCACAGCAGCCTCTGTGATCCAGACCGTGCTGTGGGGTGCTGATCCTGGCTGTGCGGGAGCTGGTTTTCCTGATGATTCCTGCATGCCTTCTGCTGAGAGCCAGCATTCAGCTCCTTTTTTAGTGGTTTTGTTTCAGGGATGACAGTTTTCAGCCAAATTCAGAGGAGCTTCTCTCTGTGTGAATGCAGTACTTTTGGCCACACAGGAGATGCGGTAGGGCTGCCATAACAAATTACCACAAACTGAGTGGCTTAAAGCAACAGAAATGTATTCTCTCACGGTTCTGGAGGCCAGATGTCTGAAATGAAGGTGTGGGCAGGTTTGGTTCCTTCTGGAGGTTCTGGGGGAAAATCTGTTCCTTGCCTCTCTCCTCGCTTCTGGGGTTGCTGGCAGTCTTCGTATTCACTGGCTTGCAGCTGCCTCACTCCACTACCTGGCTTGTCTTCACATGGCCCCCTTATCTGTGTCTCTGAGTCTTCCCCTTTTCTATCATTTCTATGACGCTTGTCATTGGCTTTAGGCGTTCCCTAATCTGAGATTGTCTCGTCTTGAGATCCTTACCTTAATTACATCTGCAAAGACCGTTATTCCACATAAGGTCACACTTTGAGGTTCCAGGTGGACATCTTTTGGGGGCCACAATTCAACCCACCACACAGGGTCTTTCCGTATGACAGCTTCCTCCCAGGGCTGGGCCAACAGGCTGTGTGTGGGACACCAATCCAGAGCCTCTGTCTGCAAATGCAGCTCACTTTCCTCAGTTCTCCCATCTCAGGGTAAGTGATGCGCTCTCTCCTGCGCCCCCTCCATCCCCCTCTCCATCTGAGAGCTTTGAACTCTACTGATGCTCAGTTCAGGGTTCCCACTTTCTCCTGATAGGCCTATGGCACTCTAACAAAGCTCTCTTTGGGCCGTGTTTGACATCCCAGAATTCCTAGATAATTTGCAGTAGATCACACAATAATCCTTCCATAGCTGTCAGGTTTCTTGGTTACAAACTACATTTAAAAGCAGCCTCCCCTTATCCGGGGGAATTGTTCTAAGGCCCCCAGTGGATGCCTGACACAGTGGATAGTACTGAACCCTATACATACTATGCTTTTTCCTATACATACATACCTATGATAAAGTTTAATTTATAAACTAGGCAGAGTAAGAGATTAACAACAGTAACAATAAAACAGAATAATTATAGCAATATACTGTAATAAAAGTTACCGGAGATCTTAGCAACCTGAGCATGTGATTTTTTTTCTTTCTTTATTATGTCGAGAACTATCTCGATATTTATTATATCGAGAACCTTTTCACTTAAAGGAAGCCCTTTACAGCTTCTCTTTGGCATATCCGAATTGCCAGCATCACTCCTCTTGCACTTTAGGGCCATTAGTAAGTAAAATAAGGGTGACTTGAACACAAGCACTGAGATACCACAACAGTTGATCTGATAACTGAGATGGCTACTAAGTGACTAATGGGTGGGCGGTGTATACAGTGGGATTCACCAGACAAAGGGCTGGTTCGCTGGGTGGGAGGGAGCAGGATGGTGCAAGATTTTATCAGGCTGCACATAACAGCACCTAATTTAAAGCTTATGAATTATTTATTTCTGGAATTTTTCATTTAATGTTTTTGGACTGCAGTTGGCCCAGGGTGGCTGAAACCCTGGAAAGTGAAGCTGTGGATAAGGGGGCACTACTGTATCTAATAATGTAAACTACTGGCGTTTCAAAGTACCTCTTTAATTATAGATGGGGGAAATCTACTTTAAAATGTGACATGATGCAGGTCTTCTTTGACCACGTCTATAAAGCTCTATTGTTAGAAGAGGGCAAGTTGTTATCAGAGGTTGAGAGATGCATTTAAGACTCCGGGGGCAATGGCTTCCCTGACAGCAGCAACAAGGTGACTTATGAAATTGCTCCTTCACCAAACCCAGGATCCTGAGAGCTGAGGACATGCCAGGTGCCCAGAACACAGTTTTATGTTTGGGTTACAGCTTTTGGAACTTGCTAGAAAGTTCCTGCTTGGCAATGTTGTTCCTTAGTTCTTTGTTCCCAGTTCCAGCTTTGCCTCTCCATTGCAGACTGGACCTGCTTCTAACCCTGTGTGCCTCTTTCTTCAGTCTCTGGCTGAGACACACAGACGAGGCCTGGCAGATGTCTCAGAAGCAAGGATATCAAATGGCAATCAGCGCAGTTAACTCTGCCTTTCTCGTCAGCAGCGCTCCAAATGTCAATCATTACAATACTTAAGTCTTCTAGTCTTCAGCCATTAATGTAATGAAATAATGAAATGTGATCACTTTTAAAATTTAACTCAGAGTAGAAGAAAGACTTTAAAAAAGACCCATAAAAAATAGGATTCCTTTTTTCAGCACTCTGAGTGGAAAACAAAGAGAGAAAGGGCTTCTGTAAATTGAATATATAAAGTTTCTGAAATTATAGAAACTACTGCAACTTCTGGATCTTAAAACATAGCAGAGTTAGTTTGTAAAAGCAGCTAATTCTTTGTCTAGTTTCTTTATGGCAAACGGTGTTTAGGTAAATCCTTAACACATAGTGGGTGCTCAATTAATGTGACAGTTACTGCCTACTGTGTGCTAAGGACTGCAATTGCCATAACTTATTAATCCTCAGAACAATTCTCCAATATAGACACTTATTTTCCTCATTTTATAATTGGAGAAATTCATAAGTGAGTCAAATCTTGTTTTTGCAACAGAGCTCATCATGATTTTTCTACAACAACCTACTGCATAATAGTCTAGCTATATTCTGCCTGAAGTTACCTTTTTGACCTATCTAAAATTGAACAGGTAGATAGTCTTTTTTTTTTTTTTTGAGGAATATTAGCACTGAGCTAACATCTGCCACCAATCCTCCTCTTTTTGCTGAAGAAGACTGGCCCTGACCTAACATCCATGCCCATCTTCCTCTACTTTATATGTGGGACGCCTACCACAGCATGGCTTGCCAAGCAGTGCCACGTCTGCACCCGGGATCCAAGCCTGCAAATCCCGGGCCCCCGAAGCGGAGTGTGCGAACTTAACCTCTGTGCCACCGGGCCGGCCCTGAACAGGTAGACATTCTAAATCTAGTTCTGAGGGTTATTCTGCAAAAGAGAAATAATAGAATGCTGACCCATGAGGGACCCCCATCTCTGTGGAGGTGCGGTTTGTGACTTATGCTGTTATACTGTTGTACTTTTATAACTATACTATTATACTGTTATAACAGCAAAAATTACAAAGTAAACCCATCCCCATGCTTTTACCCCTCGCGCTTTCTCCATTGGGTACAGAGTCAGTCGCCTCGAGGGGAAAGTCTTTTCTGCAGAGTGGGCCCTCCCCCCTCACCACCCCCTCCCAAGAAGGAAAGTTTCTACTCTCAGCTCCTGCGCCCCCCACCAAGACTCTGCCAGCTTTAGAATGCCAAAGGCCTGGTCAACACTTGACAGAGATGCATGCAGCATAATCCACTTAACCCAACTACCCTAGCAGAGGAGTGATGTCCTGAGAAACAGGTTAATTAGTAGGATATTACTCATGGAGGGAGCTCAGAGCACTGTCTTCTGCTTTATCAGAAAGGACACGAGGTTATTCTGACCAAAATGTCACCTTTCTTGGTTGCTTAACAAATTTCACAGTTCTTACACTAAGGGAAAAAATCTGAAAAGAACACATTAAGCTACTTCATATACAAGTTGAAATGATTCTAAGGTAGTAGAAGTTCCTTTAATAACTCTACATTGTGGGCTTATAGACTGTCTAACAGTTTACACTCTCCACTTAGATCCTGTGACTTTTTCCCAACTCCATACCACTACACCCAAATCTCTATCCACCTCTATTCATGCTGAATTAAATTTTTTTGAAAAGGAGTAAGGGTGGGGCTGGTCCGGTGGTGCAGCAGTTAAGTTCGCACATTCTCCTTTCGCGGCCCTGGGTTCACCGGTACGGACATGGCAAGCCATGCTATGGCAGGTGTCCCATATAAAGTATAGGAAGATGGGGCACGGATGTTAGCTTTGGGTCAGTCTTCCTCAGCAAAAAAGAGGAGGATTGGCAGCAAATGTTAGCTCAGTGCTAATCTTCATCAAAAAAAAGAAAGAAAGAAAGAAAGAAGAAATATAAAAAAGGAGCAAGGAATACTTTAGGCCAGGGTTTCTCAATCTCAGCACTATTGAGCCAGATAATTCTTTGTGGGGAGTGGGGGTTGTCCTGTGCATTGTAGGATGATTAGTGGCATCCCTGACTTCTATCTACTAGATACCAGTAGCAACCTCCCATTTGTGACAACCAAAAATGTCTCCAGACATAGCTGAATATCCCCCAGGGGGCAAAATCACCCCTGGTGGGGAACCGTGGTTTTAGGCTCAATTATCTAAGTGTTGCAGGCAAAGGTATCTATACTGGGACAATCTCTTCAATAACACCCATCCAATTTTATTGTAAAGTCATGCTTTTGTGGATTTTGCTTTTCATTTTGGTGTGTTGCCATGTTGACTTGGGGCTTCTATATTGCATGGATATTCTTCTAAGATGTCTTATACTTTTCTAACATCATGAACCAAATGGGCTGAGCATCATCGAACTGTTTCTTTATGGCCCAGAGTCGTCAGTGGGAACATCAAGAGTTGTACGGCACTCTAACGCAGTGAACGTTGTCTTGGTGGACTGAAGCTAGCAAATGGGTCATCCTTTGCCAGTGGCCCTGGATTCTCATGCTGCTTAAATTCCTGTGTCTGCATTTTATTGTTTTTCCATATCCCTTCTTTCCTTAGGCAGTCAGATCCCTTTTTTCTTTCCCTCCCTCCCTTCCTGTTTCTCTGTCTTTCTTTTCCTATTTTTTGTTTTAATTTATAGTGTCTTCCTCCTGCTTAAATGTGCCTGACTGATTCAGTCATGTTCTTCCCTTCTAATCACTGATCCGAGTCAGGTATTGACTTATTAACCAGACATCTGATTAAAATATATTATGTTCTGGTGGAAATGTAAATTGGTGCAGTCACTATGGAAAACAGTATGCAAGTTCCTCCAAAAATTAAAAATAGAACTACCATATGATCCAGCAATCCAACTTCTGGGTACATATCCAAAGGAAATGAAAACAGGATATCAAAGAGATAGCTGTGCTCCCATGTTCATTGCAGCATTATTCAAAATAGCCAAGACATGGAAACAACCTCAGTATCCACCAATGGATGAATGGATAAAGAAGGTGTGAGATATATGCTGTCACATGTTGCTTAATAACAGGGATATGTTCTGAGAAATGCATTGTTAAGTGATTTCATCATTGTGGGAACATCTTATAGAGTTACACAAACTTGGAAGGTACAGCCTACCACCTAGATGGTCTAGCCTACTACACACCTAGGCCATATGGTCCTAATCTTACGGGACCACCATCATAAATGTGGTCTGTCATTGACCTAAATGTCGTTATGTGGTGCATGACTGTGTGTGTGTTTGTGAGAGAGAGAGAGAGAGAGTGTGTGTGTGTGTGTGTGTTTGTGTGTAGTCCCCCTAGAGATGTTGTTCAGGGCACAATCTGCACGACCATATATGGACGTTGGTTAAGGAAGATTTTCTGAAGAAAGTGACCTCTAAAGTGAGAGCTTAGATGAGGGGTAACAATGTACGCAAAGAATATGTCACTTTCATGAACCTGCGAACAGCTCACTGTAGCTGGCGCTTAGAATGCAAAGCTGAAAATAGCAAGAGATGATTCTGAAAAGGTGGGTAAAGGCCTCTTCATGAGGGCCTTGTGTCTCCTACAAAGGAGTGTGGGTTTGTTTTGAAGGCAGCGGGATAACACTAAATGGCTTTAAGCATTATTATATTTGTGTTTTATGAAGACCACTTGGGTTGCAGCGTAGAAAAGTGCAGGTGGAGAGCAGTGCTGGAGACGAGTGACCCCTTAGGAAGTGGTCACACTGGGCCAGTTGAGGGATAATTGTGGCCCGAATGAAGGTAGTGGCAGTAGAGATGTTTACTCTCACTTCTGTTGACAACTTCCTCCCTTTCACTCTCATAAACAGATTCAAGAAATATTAAGGAGGGGCTGGCCCCGTGGCCCAGTGGTTAAGTCCGCGCGCTCTGCTTTGGCGGTCCAGGGTTTCTCCGGTTCGGATCCTGGGGGCGGACATGGCACCGCTCCTCAGGCCATGCTGAGGTGGCGTCCCACACGCCACAATGAGAGAGACCTAAAACTAGAATATACAACTATGTACTGGGGGAGCTTTGGGGAGAAGAAGGAAAAATAAAATCTTTAAAAGAGAAATATTAAGGAGATATAATCAAAATAATTTTATGATTCATTAGATGTGGAAATCAAGGTTGAGTCCCAGGACTCTTCTTGGCCAATTATATTAGTAGTTCAAACTTACTGAGAATGGGATATACGCCAGGAATGATTCTTAGCATTTTATGTATATTCTTCCATTTAAACTCACCACAATCCTCTGATGTGGGAGGTATTATTATTCACGTTTTAGGAATTCAGGAACCAAGATACAAAGAAGTTAAGTAACTTGCCCAGAGTTACCAGCTAGAAGGTAGTGGAGTTGGGCTACAAACCTAAGTAGTCTACCTCCAGAGCCGTTACCCATGGGGGTACCAACTACTGAGACGGAAGAAACAAGAGGAAGAGCAGATTTCATGAGGGAGGATGATGGGTTCGGTAGATGAGCATGATAAGTCTAAGGTGCCTGGGCAATGCCCGAGTGGACGTGGGCATGAGGCCATTGCACATCTGGGCTTGGAGCTCAGGAGACAGATCCAAGATAGAGATACAGATGCAGGAATCATCAGTGGATAGATGTAATTGCAGCCATTGGTAGTGGAAAAGATGATCCAGGGAGAGTGTCTATAGCAGAAAACAAAGAAGGGTCTTAGAATAGAGACTTTGGGAATATAAGAATAAAAGCCTATCAAGGAGATGGAGAGAGGGAGAAGAAAAACAAGGAGAGTATAGTGATTAGAAGTCAAAAGAAGAGATTGTCTTAAGAAGAAGGGAAGGCTGGCGATATGAAATGCTTCCGATATATCAAATGCAATAAAGAAAGGAAAATGTTCATTAGATTTGGCAACATGAAAGCAGTTAGAAATCTAAGTAATGGTAGGCTCAGTGGAAGGGTGTCAGTAAAGGCCAGACAGGAGTGGGCTCATGAACATAATGGGAGGAGAATGAAACATAGTAAAAGCAGATCACTTGGGAATTGTTTGACTAAGAAGGAGAGAAGTAATAGGGTGGTAGTAGACAGGGATACTAGGTCAGTAGAAGGCTTTTGTTCATGAAAAGAGAGAATAGGAATGATTTAAATAATTACGGGAAGAAGGATTGAGGATGACATCGAGTGGTCAGCCAACATTGGTGTTCATGAAGTCACAGGAGTTCCAGCCCTCCTCTGTGTTTGGAGCTTCTGGTCATGCTCCCCAAGCTGGATGCCAGCACAGGGAGTTGGCAGGCAAACGGAATTGCAGGGTTGGGGTTCTGCCAGGCAGGGCAGTAGAATTTAAGGCACACAAGTTTAGAATCTCAGAAAAAATGAGATTGAAGTAACAGACATGGTGTCTTAGCTGGATAGAGTAGCCAGTGGAGGCGAAGGAGGGGGGGCTGTTAGGAAATGTGTAAGGGGACCACGTGTGGTTGGAGTGATTGAAGTGAAGTATGAAAGAAATATGAGCTTAGGGCCAGAGAGAAGGATGTTTGAGCATGAGTTCCAAAGTGGAGCAGTTTTGGGTGAGGATGGCCCAGAATGTGGCCATGGAAGGGTAAGCTGAGATCTTAGGATGAAGGTGAGTCCCCCAGTTATCAGCCTACACTTTCAGGTCAGAGAGACTGAGCATTCAGCTCTTGCCAAGGGACATAACAGAACTACAGGACCGCCAGCTGCATGCAGACTCAATAATGTCCAAAGGCTCGAAGAGATACTGTTACGGGTTGAATTGTGTCCCTCCAAAGTTCACACTTTGTTGAAGTTCTGACTCCTAGTTCCTCAGAATGTGACCTTATTTGGAGGCACAGTCATTACAGAGGTAATCACATTACTATAAGATCATTAGGGTAGAACCTAATTCAAGATGACTAGTGTCCTTATAAAAAGGGGAAATTTGAACACGGAAAAACACACAGAGGGAAGACAGTGTAAAGACACAAGGAGAAAGGAATGTGAACATGAAGATGGCCATCTACGAGCCAAGGAGAGAAGCCTGGAACAGATTCTGCCTCATGGCCCTCAGAAGGAAGCACCCCTGCCAACATCTTGAATTTGGACTTCCAGCCTCCAGAACTGTGAGACGATAAATTTTGTTGTTTAAAACCACCCAGTTTGTGGTAACTTGTTACAGCAGCCTTAGCAAATGAATACACATGCCATTCCCAAGCCCTCCCAGGACCTCCCCAGCCATTGCTGTATGTATTATTGGATAGAATTTCACCCATCACTAAAGCAATCACTGGAAAAGGACCTGGGATTATAATGATTGATTTTGGTGGGGGCCAGAGTTCCCTGAAGCACACCTATGCCTGACTCCTGAACAGTCAGGAATGAATGGATGAAGAGGACGGGCGGGAGTGCCAATGGGTACACAACAGCCGAGTCTGCGGCACCCCGTCAGGGGTCTGTTCCCTATGACTTGCTCAGTATGCTGGTTTCTGAATTGTTCTCATCCCTCAGGTTCCTTGGTCTTGGGGAATACTCACACCGATTACCTACATTGATGGAAAATTTAGTAAGGATACCCCAGAACATAAGCTAGAAGGGGAAGTTAGCGTTTTAGGGAAGAACTCAATGGAGCCAGCGCCTTCTACTTTAACCTGAGTCATTTGATTATGTCCAGAAATACTCAGTGAAGACAAACTCTCACAACCAATGTTTCAGATTAATTAGCTTTTAAATTTTATTTCTTATTAGTCAAGAAATATTCTTGACCCCCAATCTCCCAAAGAATAAAATCAGGAAAAAGCAAAAATAATATGAACAGCAGTGGTGAGAGTCTGACTCCAGTATGTCTGGGACAGTTGGCCACCAGGCTCGTTGTGAGTGGTCATGCCAAGGGGCAAAGCAGACAAACAAAGACAGCTCCAGAGGACATGTGATATGCATGGGGATTTTCCATGACCTGACAGTTCCATGCCTAGACTCTTATCTCACTCTCTCCTGAATTTCTCTCTCCGAAGCACCCGTCTCTGCTAAGTTTCCAAGGTTTCTTTGGCATGAGCATTCCATTTTTCAGAGGATTTGCCCACCTCCGTCCTATTCTTCCCAAGTGACACTTTGGCTCAGAGGGAACCTCAGATTACATAATGGCAATGGGGAGGGATGGCCCAGTCCCCGAGATGTCATCCTGACTTTGCTGGTATCCTCTGAGGTCTTGTCCCTCCTGGGGGCTAGAGCCACGTGGCCTTCGATCACTGCATGCAGGCTTCAGCTGATGATTTTGATGAGTCTTGCCTCCAGGTGCTCTGAGACCCCGTTGTCCTGACCCTACAACTCTTCCAGGCCCCCATGTCTCTCAGTATTTCTGTGCCCCTCCTTTGGAGTCCAGGACATCTTACCTGTATCCCTTGTCCCGTTCTGGAGGCTCTGAGCCTCTGTGAAGCTACCCTGGGGCGCATGAATCTAAACAGCTCTCTTATCCACTGCTGACCTGCCTCCTGGGGTCGTGGGGTCCTGGCACCATTCCACACACAGGGCACCTCTGGGAGGCTTGCAGCAGTCTTTGCCGTGTGCTGGAAAGCAGGAAACAAGCCCATCTGCTCTGAGTCTCTCCTGGCTGTCCGCAGGTCATCACTACTCCCTTACATCAGAACACTGGCCCAAAAGTGGGGCTCGAGGAACAGGCCCTCACGAGTGTTGAGTCCTTATCCCCCTAAATCTCTTCAAGCTCCTGCCAACCCGAGAAGCATGACCTCTGTGTCACATTCTGCAATTTCTCTCCTCGATGGTTCTCCGTACGCTCTGTGATTAATTCTCCAAGCTTAATTTTCAGTGTGTGGGGTAGAGCAAGAATCCTTGTCTCCTTCAGGTGCTTCGTTCTTGCAGTAGAAAGCCAGGCCTCTCATGACTATTTGTTCTACCACAGGTTTTAAAATGTCTGTTTTGAAAGTCAAAACTGAGCTGTAACTTCTTTGTTCTAGACTGTTTCCATCGTTCCTCTGGAAGGTTGTGCACCTAGAAAACTATTACTGCTTGGTGGTTAGGGTAAGAGGAAGAGGATAAAGAGATGAAAATTGTGTAATTTAATATTAAAACATTTTATCCCATTACGGAATCCTAGCTATGTTACTCTCTGACTGCGTGGCCTTGGGGAAATTATTTATCCACTCAGAGCCTCAGTGCTTTAATTTGAAAAATAGAAGAAATAACTAGAATGTGATTCATGAGTTTGTTGGAAGAATTAAATGAGATAATTCATTTAAAGTATCCAGTGTAATGCACAGCACACAGTTCTTGCTTTTGTAGATACAGTTACACCTCAATTTCATTTTGCAACAAGGCAGAGTATAACTGAACAATTAAAAGAATGTACTAAAGACTTTGAACAGTGAGGTGGTTGTATATGTGGCAAGCACTGTGTGTTGCAGACTCCTTCAGGCTGCCAGGAAATTAAACTGTAGCCGTGCATTAAACATCCAGGAGAAATGGAAGAAAGAGTTGAAGGCCATCTCTGAGGCTCAGTGTTTAGAGAGCAAGCAGACAAAGAGGACATTTCCAGGAGTTGAGAGGGGTGGGGGAAACCAGGAGAGTGTGGTGTTGTACAAGTCAAGGGACAAAAATCACTTCAGCGAGGAAGGAATGACCGCTTGAGGCAAATGCTCCCGAGAGGCCTTGCGAGTCCAGATTCCGTTTGGTTAAGGAATGAATGGCAGATAAAGAATTGAGGACAGCAAGTGCAGACAGCCTGGAGAGAGGGAAAACAGAGCTGAAAATAGAGGCAGTCATTGAGTAAGTTTGAGGTTTATCTGCTTCTAGGACAGGAGAGACATTCCATTTTAACAAGGCTGGGAACAAGACAGTGGGAGGGAATGAGAGATGGCAGAGAGGGGGACAGTGTGAGGAGGCCTGGGGAAAGAGACCATGATTCAGATGGAAGCATTAGGCTGGAGCTCAGACAGGGAGAGGAAACCTCTTCTATCCGAACAGGGCATGGCTTGAGTGGCAGGGAGTTAAGTGCGTTCCCATCTGATGGCTTCTCTTTTCTCTCTGAAGCGGCGGGCAGAGCCTCCTCCTTCAGAGAGATGGGCGCGTGGATAAAGTTTTGAGAAGAGTGGACGTGACTACTGGGGCTCTGCAGAGAAGGAACACAGCAGGGCTCACGGAATCATCTAATAAAGCAAATGATCATCGCACGCTAGTTTTGAAAATGAAAAATGTGAAATGTGGGAAGAATATTTTTCTGGGCTTCACAGTAGAGACTGTATGTACCCCTTCGAAAGGAATATGCAGTGATAATTGGTGCAACAGGATTTTATCTGCCCAGCTTTTTACAGTTATAGCCAGAAAAAAACCCTAAGCTATGTAAGCCCTTAATATTTTAATAATAATAAAATAAACTGATAGTGAATTGATTTCAAATTTTCCAAGAGAAACTTATTTTCTCTTCACTTTTAAAATATTTTAAGCTACCACTAGGTGGTGTTTTGTTCAATTAATTCAAAAGTGAAATTTCCTTTTAACGCCTAATGCAGAAGGAAACGTACTGGAAAGTATGCACACTACCAGCTGCATTTCAGGCTGAATGTTTACTTTCCAACTAATTCCAATTTTCTAGACCAGCTATGGTATACGGGAAAACTTTGCTTGTCTCAAGTGTTACTCTGTTCTATTTGTCTTTAAGTGAAGTGGAAATGAGTGTGTCTTTCTTCTTCTCCCCTTCAAAGTACGCAGGGAATGGAACGATGCAGGGGGCAAACCTCATCTGAGGGGAAGTGCGGATGTTTGCCTGATTGTATACAAATCACTTTGTATTTACAATTCTTGTACTTTCTTTTAAAATAAAAATTTCGTATTTAAAAAAATCAAATTTCCTTTTAATCTAAAGATACTAGCCTTTTTAGTCTCCTCAGTTAATAGTAGCTACCACTGCTATGCTAGACATACCAAGTCTTCTGCAAATTCATTACAAAAACGCTTTGTTAAAACTGGAATTACGGATCTCTAATGAAAGCACACCCCGCTAGTAGAACAACTATTTAAATTAAGTAAATACATTGTTCTCTCATTAGAAATGGTTAAATAGGATTTCATGTGTCAACCCAAAGCCTTCCTTTTCCTCTATGGCCAACCTGGGCTTGAACCCTAATTCTCCTATTTACCAGTTCTGTGACCTTAAGCAAGCCTCTTTACCTCTCTGAACCTCTGAACCTTGGCTTTCTCACCTGTAATACCAATATCTGCCTCCCAGGGTTGTTACAGTGAACAGAATTTTTTTTTTTTTCCTGAGGAAGATTAGCTCTGAGCTAACATCCACCGCCAATCCTCCTCTTTTTGCTGAGGAAGATTGGCCCTGAGCTAACATCTGTGCCCATCTTCCTCTACTTTATATGTGGGACGCCTGCTACAGCATGGTTTGATAAGAAGTGCATAGGTCCATGCCCAGGATCCAAACTGGTGAACCCTGGGCCACCAAAGTGGCATGTATGAACTTCACTACGCCACTGGGCTGGCCCCAACAAAATTTTTTTTAATGTTGTAGATTTCTGGTACAGAAAACTTGATAAACAGCAGATATTCAGTGCAAGCACATTCTTTCCTTCAGATTCATTGGTATTCCTGCTGGAAAAATTACATAGCATATAGGGGTTGTGCAGGATTATCTTCTGTTTGCTCTCTCTCTCCCTCCCCAGGCCCAATGTCCACCTATTTCCATCTTATCTTTCACTCTAGGGGGTTGACTTATATAGACTGCACGAACAGCTTCCTTTGTCCTCTGGCTTCGGGCTGAGTTTGGCCAGTAGGCAGGAGATTGGAGTGAGGGTGGAGAAAGAGGTTGGGATGTTTGTTTGTCCAGGTCCCTTCCTGCGGGGTCATCGTGGGCTGGCTGCAGCTCTCAACTGAATTTCAGAGTGTGTCATGCAGCCCTCTCCACGCGGCTCTCTCTCCCTCCGGGTTTCAGTAACTGCTCACTCTCCTTGCCCTCCTCTAACCAGCCTCAATTACTGAACTTGCAGAATCCCTACGCCCTGCTCACCTCTTTGTATATAGCCCCGTTATTAATTCTCCTCGCGTTACTTCGTTTAAGTGTGCCATCGTTTTCCTGCTGGGTACCTGTGATCCAGGAGTTAAGCTAATTTGGGGGCCACCACAGGAAATATCCTTAGACTATTCATTACTTAGGACCTCTGCGCTTCTCCAGATTTTTTCTTTTTTTTTTTTTTTTAAAGATTGGCACCTGAGCTGACATCTATTGCCAATCTTCTTATTTTCTTCTTCTTCTTCATCTCCCCAAAGCCCCCAGTACATAGTTGTATATTGTAGTTGTGAGTGCCTCTGGTTGTGCTATGTGGGACGCCGCCTCAGCATGGCCTGATGAGCGGTGCCATGTCCACGCCCAGGATCCAAACTGGTGAAACGCTGGGCCACCGAAGCGGAGCACAGGAACTTAATCACTCGGCCATGGGCCGGCCCCTTCTCCAGATATCTTGATGAAACTTGGCCTGAACCCAAATTCAAGGATCTGTGTGAATTCAAAAGGCTCCCACCACTTCCACCCACCATGCTCTCCTGCGGCTGCGGTCAGGCTCCTGAGTCTAGATCCCCTTCTTGGTTCAGCTGTGGACAGAGCCAGAGGTGAACTCCATCCCTTCTCCATTGTCCTGAGAACTCCGAACACATTCAACATTTTGTGATGCTCTGCGACTCTGCTGAAGAGTAGGGGTGACACAGCAGGGACCCCATAACATCCTACCCAGACTTCAGCCATCTTTACTGCCTCCAAAGCCTCTTCCCCTCCCAAATGAGCCACCGTTATCTGTTATCTCATGTCATCCAACTCCCCTGCTCCCACTGTTTCTCTGATTGAAACACCCATAACCAGTCAGTCTGCTTTCCAGTCTGGAATTCTAGTCCTTTCTTCTGGAATGCCATGAAACAAAATCATCTCATCTCACGACCTTTGGAGAAAACAAAGAGGCTCAGCCAAGTCCTGAAATCACCCAGCGCTCTCCACACTTGTGCTAACTCCTGACCTAACCCCACCGACAGGCAGGCCCCTAAGGTCCCACAGCAGATGCACAGTTTGGGAGCAGTTGGCAAGAAATCAACCAAAGGACTTTGGGGACCAAGTGTTTACCCTAAGACTCTATTCGATGAGCCCACAAGCTGGTGGACTTGGAGCTTTCCCTCCTGTGTCCCCACAGCCACTTTTACACAGGTTAAAGAGCTCCCCTACATCAATAATTAAATACTGCCACTTCCCCGCCACACCCAGAAAATGAGCAAGGAACAAAATCTGGCTATGGAAGGAGTCCAGCCTGGGGGCTGTGGGCACTTTGCCTGGGCCCCCTTCCTCTCGGACCTGGAGGTGGACTGGGGGTGAGGACCTGGGCCTGGAGCCTCTTTGGCCAAGGTGACCACAGGAGCCTGCAGACCCAGAGCGCCAGCCCCAGCCAACTGCCAATGGCAACCACATCTGGTTACAGAGTCCGAGGAGGACCTGAGGATTTGTGCGACTTAAGAGGCTGCAAGGGCTCTCTGATGCTCACTGGTCACCTCAGCCTGCTGGTGCGGGGCTGTGCCCAGGCTGCCATGCTCTCCCTGCCCCAGCTTTGCCCCGATCACCCACAGCAAAAGCTGAGACTGGGTGGGAACATGTAAAACTGAATGAAACTTTCCTGAAGGTCCAGGGATCATGGGAAAAATATCACACAGAAGAAAACCACAAAAAGCACAAAGTGACAAGACAGCAGCAACAAAAACAGCCTTACTTCTACACAGGCCCAGACCTTCCCAGGGCCCCGCAACCACCTGAGCGAGGAGTAGCTCACCGCAGGCGTCTCTATGGCTGGGACCCAGCCTCTGATCCCTGGGACATCTCTCCCTCCAGCCCAAAGCCGTGTCTCTGCCTGGGCTGAGCCGTTCCCTGGACTGACAGTGGTTTTCCCTTCACTGGAAAACCTGTTCTCCTCACAAAGGCTTCATAGACCCAAGCGGATAATCACCCAGCAAGTACGAATACATTCTCGAATTCTGGGCTTGTCTGTCAAATACAGGAGTATGTTTGGAACATCAGATTGAATCAAAATCGGGTTTGTAACAAGCTAACTCTCATTTCTTTTCAGTCTTTCTTCAAGAATTTAAAATTCTTGTGATCAATTTATTCATGGTTCACTTTGTGACAACATACTTTGGTGATTTGTTCAGAATGTGAAGGCTTATTTATATTTTTAATAGATTTTTTATCATTTTAAATACATATTTTTGTCTCATTTAATACCTAAGTCTTCAAATACTAGTTTTCCTGATATTAATAATGTTTGACCTCCAACTTTATTAGTGTGCACTCGCTAGCATATCTTTTTCCATTGTTAAAATAAAACACTATTTTTCTTTTTGTTTTACGTGCATCTCTTGTACAGGGAAGACAGTTGGAGGTTGGTTGCTTTTTCACCCAACTATGTGTTTATTACATTCTATTGTTGTTTCCTCCTTTGACTCAATTTCATGATTTCCCCTGTATTAATTTATTTCCTTTTTCCTCCCTCTAAATTGCCTTAAAGTTTCAACATTGAAACTATTGAAGTCTATGTTTCTTCATCAATGTACGGTGACTCCGTGACTTCAGGGATCCAGGCCCTTTTAATCTTATTGCTCCACCATCTATAAGGTGTTAACGTCATCTGCGTGGTCGCCATGGCTCACCTCCACACGGACAGCAGCCGGAGGAGAGGGCAAGGAGGAAGGGCACGCCCCAGGAACTGCACATGAGATTTCCATTCATTCGATGAGCGAGAACTTCATCACCTGCTTGCATCAGTGCAAAGGGAGGCTGGGGAAGCAGTTGTACTGTTCTTGAGCTGCTGTCTCTTGGATCCGTTTCTACCCTTCTAGACTCTGGGTTTTGACCTGGGGATTTGGACTTTGCAAACTGTATTTCCCCTTTGTCAGCTGACTTTGTGATGAGTTTCACGAAGAAGAGGGAATGGAGGGAAACTGGAAGGTAGGAGAAGGGGAGAAGGGAATTTCTTCCTCCTTATTTGCTGGCTTTACCTTTAATGTTGCCCCAGAAATGGTCCTGCACCCCAGTAGCATCAATTGGTTCCAGTCTCCACCTTCTTTTGGCACTCCCAGAACCAACCTCATCACTCTCTCCTCAGAGGTCTGCGTCACTGCTCTGGGAGACCCTTCCTCTGAGCCTTTAGGGTCTAGAACTTCCATCTCTTCTCTTTGTCCTCCCTGCCCTAGGAGTTGTAGCTGCTTCCTGAAGTTATTACCTCTGTTTTACCTCAACATTCATTTTTTGAATTTTCGTTCTTCCAACATCTGTTAAACTACTTCCCTTTATTAAATTATCTCTGTTTAAATACCTAGTATGGTTTCAGTTTTCCTGAATGGACCCTGCCTGATGGATACATGAATGTAGCTGGGTGGCCAAGTGCCACTAAAAATTCTATTGCTATTTAAGAAGAGGAGAATGTTGGGGACAACTATCACGCCTAAGAACAAAATAAGAATTTTAGAACAGTTTCATTCTTGCCCTATACTCCACCATACCTTTCAAGATTTTTTAAAACCATCTTGAGATTTTGCTCCAAATCATTAATTTTTGTACTTTATGCCCATAGCATTTTGAGCCTTCTTTAAACTTTTCTACTTAAACTCGCAAATATACTATGAATAATTATTTGTACACGATACATTTTACTGGTTTTACTTTTGGCAACTCTTTCTGGTATAGCTGATTTCCTTATTTTATAAGTTATTTATTCTGATCTTTTTTCTTCCTTGAGCAATTTTTTTAGAAAGAATGTGTGTGTGTGTGTGTTTGTGTGTGATACATTCTGGGTTTCTGCATGTTCAAAAGTGAGAAGTAGCACAGGGCACCAGTGCCCCGAGCTCTTACTATTCCACGAAGAGTGGTCTTGGGGTGGCACAGCTGCACTGCATGCACATGGACCAGTTTCCAGGAGGAGAGGCCCCGAAACGCTTGATACATTTATAAGGAAGATGGAAAGGTGTGAGGAACACTTGGTGGACATAACAATGGGCTTTCCTGCTTGAAGTGGCTGATAAAGAGCCTCCAGAGCTCAGCCTCTGGCATTAACCTGTTCTTCTACTGAGCTAGCTTAGACCTGCTGAGCTGCTGAAAGAGGTGAGAGACTGGACCTCTGGAGCCATTTGGACGTTCACCACCTCAGTAATGTTTGAAATAATACATAAAAGGTAATTTGGCTGGGTGTAGAGTTCTAGGGTCTGAACACTGTAAAAAATTGCTCTTAGATATTACTTGGCTTTTCTTGTGTCCTTGAGAACCTAATGAGATCAACTAGAACCCTGATTTCACATCTTGCGCGTGTTCAGAGCACTTCCCAAGATTTCGTCAAATTCCCAGAGGATTTGTGCAGTGTAGTGGTTAAGGACGCAGGATCAAGAGCCCAACTGCCTGTGTTCAAATTCTGACTATGTTGCCTGTGTAACCATGTGACCTTGGTTACTTAACCTTTCATTGCCTTATCCATGAAATAGGAAAATAATGCACAACTGGGCTGACCAAATCCCCCAGTTCTTCACTTCCAGTCCCCTCGTGCCTGAGTCAAGCTATGTGACTAGTTCTGGGTTGTGAGTAGAAATGATATTTGTGATCTCTGTAGTTGCTGGTTTGAGATCCTCAAGAGTTCTTGCCCTGACTCCCCGGCCCGCTTTGGTGCTATGACAAGCAACATTTAAGATGATAAGAATGGGCCAATGTGCATGCAGAAATGAAAAGGAATAAAGAGCATCCTGAAACCGGAAGCCTTGTAGGTAGGCCTGCCCATAACATTTCTGAGGTCTGGAGCCCGAGTACAAAAATATGCCAGTTGTCTAGATATTTGAGGGTTCGAAACTAGTATAACAATTAAATAAAAAATATTCTATCCTCCTGTCTTGACAAATATGTTCCATAATGAGAAAATAAAAAAATCAAGTAAAGCTATTTTTTTATGACTGAGAGTCAGCAAAATGTCAGTGACGGCTGTATGTACTAATTGTTGCACGTATTTTGGGTGTTCTCTGATTGGCCAATAATCTTTACATTAGTAAGAAAACTAAAACACAAAATTCATGACATTTGATATATTTATTCTTGCCTTCATTTTAATAAAATCACTAATTAGGTTGTTGTAATAAGAATCTTACACAATTTCTGTTCTCTTTATAGTAGTGATATAAAGGGTTAAAAGAAAAGCCATTATTCAAAGTACAAAAAATTTAAATATAATTTCATCAAAATGGAAAATTATATAAATGCAAAAATAAAAAACTAAAATTTTGTTTACAAAACCACTATGTTCTCCCATAAAGGTAAAATTATCTTTGAAAAGGTAAAATAAAATTATAAGTAATGAATTTCAAACTTATCAATTATTTAAGTAAGCATAATTTTAATATATTTAAATTTTAATGAAATCTTATTGATATTTTTTTTTTAAAAGATTTTCTTTTTTCCTTTTTCTCCCCAAAGCCCCCTGGTACATAGTTGTATATTCTTTGTTGTGGGTCCTTCTAGTTGTGGTATGTGGGATGCTGCCTCAGCGTGGTTTGATGAGCAGTGCCATGTCCGTGCCCAGGATTCAAACCAATGAAACACTGGGCCGCCTGCAGCGGAGTGCACGAACTTAACCACTCGGCCACGGGGCCAGCCCAAATATTTTATAATTTTTATTGCAATTCTAGTGTTCAATGTCCATCTAGTTGCCAATATAAAAGGCACTGGTATCACCTGATATTTACAAATTTGAGGAATATGAATTATTAATATTGCACAATGTTTCTCAGATGTCTTGTGCATCTTTTGACAATGCTACAAATTGGAACAAGAAAAGCAAATGGGCATTTGACATTACTGTGAAAATGATACTTTGTACAAGAACCTATTGCATTCATGTTGAGAGATGAGATTTGACAAGTTAATTTGAGGTTTTCTTAACGAAGCACTTGCACTCTTCAATTCTTCCCTGAGCTACAAACGAATGTTCATCTCTGACATCAGCAGTGACACAGCCCACAAAACTTCATGACACTCCACTGTGTTTACTTTTGTTTTGATGACATATGAAAGAGATGTAGAGAAGTGTTTTCTGGGGCCTGAGAGGCATCAGTTATGGGAGCAGCTATTTAAGGTTACCAGTTATACTGTGCCAGGTGGAGCATCAGCTCTCAAGTGAGAGAGGAACGCCCTGGAATACAGGGCTCTGGGCTGCAGCTGTCTTGTCCAGGTCTGAGGGGACTAGAGTGGCAGAGCTGCAGAGGCCACCTGCTCCTAACTCTGAAGAAGAAGAGACATTGAGAAAGGGGTTGAATGTCAAAGGCCAGTCAAGACTGAACCCAGCAGCAAAGAAGTGAGCCTCCTCACCTCAGTCTGATGACTTCAAGCTGCCATGGATTAGAGAGCGAGAGAGGCCTGGGAAGGAGACAGCAATGTGGTAAACCAGGCTGGGGATGTTTGGAAAGGTATGTCTAGGAATGAATGTTGGGTGGGCCTACTGGCTCATGAAACTCACTTGAAGCACATAGTTCATAAGCCAGTTGAGATTTTGAGAAAGTTACCTCACAGAAGAATCTGTGAGACTAGACTAACAGCCTTGAACAGGTTGAAACAACCTCTGGCCCCCAAACTTGCAAAGGCAGAAAGTAGGCTGTGAAATCTGGAGGCTCCCAAGGAGGGCATAATCTCCAAGTCACCAGAGGTATGGCCAAGGAGGATAATGAACATGGAAGAGCCTCCAGAAAGGTGATCCAGGGGCCACAAAGGGGAGAGGAATTCCACCGACAAGCAAAATCAGGTCTAACCGAGGAAATTCCCCAAATGCCAGAAAAGATGGTCCTCATGATGCCTGAAATATCAGATTTCATCATTGCTACAGACCAATAATCGCTATGTATCTCCATCAGTCCGTTTTTTTTGGAGGGAAGTTTCTTTTCCTTTTTTTTTTTAAAGATTGGCACCTGAGCTAACAACTGTTGCCAATCTTCTTCTTCTTCTTTTTTTTTTTCTGCTTTATCTTCCCAAACCCGCCATACATAGTTGTATATCTTAGTTGCAGGTCCTTCTAGTTGTGGGATGTGGGATGCCGCCTCAACGTGGCCTGACGAGCGGTGCCATGTCCGCGCCCAGGAGCCGAACCAGCGAAACCCTGGGCAGCCACAGTGGAGCACGGGGACTAAACCACTTGGCCAAGGAGCCAGCCCCCCAGGAGGGAAGTTTCTATTGTAGTTATCCTGTCCTTGATTTGCAATGGTATAGGGGGAGCGTTAGGGTTCTGAGGAAGATAACATGTCTGTCAGCTCACGTGCTGCTAGGGGCCACAGAGCCGCACGCAGATCTGATAGAGACGTCTGTGCTTCAGTCTCCCCTCTCAGCACTGGCCTTGGAACTGGATGCAGTACCTTGTTGGAATTTTGGGTTTTCTTCCTTTGGGAGGTGAGACATGTTCAGTGTGGGGAGAAGAGTGTGCTTAATATTTAGCAGCCAAAGAGCTGGACTGTTGCAGAGATGACAACCTTCCATTGAAAATTGTGCTCCATCTCCTCAGTGTAGGGATATTGCTGGAAAGATGCACAGTCGGTTCCCCCGCTGGTGAGTGGAGTTTTACTGGGACCACACTGGCCTGGGCCTGGCCTCACAAGGGGAGCCCAGGAGCAGCCTCTCCCTCGCAGCCTGGACGGCTCTCCTGGCTGCCTGTAAGTCTGATAAACAAGTCAGGTGAGCTCCAAAGGACGTTTGACTTCAAATCCAACTCTCTGCTGTGGGGCGTCATCTTTGTGTCACTCTTCTTGCTTTATAGCTCAGCTACGTATTAAAATATTTCAAATATATAGCATTTTTATGTCTCTGGAGGAGGTAGGGTTGCTGTCCACATTAGCTCTACCTGCCATCTTGAAATTTTCCAAGCAACAGCAAACTTCCAAAAAAAAGAATTCCACAATTGCAAAAACTAAATGTTGAATTAAATCATTGGGAAAGCAGAAGCATTAGTTTTATTTTTTTTCTTTTAAAATATATTTATTTCCTCTTATCCTATGCGTCTTTTTATGTGATTGTAGTTAGAACATAAATCATGATGTTAATGTTGTGTAATATTCATTGGGTTCCCATGCAATGTTTTTGTAGTGAATTTCTTAGTGGCTTCTGCTTGTTATTCATCAAGTAGAACATAACTATAATCTACTAATTTACAGTTAGAGCTGAATTTAAGAGCTTAAAACTTTTTTTTGATTCCCAACTATGGCTTTCCTTCTAAATAAAATTTTCCTAATAGACTTTCTGTTTAGGAAGATATAATATTTGTTTTTCCAAATTTTAGAAAGAAGTTCTGCTCTATTTTGAGATGAGTTGTTTCAACTGGGTTCATTTTGCTTTGTCTTAAAGGAGTACGATGCAGTACTGAATCCATATCTCTTCTCTGTCCAAAGGAGTATTTATATTGCGCTCAAACGTAGAAATAGAACCTCAGAAGCATAGTGAATATAAGAAAAACCGGTCAGCAATAGCATTTTAGGGGATAAAATCACTGGGCACCTGTTTCAAATGCCAGTCTACTGAATCTCATCTTCGTGTAAAGATTTGTGTATATTTAAGATTACAAATAGCCTCAAAAAGTAACATACTGGCATCTGGTCATGATGTTTTAAAAAGCAGGTTGTTATGAGAAAAACTGGCAATGAGCTACTAAAAAAAAAATTTAGTGTAATTTTAGTCAAATTATTTGGTTTTTATCTAGAATTGCTGAATATTTACACTTTTAAATTTTATTTTAAATTATGAAACATTTGCATGTAGAGATAATTAGACATGCGAAGTGACATTGCTGAGTGGGAGGATGTGTATGGCTTCAGCTTTATAACGTCTTGCAAAGCTGCTCTTCAAAGTCATTGCACCAATTTGTGCTTCCACCAACAGTGTATGGGAGTTCCGATTTCCCACAGCCTCCCCCAATACTTGGTCACATCTGATTTATTTTTCCAATTTGATGAGAAATTTTTATCTCATTTTGTTTTCATTTACATTTCCCTGGATAATATTGGGGTTGAATATTTTTAAACATACTGTGTTTGTTGGTTGTTTGGGTTTCCTTTTCTGTTTGTCTTTCCTTGTCCTTGTCTATCTTTTTGGTTGTAATATTTGTCTTTTCATGTTAATTTATAGTTTATAAGAGTTCTTTAAAAAGGATATTGTTTATACCTCTTCTTTTTAGTGGTTGCCCTAGGATTTACAATATTCATCTTTGCCTATTCACAGCCTCTCTTTAAATATCACATTACTTCACATACAGTCTAAGAGCCTTACAGCAGCTTTATCCCGATTTCTCCCTCTATCTGTTGTGCTATTGTGATCACATACATTATTGTTGCACATGCTATAAACCTACATTGCTATTATTTTTGTTTTAGACAGTCAATGATCTTTTAGAGCAATTAGACATAAGAAAAAACAGCTTTTATATTTATGTTAATTTTAACCATTTCTGGAAAATTTTGTTTTTGTCAATCCAAGTGTCTGTCTGTTACTATATTTCTTCTTCCTGAAGAACTTCCTTTGACATTCCCTGCGGTGAAACTCTGCTGGTATTAAATTCTTTGAGTATTTGCTTGTCTAAAAAAGTCTTTATTTTTTCCTTCAACTTTGAAAGATATTTTCATTGGGTATAGAAATCTGGGTTCATCACTTTCCCCCCCAGCACTTGAAAGGATTCACTGAGGAAGCTTTCTCAGTTTTGGCCAGGAAGTCAGCTGTAATTCTGATCATTTTCCCCTGCACATAATCTTTTGGCTGATTGTCTTCAAGAGTTATATTTAATTTTCAATAATTTGCATATGTGTTTCTGAGTGTGAATTTTTTTGTGTGTGTTTATCTGCTTGGGTTTCTCTAAGCTTCTTTGGTTTATGGTTTGATGGTCACTATTTTTAGAAAATTCTTGGTTGTTATTTCTTCAAATAATGCTTCTGTCAAGTTCTCAATGTGATATTGTCCCACAGCTCTTAGATGCTCGGTTCTATTTTTTTTCTCACCCATTTTTCACTTTGTGTGCCCACCCTGTATAATGCTCTCCCCTTGCTTGTGAGCGGGACCTGTGAATACGCTGGGTTGTCACTCCTGTGGTTCCGTTACTGATATGGGAGAAGGGATTTTGCACATGTACTTATAGTTTCCAATCGGTCGACGTGGAATTTCTCAAAACTGAGGTGATTCCGAGTAAGCCTGGCCTACTCAGATGAGCCCTTTAATGAGGTCAGACAGATTGAAAGTAAGATTCTCCCACTGGCCTTACGGGAGCAAGTCGCCATATTGTGGAGCGGAGCGCGGGTAGGGAATGGGGGTGGCCTCTGGGATCTAAGAACAGCCTCCAGTTGATAGCCAGGAAGAAAGCAGTGACCTCAGTCCTGTGACTGTAAGAAATTGAATGCTGTCAACAACCAGTGAGCCTGGAAGAGGATCCAGAGCCTCAAATGAGGTTGCGGGCCCAGCCAACACCCTGATTTCAGCTGTGAGACTCCAGGCAGAGGAGCCAGCTATGCCACGCCCAGACTTCTGACCGACAGAAACCGTGAGATGATAAATAGGTGGTGTTGTAGGCCGAGAAGTTTGTGGTAACTTGTTATACAAATTGAAAACTAATGCACACATCTTTTACCCAGTGATTTTTTTTATTGAGGTATAATTGACATATGACGTTATACTAGTTTCAGATGCATAACATAATGATTTGATGTTTGTATGTATTGTGAAATGATCCCCATGATAAGTGTGGTTAACATCTGTCACTATATATAGTTATTAAAAAAATTATTTTGGTGATGAGAACTTTTAAGATTTATTCTCTCTGCAGCTTCCAAATATGCACTACAGTATTAACTATGGTCTCTGTGCTGTACATTACATCCGTGTGACTTATTTGTTTCATAACTGGGCTGGAAGTTTGTACCTTTTGACCCCTTTCACTCATTTCACACAACACCCCCCTGCCCACCTCTGGCAGCCACCAATCTGTTCTCTGTATCTATGAGCTCAGTTTTTAAATTTTTTGTTTTTGTGCGTTAAATCTGTATATTGCTTTGGGTAGTATAGACATTTTAACAATATTAATTCTTTCAATCCATGAGCACAGAATATCTTTCCATTTATTTTTATCTTCTTCAATTTCTTTCACCAATGTCTTGTAGTTTTCAGCGTGTGTCTTTTGCCTCCTTAGTTGATTCCTAGGTATTTTATTCTTTTTGATGCAACTGTAAATAGGATTGTTTTCTTAATTCCTCTTTCTGATAGTTTGTTATTAGTATATAGAAATGCAACAGATTTCTGTATATTGATTTTAGATCCTGCAGCTTTCCTGAATGTGTTAATTAGTTCTAACAGTTTTTTGGTCGAGTCTTTAGGGTTTTCTGTGTTTAATGTCATGTCATCTGCAAATAGCGGCAGTTTCACTTCTTCCTTTCCAATTTGGATGCCTTTTATCTTTTTCTTGCCTAATTGCTCTGACTAGGACTTCCAATACTATGTTGAATACAAGTGGCAAAAGTGGGCATCCTTGTTTTGTTCCTGATCTTAGAGGAAAAACGTTCAGCCTTCAGCTTTTCACTGCTGAGTAGGATGCCAGCCGTGGGCTGGCCATATACAGCCTTTATTAGGTTGAAGTATGTTCCCTCTATACTGCTTCGTTGAGAGTTTTTATCATAAATGGATGTTGAATTTTGCCAAATTCTTTTTCTGCATCTATTGAGATGACCATATGATTTTACTCTTCATTTTGTTAATGTGGTGTATCACCATTGATTTGCAGATGTTGAACCATCCTTGAATCCTGGAATAAATCCCTCTTGATCAGGATGTACGATCCTTTTAGTGTATTGTTAAATTTGGTTTGCTAATGTTTCATTGAGGATTTTTGCATCTATGTTCATCAGGGATATGGACTGTAATTTTCTTTTCTTGTGGTGACTTTGTCTGATTTTGATATCAGGGTAATGCTGGCCTCATAAAATGAGTTTGGAAGAGTTCTCTCCTCTTCTGTTTTTTTGAAGAGTTTGAGAAAGATTGTATTAATTCTCATTGAATGTTTGGTAGAATTCACCAGAGGAGCTGTCTGGTCCTGGACTTTTGTTTGTTGGAAGGCTTTTGATTACTGATTCAATCTCCTTACTGGTAATTGGACTCTTCAGATTTTCTATTCATGAGTCAGTCTTGGTAGGTTGTATGTTTCTAGGAATTTATCCATTTATTCTAGGTTGTCAAATTTGTTGGTGTATAACTGTTCATAGTAGTCTCTTATGATCCTTTGTATTTCTGTGGTATCAGTTGTAGTGTCTCCTCTCTCATTTTTTGTTTTATTTGAGTCCTGTCTCTTTTTTCTTGAGTCTAGCTAAAGGTTTATCAATTTTTTTTAATCTTTTTTTTTTTATCAAAGAACCAGCTCTTAGTTTCATTGGTCTTTTTAATTGTCTTTTTAGTCTCTATTTTGCTTATTTCAATTCTGATCTTTGTTATTTCCTTCCTTCTACTAACTTTGGGCTTTGTTCTTATTTTAGTTCCTTGAGGTGTGAAGTTAGGTTGTTTATTTGAGATTTTTCTTGTTTCTTGACGTAGACATTTATAGCTATGAAATTCCCTCTTAGAACTGCTTTTGCTGCATCCCTTAAATTTTAATATGTTGTATTTCCGTTTTCATTTGTCTCAAGGTATTTTTTTATTCTTTGACCTATTGATTGTTCACTAACATGTTGTTTAACCTCCACATATTTGTGAATTTTGGATAAGTTGGACATTTTCTAAAACGTTATCTTTTTTTTTTTTTTTTTTGGCACCTGAGCTAACATCTGTTACCAACCTTTTTTTTTGATTCTTCTCCCCAAAGCCCCCTGGTACATAGTTGTATATTCTAGTTGTAGGTTCTTCTGGCTCTGCTATGTGGGAGGCCGTCTCAGCATGGCTTGATGAGCAGTGCTAGGTCTGTGCCCAGGATCTGAACCAGAGAAACCCTGGGCTGCCAAAGTGGAATGTGTGAACTTCACCACTCGACCCCAGGGCTGGCCCCAAAGTTAACTACTTTTGAAGTGCTTATACAGCTTCTACAATAAATAGGACACATTAATGAAAATGACACTGGAAGCATATCTTAGATATTTTCAAAATTGTTATCTCATGTTACCTTGTCACAAATATAGTCTAGTCCATAAAAAAAGAGCTGCAGGCACTTTTATTTGGTCTTCAATACCATGAAAAAGATCTGAAGAACTTTGCTGGCAATATGTTAACTTAGGCTATTGATGTGGCTGATTAGGATACAGCAGGTTGCCTCCTGGTGCTGGAAGTCACCTCAGAAACCATTAGCTGAGCTGAATAAATTAAGATGTAATGGAAGCATTTTCCTAAAAATTTAGCAATTGGGGAAAGCCAATTACTCTGTTGAATAATTTATTAAACACCCAGGTTAATCAATGCTAAGATAGTTTTATTACCTAACTCATGTTTTCATTGAGGTTAATTAGAACCTATGACAATAAAGTTTAACAAGCACACCTCCCCAAAATGGACAGAGGAACGTAAATTACACAGAGATAAATTATTGGTAGACAAAATAAATCAAAACAAAATAGATAATACAGTATTAATGGATAATGTGAAAGGGTTTACTTTTGAAGATAATAGTATTGACAAATTTTCTCATTTCCTCAGAAACATCACAAAATGCATGTGTTCCCAATTATGAGAATCTCATAATAGACAACTCTTATCATCTTAAATCCTGCTAAGTAAACCCCATTAAATAATTTTAGCCTAATTTTGTGTCTGGCTATGGAAAACAGCATCTCAATTTGACATGCTTTAAAAAAATTATTAAAGCAAAAATAATTTTAAAAGGTGCTCTTTTGGGAGAACATTCTCTTTTGTTTACTTTCACAGAAAGCAAAACCTACTGTAAAATTAAGTAAATAAAGTAAATCAACCTTTATTTGACATAATTGACATGGTTAAAAACAAGATTTAGAGTCAGGAATACTTGCCCAATTAATTGAGGCAATGCATGACAAAACTATGGCAACTGTTTTGTTAAAATAATTCTAGTTCCAGGGCTGCCCTGGTGGCATAGTGGTTAAGTTTGCATGCTCTGCTTCGGCAGCTTAGGGTTTGTGGGTTATGATCCCGGGCACAGACTTACACACCACTCATCAAGCCACACTGTGGCAGGGTCCCACATACAAAATAGAGGAAGATCGGCACACATGTTAGCTCAGGGACAATCTTCCTCAAGCTAAAAGAGGGAGATTGGCAACAGATGCTCACTCAGGGCCACTCTCCCTCACCAAAAAAAGAAACGAAAATGAAAGAAAAAATTCTAGCTCAAGGAATGAGGTCTTAAATACAAAATCTAAAGAAAATAAAGCAGCAAGGGAAAGCATTGTGACTGTGACAAAGATATACTAATGACATCCTCTTTTCAGAAGGCTACTGGAAAAATTTGCATGTACATTCGAGGAAAAAAGATGCAACTCATTGGTCTATTACTGAATAACAGAAAACTTCTAGTTTGACTGCTGTGATATATTTGATAATTTGACAAATAACATTTGATTTGGTGCTTTGGACTGTTATGATAGAAATATAACACACGTATTTTCTCTTTTATTATAGGTTCCAATGTCACGCGGCCTTTAAAACTAATCGCTTAATTTTGAAAACATTTTCACTGATCTCATTTTTAAACCTATGGCAATATATGTAATTGGCAACTCACCACTTACTTAAGTGGTAGGACTATTTATTTCTCCAGAAAGGTCTTAATTTTACATTTTGTGAGGTGTTTTTTCCCCCCACATAGAAGGATGCCAGCTCTCTAGGATCTCTAGGCTCTTTGCCTCAATGAAAGCCAAAGTCTCAATCTCTAGTTACAGAGAGTCTGGAAAGACCTGCACTTTTATTTTTTAAACCATGTGAGAGAATTACAGGAAAAACTTATTTGTATTTGTTAAAAATTTAAAGAAATGGTTTTTCATAACTACATCAGACACAAATAAAATGGCATATCTTTAATTGCCTCAAAAGTAACTATTATCCTGTGGTCAAGATAATCTAGAAAAGTCAGATTAAAATTATTTTTCTTCTACATGTCTTTATTTTAGAACTAATGGCTTTGATAACCGTGTTTTCTAGGTATTTTGTGTGTGTGTGTCTGTGCATATTTATATAAGATGAGGGCACAGGAGGAAAAGGATTCTCCTGTAATTATATTCTCACAAATAAATTCTTCGTGTCAAGCATTAAACTCTATAATCTGAGATGTAGAATTAACAAAACCACATTTAATAATAAGTACACACCAGAGACAAGTGATTATCTTTCTTCTCAAGTAAGTCAAAGCAAACATGGGTTTGATCTTTTAATCTATCATTCATTCATTGAATTTTGTTACAGACATACATCAGCTTGTCTTCATGAAATCTTTAATCTAATATCATGTAATCTACATTAAGCACATTTGCTAGAATGTGTACCTTAAAATAAAAATAGCCATGTGATTCTTTGCATCTCTTTAGATTGGTTCCATCTGAGAGAGAAGACTGGAATGTCACTCCACATGCTCTCCAGCAAAACTGGTATCTCTGTTTCTTTACTTAGCATTCACCACTTCTAAAATAATACACCATGTGTTTATTTATTGTATTCATTGTTCCCCAACACCTTCTCCCCACTCTCTTTAGAGTGTAAGCTGCGCAAAGGCAAGGATTTTTGTGTTTTGGCTGTTAGTATATTCCAAGTGTCTAGAACCGTGACTGACACCACTAGCACTCATTCACCAAATAGAACAGTGTGGTAGATGAGGTCAGAGATGTTAGCGGATGGGGACTGGGGAACAGATCATCTTGTAGGCCACTGTCAGGACTCTGGCTCTGAGTGCAGTGAGGAGCCACTCCAGGATTTGGTGCAGAAGGGTGCTGTAACCTGATTTATGTTTGAAAAGCATCACTCTAGCTGCTGTTAGAGATGGGCTGTAGAGGGCAAGGTAGAAGCAAGGAGACAGTTATGAGACAAACATAGGGAAGCGGGTGAGGAACGATGAGGGCATAGATCAGGGTGATAGCAGTGTCAACGGTGAGAAGTGGTTGAATTCTGGATTATTGTGAAGGTAAAGCAAACAGCATTTCCTGATGGGCCGGATGTGGGCTCTGAGAAAAGAGAGGATTCAAGGATGACAACAAAATTGTTCTGGCTTAAGCAACTGGAAGAATGGAGTTGTCATCACTTGACTTACAAAGGACTGTGGGAGGAGTATGGTTGAGGGTAGGGCGGGGGAGGATTAAGAATTCAGTGTTGGGTATGTTATGTTTCAGGGGTTTTGTTAGGCAGTCACCAAGCGATGCCAAATGCTGGTGGATCTGTGTGTGGCTGAAGTTGAGGGAGTATTCTGGGCTGGGGACATAAGGTTCATTGCATATGAGTGGGGCTTAAGGTGAATGCAGAGAAGAGGAACAAGGCCCGAGCACCCTGGGGTTAAAAGGTCTCTGAGAAGGAATAAACTTTTAGAGAAAGAGAATATCAGGTTCTTCTCAGATGATAAATGCCCTGACGGAAAAAACCGTATCAGGTGATGTTACATAATGAAAGATAGGTAAGAACAAGCAAATTATGAACATAATTTAAAGATAGAATTTATTCTCTGATGGTTTACTCATGCAAACTGCACATAAAAGAAAATAGTACAGTTTGTGTAACATTGCAAATATAAGGACTCAAAATGCTAGGTACAGAAGTAGTGTGACATTCTGAAAGTCAAAATGGAATTTGTGTTTATACAACTAATAATGATTTTTATTTGCTGAGTACAGACTGATTTACAATGAAAGTTTTGCTAACCTTGGTAAGCTCATTGACCGTTTACATGACTTCTTACATCTATGTAGTTTTATTTTACAGTTGCAAGAATTCCTGTTACCAAAGAACTTTAACTTGCATAAATAATAAAATGAAAGAAAAATGCACTGAAGGACTTAGCAGAGTCAAAAATTGAGGCTTTTCCTAACCCATCCAAACTACAATAAAAAATAGTCTTCTTGCAGAATTCGTATTTTGTGCCTTTGAGATCAACTCCTTAGCATAACTATGGCAAAATCATGATTAGAAATTGATTACTTTAAAATTATAAAATCAGTTAAAAAAATTTTAGAATAGAATTATCAACTAAAAATGCTTTCATTTTTAATAAGCCAAACAATAAAATTCCTATTATTTTCATACTTAAAAGTCCTGAAATGTCATTTGTATAATTTGAATGTTTCCCAGGTTGGAACTTAGGCAGGTGGGATATATCCTTGAATTATCAAGGATATTCCATATAGGTTTTTAAATGTCAGTCTCATTAGGAGATGGCACTGAGACTTTAGCAAATAGTGTAGTATGGATGCAGAACAAACTACACAACTTATTATAAATGCGTTACAGATATTTACATAATGGAATCCTGCTTGAATGCCAGAAGTTGCTACTGGGTAGGACTCATAACTATTTTACAAAGTTTTCTTACACACATCTACTACTTTATTTTTAACAATTTAGTCTATTTTAAAATATTGTACTGTATTTTGAACATAATTGCTGAATAAAAATAGATAATGGCACATTAGAAAACTCAGTATCCCACAGATGATTGGATAATGAGAAAAGTGTACCTACAATCATCTCATCAGAAACAAACTACATCATGGAATGTTAGTTCTCCAAGCCTGCACAGTAATGACATTTTAAATTGCAATCATCTATTGGCCAGCATCACACTGAAGGCATCTTAAACATTCAAGCAAAGATTGCTGGCATAAACTATTGAAAGACACACACACACACACGCACACATACATTCTCTCTCATTCATTCTTGCTTCCCACATTATAATTACATTGTTCTAAAGATAGATACTGATTTTTTTCCCACGAGAAACGTTATCAAAATTTGCTACTAAAAGATGACAGTGCTTTCACAAGAATAAGTACAAGTTAGCTTGCAAGTACAAGACAATGGGGGTAAACAGTCTTAAATTTTCTAAGTAGTAATTTTTAGGCTTTTCTGGCAACCATACCATACTTGATTATGCATAAACTTCTCAGTTTGTAACCTGAAATCTGCAAAAAAACAAAAAACAACCTAATTTCAAAAAATTATTAGATATCTGATAACCCTGTATCATACATTATATAATTTCGTATTAGCCTCAAAACATAGGGTTTAAAATACTGAATTCAAGACTTGAAAAATAGTCATTTTTGAAATGATAAAGGATTTCAAAATTCATGTCTACTTAAAATCTTAAGAGAAAATGCACTAGTAATGATCTTGATTTCGTTTAAGAGTGTGCATAAAAGCACTGTATGTCATTTACCATGTTTCACTCACATAAAAAGTGTTCTCTAATGTTCTTCCTTTTGCATTATGTGCAAAATAAAACGCAAAAAGATTAAAAGCAAATTTCTATCTTTCTCTGGCTAGTGCTTTATGACCTTGTTAACATTACAAAGTCAACAGGGACTACGCAAAACTTTGGTTTAAACGATATAACAATACTACCATCACAGTTGAGGGTTAAGAGGTGGTCAAAAGAAATGGAAGTGGGAAAAGAGATTCAGTAACACCCCCATTTATTAAAACACCACCAAATTAAAAGTGAAATAAACCACAATGAATTATAATACAATTTACACATTGAGCACAGAAAAATTATAACAATCTAACAATATTTATAAAAAAAAAAGCAAAATCAGTCTTTTTCCAGAGACTAAAAACTGTTGTTCAGTCTGATCATCAACTGCTGCTACACCAACTTTAGAGCCAAATTTAATTTCAAGTAAAAAAAAAAAATTTACAACCACAGATTTCGCATAAATGGAAACTGGTCTTTCCTTGATTTCCCTTTGAAGTCACTAATGAGTATCTAAGACTGCTGCACCGCAGGGTTTTAATCAGCTTCCGGAGGGCTGCGACTGGGAGGGAGGGGCCATAACAACCTGCGGGAGCGCCGGCTCTGTACTCTGGTCCGCCATCTGGGTGAGGACTGACGTGGCCACAGCTTCTGCCTTGGAGGTTGAACTGACGCCATTGGATGTGCTGACAGAACTATGCTGTATCGCTTCAGCGTGGGGACTACTCGGCACTGACAGGTCTTCTGAACTGTCATCTTTATCAGCAGCTGAGCGGAAAAAAGAAAAATTACTCAGTTTCTTAAAATATCTGTAAGAATGTATCAGTAGGTTGAAGTCAATATAGAGAGTAAAAAGAGGGCATTTTACAAAATCAGTTATTTAGATAAATGAGTATGACTGGAACTGAGGAACTGAGAGGTGGCTCTAAGTCCTGAAGTAGGCAATTTTACCCTCAACAGCTCCAATGAAGGCACAACCATGCACATGGAAACATCAGCGTGCTCAGTGCCTCACAAAATATGGCTGAAGAAATATTTGCTAAATAGTGTTAAGAAAGAAAATGGGTAGGAATTTGGGAGATAGCTTCTTATAAATATAACAAAACACTTATCAAACAACCCATTTAACAAAACCAGTCTCTTTGCCTACATGCCATTCTTATTAAAAGATAAAAAAATGTGTAAGCACATGCATAAACAAAATGAATTCTTACATACAAATTATATCTTCAAATTATTCCCTCTGCATTTTCCAGAACTATATTCTGGCTGACTTTCCCTCTACTGCAGCAATGGATGATTACAACACCTGATTCTAATGATGTACACACAGGAGAATAAGCAATATTTAGACTCTAAATGCCACCAGCTGTTATAGTTGCATGAATTAATTGGGATTCAAATAAAAATCCATATAAAACTCTAGACACTGCAATTGAAAAGATATTCAGGAAAGGGCATTCTAAATATTTATGAAAATAAATCTACCAATTTTTAGGCGTGAACAATGAATCTTCTGCATCTTAACAGAATAGAATCCAGTAATTTCATTTAGTGAACAATCTGACATTCACAACACACACACACAGTTATAGTGTTCGTAAGATACGAGACACAATGGCATGAACACCTGTGAACCCAGCCCCCAACTTGAGAAGACTGCCAATGACACTGATGCCTCCTGGAAGCTCCTCTCCTCACCAAAGCTAATCACCATTCTGATATTTCTTTAACCATTCTCTGGTTTTTTTCTTTGAAGTTTTACCAAATAGATATGTATCCTAAACAATATCATTTAGCTTATTTTTTAACATTCTAAAAACAGTACCATACTGGATGTATTCTTTTGCGCCTTCCTTTTTTCACTTGGCATTAAAATAATTTTTACTTAGTGTTTAGAAGTGACAATAAGCAGGCTTTCTATCAAATCTGAGAATGCATACTGGCCTGCTTACTGATGGCTAAGTGCCTACTCTGAGAGTCAATTATTAAAAGACTGTGGACTCCATGAAGCAGGACTTATCCTATGAATTGAATTGTAGAAGATGAAGGGGGAGGACCCTGGCAAACACGACTTTAGCTCAAATAAAATTCCTCATTTTGAGGGTTTTCTGAAATATAGTAGTTCTTACAGAATTTTGACACATTTGCCTCAAATGCATGCATGTTTTAAAATATATTAATGAGATAGAATTCCATCTTCTCTATCAATCTGCTACAAATGCAAAACCACACCCCTGGATAAAAATTTGACCTCAAGATATAACAAAAAAAACCCCTCAATCAGTAATCCTTTTAAAATTATATAAAGGAAAAAGAATACTTTTCTGATCAAGCAATACTGAATGTTATAAAATATTTACAATTCAGTTAAATATCCAATACAACAGTTATATGTTCAAAGAAAACACTGGCAATGAGAGATTAACTGGAAAAAATACTAAAAAGCAGTCTTTATTTCACCACTGTTCTTCAAGAGGACAACAAACTGACCTTTCTCTCAATGTGAAGTTCTATAGCTACACCAGCTTTCAAAAATAAAAAGGCTGATCTGTGATGAGTAGTATAAGGAAATGTAAATATATAGTTGAGGCAATGAAACACTAAATTTGTAAGGGACAAATCTTTAGGCTGTACAAAGAATCAGGTACTCATAAATTATGTAACTAGAAATTTCACATATAAAATACTTTTATAATGTGATATATCCACACCTACGTCCACTTCTAGAAGGTGAGGGGAGAAAAATTACTAGTATAATCACAAGCACTAGAAAGAAAGAAGAGATCTTACGGCACTCAAAGAGCCCTTTTCAGCCCTACTTAAGCTGAAAGAAACCAGCTGTTTGACAATTCCCTCTCTCTGAAGTTCCCTACCTATGTTTATACATATTTTCATTAATGAAAATATAAAGCTCTCAATTACATTTAGAGCCCAAGAAGCTTTCATTCTCACTTATGATTACAGAAATGACTATAATAATATAGTTTTAATTACGCCCAGCAATCTAGAGAATATGAATTAATGGCAACAAAATCACTCTTGTGCTTTATTCTTCATGGAGCCCAAACATTAAAAAAGTGTTTGCATTTTCATTCATATTTTATACGATTTGACTGTTAAGGTGACTATTTGTCATGGTTTTCCTATGACTCAGGGGATTCCTAGGATGAAAGACTTTCAGTGTTAAAATTAGGGTTTCAGTGAAACCCTAAGATGGTGTGACTTTATACTGTCACCTTTACCAGCAAGATTTTGTAATAACCTTTAATTTCTACTAAACCTTAGTTTCCTTTCACAAATGTTTTGAAAGAGTCAACCAGTATTATAGCTTACTACTATTAGCAATTGCTGTGTGCTGTAACATGATGAATAGTGTTAGGTATCTGTGAATTTCCCCATATTTTCTCCAAGGTTTAAATATTCACTTAGTCAATCTCTATATTTATCTTTCCTGTTAAACAACAAAGAAGTCAGTATTTTTCCAAAGACTTCAAATTTGGAAATAGAAATTACTTGAAAATTTCTACAAAATCCAATTATCTCCCAAAAGTCCAATTAATTCCCAAAAGAGAATTAATTTTATGCTAGTCAGTCAATTTGATTATCTAGATGACTAGACAGGAAAAAAGGTAGGAATAGTTCCAAACCCCCAAAATGTCTAATTCATTTCTTGCAGTCTCACAATCTAGTATAATATATATATTCACTAAACACTTATTAATCTAGATTTTCAGTTTATTTAAACCCATACATCTATGCACTTAAAAAATATACATTATTGCTTAAAATGAAAAATTGGCTTGCATTTGCTGAGCATACACTGCCTCGATAATAGAAATAAAATTGTTGGAATTATCCAATGATTATACAAGATTAAAAAATTGCAGATAATTTTTAATTAAATGCAACTTAAGAGTTAATATTCCTTCTAATTTTATAGACTCAACTGTATGTTTCCTTTTGAAGCTATCAAAATTCAAGAGAGCTCTCTTGTTAAGAAAATCATGTATGCATAATGCTAGACTCAGTAGCTTCTATAGGAAATTACGTTGTTAAGTCAGATGGGAGCCATAATGGCCTCATCCCTGCAGCAATCATTGTTAATACGAACCCCAAACATATTTCTATACGGTTCCAATTTACTCCACAATGTGTTTCACTATCTTGTCAAAATGACTAGATATCAAAGGACTGAGATTTATTTGCTCAAAACTGACAAAAATCAATGTTCTAAATATATATGGCAATAGAGAGTTGCTAAATCTACTGAATCTTTTAAATTAAAAAATATTGCCCATTCTGATGAAACTGCTTACAATGGCTACAAGTAAAGATGGTGGCCATTAAGTTTTATTGTGAGCACCTGAGGAACTGTTTGCATCCAATAGAAAACGTTTCTTTCTTTTGAATTACTGACACTGGCAAATTAAAATGAAGTGGATACATATGGTTGAAACAATCTTCACATTTACAAATATCCTGAAATATCACTAAATCATAAAAATGAAAGCTGTGGGTTATATATTATGAATGTTGCCTAATGCATTCCCAGCTCTGTTATTTGTTACAAATTTGTGTACGATGGACAAAATTGGCCATTTATTCAAGAGTAACAGCTGCTTCCAACATTGTGCATCTTATCAAAAAAGAAGGACATTACAAGAAGGAAAAAGCACAATTAACCTCTAAAATGCTGAAAAGAGAAGAATCTCATTTTGGGGGGAAACCATTTAAAGGAAACTTACAAGCAGATAATTTAAATACTCTTCTATTTTAGCATTTTTATGACTAACTAGAAGACTCAACATAAAGGTTTACAACAATAAAAAAAATTGCACAATGCTGATATCTAAGAAAAAATAATAGGATCTGATCCTTAAACAGACACTATATATTATTAAGTGAAGACACTTGATTTAAAAAAACTCATTACCAATTGGAGGCTAGAAAAGAAGCAGTGTTTCACCTGTCAATTTAAGATAAAGTGTTATTCTGGGAAGATAAAATATCATCAGTACTTACAGTATATTTTAAATTATTAACTAACCCATTTTGTTGATTTATAGTAATCCCTAGAAAAAAGCTAGAAATAGGAAAATTCAAAAACTCTCTAGATTCTAAGAAGCATACCCCCTATTCCACAGTAACCTTGCAGAAGTTCTGATATTTAATATTAAATATTAGAACTGCAGTCTCTGTTTCTTTAATGGTAGCTTGGATCATTCGGGCAGTATTTCACTGCTGTAGCCTGAGGCTATAGGTAATGGAACATTACTCACTATGATAGCCAGATTTCTTCTGCATGGCGGTTACAGGGCAATCTTTATGAGCCAGAAGAAGCTGTTTCAGCTGTGCCACTTCATTTCTCAGCAGGGTGACTTCACTCTGGAGAAGAAACAACTTATGTACCTTACCAGCTTCACACTAAACGTTTCTTACTGTTTAAAACAAGCGAAGATTAAGATATGAAAATCAAACATCTATAACAGAATATGAGGGAATAAACAAAATATGCTGCTTAAATATGTTTAAGCCATACACAATAGTTTTTATATTTTAGCATTTGTTAAAAAACTGCAACTTTTATAAAAATTTAAGAGATAACACCATGACTGGATAGCATATTTCAAAGTTTTCCCATTACCATTTGCCTTTGGACTGCTTATATATTACAGGTTTCCTGCCAAAGGTTTTTTCATTTTACATACGTTACCTGGTCTTTTGATTATTTGAAAAATTACAAACATCAAGGCAGTCAGGATAAATTTTCACTGACTCTATTTACTTGAAAATGAAAAATTTATCCTGGAAACTCAAGCAAGTTTCTAGAAACTAGGAAAACCTCCATAACGGAAACCACAATAACCAAAGAATAATGGATACCTAAATGCATTGCAAGACACTGTGTTGGACATGGAAACAATGACAGGAGATGTAATATCTAAATAGCTTTGTTGCCTTTGACCTAGGCAATCTGTATACATCTAAATTTAAATCTGACAAATAAATGGTGATTTGTTCTACCCTTTATTATAGAATGAGCACTTCGGCCTTTGTTTTGGATGCATTAATCTGGTAGATTCTATGTAAAAGGTCCAAATTGAGAGAGTCCAACTAATTCCTTTGAGTCATCCCCAAATATTAAAGACACAAATTAGTGATTATTACCAATACTCAAGAGTTAGAAATAACATGAATTTAATAAATTGCTAACAAAAAAATCTTAATTTACAAACACCTCTACTTATTTGGACTTACTTTAACCTTTACTCAGACTTCATCCATGAACTCAAAATTAAATGAAGAAATACAGCAAACACCTGTATATAAAAGCTCAGGCACTTCATTTTCCAGCCCTCAGTCTCTTAACCAGAAAGCTGAATGTAAAATAATTCAGCAGAATAGGCTCATCAGGTTCCCTTAAGTGACCAATGACAGAAACATAAAAATCAAAAGAATAAAAGTTAAGCAATCTAAAGGTAAGTGTTGGGGCAAACAGTTCCTCACACACTGACACCAACGAATGGCAACGCTGTATTAAAGCACACAGAAACTGACACTCACAGTAACTCTTAACTGTTAATGAAAAGGGTAAACTGTGTTTAAAACGTTGCACTTGAGACAAGAATGGGAGTATAGTGATCAAAATACAAAAAAGAAAATATAAAAGTTTTGCTTTAAAAATAAAGTCTTATCTCGAAAATACATTTCTATGGAATACTGCTGTCATTAGTCTCAATACTGCTAATTATAGCTGTTTATTAATGACACTACTAAAGAGAAACCATATTATGAATAATCCAATATACATTATCCAAAAAAGTTTCTCCCTCTTTCTGCCTCAGTAGCTTGATTTTGAGATTCACTTCTACAAGTTTCTCTCATTAATTTCTGTAATATGAAATAGGGCTAGATATGTATTTTTAGTCAAGAATACACAATCTCTTATAATCTGCTACCTGTGACCACCCTTCACATTAGTCTGAATCTATGAAATAACATATAATCGTTTTGACATATAAAAATAGAAATTTTGTATGGCTAAATACATAATGTCTCTACCTAGAAAAGTTTTCCCCTCCTTTTTGCCTTGCTAATTATTTTACTCATCTTTAAGAGTTAACTTAGTACGGTACAAATCTGCATAGGAAGACAAGTTAGGTGTCCATTTCTGTGGTCCCACAGCCATAAATACAGTCATGAGTCGCTTAATGATGGGGATACTTTCTGAGAGATGCATCCTCAGGCAATCTCGTTGTTTTAAGAACATCAGAGTGTACTTACATAAACCTAGATGGTACAGCATACTACACACCCAGGCTCTATGGTACTAGTCTTACGGGACCACCATCCTATATCCGGTCCATCACTGACAGAAACATCATTATGCCACACATGACTGTATATGTGTGTTGTGTTTACTAGTTTGCCACCTCTGCCAGATTGGGAATTTCTCAAGGGCAAGGATTATCTTGCTCTTTGTATCCCCAAGGCATAGCACACAGCCTGGCGTAGACTGAGTACATGATAATATTTTAGAGAGGATCATGGTAATTCTATGTCCAGGGGGTGAAAAACACCAAAGAAGGTGAAATGAAATAGCTTAAATAATATAAACCTGGTCAGGTCCTAATTTCACTATTTATGCCCAAAACCTCACCAACATAGCTACACTGTTAATCTTCTGAGTCATGAATTGAAAACTGGCATATTTTACAGCATCATCTCAATTACAGAATTTAAAAACTCAAACTGTCTTCTTTCCTAAATACACTAGACATTCACCATAAACCATATTATGAAATAAATGTATAGGATAATATTCCTGAAAGAAGTTATGACTTGATTATCTAATTGATACAAAACAGTTGATTTAAATAATTCTGAGGATTAACAATTAAAACAATATTCTTATGCACTCAAAATTAAATATATATATATATTCAAAATCTCTGTTTAAGGCAGATTTGCAACTGATGAATGGAATATCAATTTCTGTATTTCAAACTTAACAGTTGGTGGTATTATGGCTGTTCATCTAATTGGAATGCCCCGTCCATTAACAAATGAACAAATGTGAAGAAGCCACTAGCTAACAATGGGTAAGGACCATTAACAACTGATGAGGTAAGGCATTCGATTCCTGTTACAAAACCTATATTTGTGTTAACTGAATTTTAATCGGAATCACATTCAACAGAGCAAACAACTGAAAAGACCAGGAAGAGAGAAGAAAATTAAAAATAAAAGCTTTTGAACATTTTAATGTAATTTACATTTACCTAAAAGATGTAATACACAAGTATGCTGTTCTTTATCCAAAATTCAAATAATCAAATTTTCCCCTAACAAATTCAAGCTATGCTCAATACAAATTCAGTCCAATCTTTTATATCATCCTGATCTAAAATGTTTTACAACGATAAAAGATTTTCTTAATGATGATCTTGATGCTCAAAAATGATTTCTGATTGAAAAGTTAAATTAATAGTTTGTATTGTTACTATATCCTAACATTCAATTTCTTTAGAGCTGGTACCAGCATTAGACTGGAAGCAGCAAATGGGACGTCATTACTAGCAAGGAATTGGGACTGAGACAAATAATGCAAAGCAAATGTAGTTGGAGTGCTGACTGGGAATTAGAGTGGGCCAAGCTTTGAAGGAAGTGGATTTAGAGGAGCTAGAGAGCCCTAAGTGTAAGTATATGCTACTGGTCAAGAACAGGTCGAGTAGGGGCTGGCCTGGTGGCGCAGCAATTAAGTTCACATGTTCCGCTTTGGTGGCCCAGGGTTCGCCGGTTCGGATCCCGGGTGTGGACATGGCACCGCTTGGCAAGCAATGCTGTGGTAGGCGTCCCACATAGAAAGTGGAGGAAGATGGGCACAGATGTTAGTTTAGGGCCAGTCTTCCTCAGTAAAAAGAGAAGGACTGGCAGCAGATGTTGGCTCAGGGCTAATCTTCCTCAAAAAAAAAGAACTGGTCAGTAGAGGTTGACAACAGGAGGCTCATGGAGGTAAAGATTATATACAACTGGATTAGGCAGAAGAGGTTAAAGCCCAGCGTTTTTTAAGACATTTATGATAAATGTAGTAAAATTTGACAAATTAATCCAAACATTCAAGAACTACAGTCACATACCCATATGTAAAAAGGAAAGGACTTAAACGATAGGCATGACTATACTAACAACCAGTGGTTGTATAAATCATGACTTTAATTCTGAGATTTTTCTAGGAAGGTCAGAAAACAGGTAGAATCAGAGAGGAAGGCCTACATACGTATAATAAGAGGCCTGAAGAGTCTATACAGAGACCTTAGAATGAAAAAAAAAAAGCAGTTAACAGGGGGCTGGCCCCGTGGCCGAGTGGTTAAGTTCGCGCGCTCCGCTGCAGGCGGCCCAGTGTTTCGTTAGTTCGAATCCTGGGCGCGGACATGGCACTGCTCATCAGACCACGCTGAGGCAGCGTCCCACATGCCACAACTAGAAGAACCCACAACGAAGAATACACAACTATGTACCGGGGGGCTTTGGGGAGAAAAAGGAAAAAATAAAATCTTTTAAAAAAAAAAAAGCAGTTAACAGATATATATATAACTTGTATTTATTTGTATATAAGTAATTTGTATTTAAATACATAAAACCAGTTTGCTTAAGCCAAAGTGAATCTGAAGGGGATAAATGTTAAGCCATAAACGGATTTAATACTAAATGAAAAAAGAATTATTTATACCTCTACCATCTACTCTGTGGATTATTTTAGAGTGAACATTAATTGGATTCAGCCTCCAAAGCCCATCTACTATTTGTTAGCATATTTGTAGAATATGTTAATTATCTTCCTGAGTCATTCTGAAGATGAAATAAGGGACACGAAAACATTTTGAAAATGTAGAAGTTCCACTCTAGAATATCTAAGAAATTATTGATTTTTTTTTTTTTTTTTGCAAAGTAAAGTGTATTTGGTAAGATAAAGGAGACTCAGAAAAAAATTATTATTCCGGTTTCAAATAAAATGTAAATTGGGGCTGGTTCTGTGGCCTAGTGGTTAAGTTTGCCCCACTCTGCTTCAGCACTCCGGGGTTGGTTCCTGGGCACAGACCTACACCAATTGTCGGTGGCCATGTTGTGGTGGTGACCCACATACAAAATAGAGGAAGCTGGCACAGATACTAGCTCAGGGCAAATTTTCGTCAGCAAAAAAATAAAATAAAATAAAAAATAAAATGTAAATTATTTTGGCATTGTCTGTACCATTGCTCTACTCTATTTGTTTGCCACTCAAAGGTTAATTACATACTAATGAACAATAATATTTTTTTACAGTTTATTTGAAGCAGATCATATTGATAAAATCATGACAGAATAGTCAATTGATCAATCAATCAAAACTTTTCATTGATATTTGGCCATAGATTGATGACCAAGTATAACATAAATTTATAATCTTTTGACGAAATTTCTAGTTCAGCCACTACCCCCAAAATTAAAGAAATAATTTTGGATAGTTTCTTCTTTGGGGAATTTCTCATTGCTAATATTTCATGTTTAGTCTTCACAAAAATCAATGAGTAAGTATCAAGATTCCCACCAGACAGTTCCAAGGGTTGTCATGGATGCAAACCTTAATCTGAGAACAACACAGTTCTTTAATTTATGTCTGTAACAATAGAAAAAAAGAGGACAAAGTTCTTAATATTTTGGAAATACTTTGCAAAATGAATGGGAATGACCCTTTTCCTATTCTCATATTTAATTACTTGTTTCATGTCTGTCTCCTCTGCTAGACCTCAAATTCTCTAAGTACAAGGACAATGTCTTTTTCACTGTTATAACCCCTGTGTCTAATAACATGCCCTGCACACAAGAGATGCTTAGTGACAGAATGAATAATAAATAACTAGCATTTGCAGAGTGTAGTTACAACACACTTTTCTGTACCCTCTCTCATTTGATCTTCATAAGAGTGCTTATTCTATGAGTGTGACAGATGGGGAAGTAAAGACTCAGAAAGATTCTTAGTAAAGGCTAGTAAAAAGAAGCACCAGGTCTCAAACTCATAATAAAAAGCATGAAGGAGGCCAGCCCCAAGGCCTAGTGGTTAAGTTCAGCATGCTCTGCTCTGGTGGCCTGGGTTTAGTTCCTAGGTGTGGACCTATGCCACTTGTCGGCGGCCATGCTGTGGCAGCAACCCACCTACAAAATAGAGGAAGACTGACACAATGTTAGCTCAGGGTGAATCTTCCTCAGGGGGAAAAAAAAAGAGGTAAAAGGTGGCATCATTATTACCCTTTTTCTCCTCTAGAACATACTTAAAAACTCCAGAGCAAAAAAGGAAGACAGTTATATCATAGAATAATATTTTTTTAAGAAATTAAAACAAACAGGTATTATATAGCATCTTCCAACTGTTGCTATTCCTTTCTATTTCAAGTGATAAATATTGAAATAAAATATTGTTAGGTACCAGGAATAAAAGATTTGATCCTATTCCTTTAAATCCTATTCCCTAATGGACCAATAAATAAAACCTTTTCCATATCATTAACCTATGAGTGAAAACTCTTTATGTATCCAGCTATCAAGATTGCTTCCATTAATTTATTGAGCTTCCACTCTACATACATTTTGCAATATCTAAATTTTAAAAGCAAAATCCACAACAAAATCTCCAAATTTTATCCACAGAGTAATTATTAAGGCCCTACTGTTAGCAAAGAGAAGAGTCTACCTTTGTTCATAAAGTTAACATGCTGAAATTGTAAACTGAAAACTAACCTCCAAAATGAGTGGAACTGAAAGACAAAGCCATAAAGAGGTTAAAACCATTTCAAGTAAAAGACAACAAAGTCATATATTGCCTTTAAAAATATAGCAGTATCCAATTCTAGATTACCATAAATGTCTATAACACAATTTGAAGAAATTGCTCTTTTAGCAATGATTTTAGAAAGCTAAAATATAATTAAATTCAGTGAGTGGGGCAATAAGGTTGAAAATTAATATTTTCTTTAAGCCTAATATACATTTGGTAAAACTATGAGCAGTCACACCTCAACGCTCGTTAAACCTTTTATTGTATATAAGTAACCATGGGTCATTACTGCCCACTACACTGATCAGCTAAGCCTGTATGTCACGTGAAGGATTATTAAGGAAATGTAGAACTGATGAATGTTTTCACATAAAGCACAGTTTAATTATTTCTTTGACATTCAATTTTCTTTACAAGTCATCCTGTTCTTCACAGTTAATGGTTTTGCTGTTGGCAGACTGAAAGAAATTTTTTCTTCCTGAATCTACTATAAGCAAGTTAACTCTTCACACTCTGAAAACTAGAACCTGTCACTTACTTTTTAAAAACTGTTTTTATTTTACTCGACAAACTAAACAAAAAATAAAAATCATATATCCACTTGAAACAATAGAGAAAGTCAGAGTGAAGTACTCTTTCTTCCCAAACCATCCATGCTTCCCAAAACACTCTTCACCACTGTTACATCCTGGTACATCAATTCCTAAGATTTTACCTATATTTAGGGATTCATTTCTGTGCCGATTTGCATAGCTACACATTTATCCATTTAACTATAAACCTTTTATTAATGAAAAAGAATTATACTGTACATTTAAGTATGCAACTAACTTTTGAGTAATTTATTGATGTGAAAGTCCCATAATACAGAATTAACCATTTTAACGTGAACAACTCAGTGGTGTTTAGTACATTTACAATGTTGTGAAATCACCTTCCTCAATCTAGTTATAAAACACTTCTGTCACTCCAAATAAAACCCCTCACTCATTAACCAGTTTCTCCTTATTTCTTCCTCCCTGCAGTCCCAGCAACCATCAATTTGCATTTTGTCTCTGTGGTTTTATCTGTTCTAGATATTTCATATAAACGGAATCATATAATATGTGACTCTCTGTCTGGCTTCTCTCACTTAACCATAACATTATGAGGTTCATCCACACTGTAGCATGTACTTTCACGCCTTTTTATCACTGAATAATATTCCACAGTATGTATGTACCATAATTTATCTGTTCATCCATTGATGGACCTTTTCCCTGTTTCCAGCAACTTTTTTTGCCCATAACAATATATTACAGACATTTTCCCAGGTTAATACATACAGATAGACATTTTTTTTTTCCTTTTTGAAGAAATATTTTAAAAATCCCTGGTACATCATTTCACCTATCTCCATATTTTGGTATGCATCTCTAAAACTAAGAATATTTTCTTAACTAACCATGATGCCATCATCACTCAGTTTTTATTAAAAATACATATGTTACTTGTTCTATTTGTAATTTGAGGTATTAACTAAAATTATATTCAACTTTAGAGCTTAATTTAGTGATTTCTTGAATTTGTCTTCTATTTAAAAGTTTCATGTTTTGAAATTGATGTTAGCTGACTTTTACCTAGATGATAAATCTTGCCTTTATTCCTCCAATCAAGAAATTTCTAGCCAGGGGCGGGCCCAGTGGCGCAGCGGTTGGGTATGCATGTTCCGCTTCAGCAGCCTGGGGTTCGCCGGTTTGGATCCCGGGTGCGGACATGGCACCACTTGGCAAGCCATGCTGTGGTAGGAGTCCCACATATAAAGTAGAGGAAGATGGGCACGGATGTTAGCTCAGGGCCAATCTTTCTCAGAAAAAAGAGGAGGATTGGCAGATGTTAGTTCAGGGCTAATCTTCCTCGAAAAAAGAAAAAAAAAAAAAGAAATTCCTACCCAAATTAGGAAATAGAAAAATGTAACACATTTTACAATAATGACATTTTAACCATAGTTTAATTTGTATGGTGGAAAAAACATAAGGCTAATGAAGTAAAGATTATGTTTATTTTGAATATTGAATTTTCCAAAGTTTTCTGAAATAATAAAGTACTATTGCTATTAATAATGGTGACCAGGGCTTCAGTATAATTAAGCCAACAGCAATATCTCATTAAAAGCTGTTAATATTGTTATAACTTGGGTCAAAGCAGAAAACTGGCCCAACCTAAAGTCTCAGAATACCTTGTAAATGATACCATATATTTACATACCACTTTTTAGTTTTCAAACATTTTTACTTCTTAAAAAAGTCATGATAAGCCAAATTACAAAGGAAAAATACTGATAAATTTATCCTACTAAAATTAAAAATTTATGTATTTAAAAATACTTGCATTCATTCTAATTCAACTGAGTTATGCAATAAGCCAGAGAAGTAGGACCAGCAGGTGTTATCTCTATCCTGTGGGTGAAACAATCAAGGCTAACAAAGAATGATATGTTTACTGTCATACTACTATAAAAGAGCCAAGTCCTTTGGAAGAATGATTTTGTTAGGAACAGAAAAGAAAAAAATAGATACCTAATCACTTTGTTAATGTAATATGAATATTTGAAAATTTAAACAGTAAGAGTTAATATTCTAACAGAGAGACCTGGTAAAGAATAGCCATTTTTATAGTATATAATCTTTTTCATTTTGTTTAAGTGGAAAAAATTCAGAAGTTTTTTCTAAAAAATTATGAAAATAGTTCTTGAATAAGAATTCATTTATCAGCTGATAACTGTATTATAATATTTCTTAACATACCTAAGTATATAAGTATATTTGAAGTCTCTGTGATATGGTAAATCATATTTAAATTAATGATTAAAAATAAGTTGTGCCAGACAATTTATTTGTTCTAAAGCTAACCTGTCAATATTCAAAGCACAAGATAGAGTTTTATAAGATATCTGTCTCACATATGAAAAAATTTAAGTTATAAAAATCTACATTAAGTTAAATGCTATGCCTGATGCCAAAAACTGTTTTCTAAGCATTTACAGACATTTATATAGGTGACATCTTTAAAGATGGATTTAGGAAGACAGCAAGTCTCATCATCAATTATGATTATTAACTGGGAAAGAATAACTCAGAAAATTGACCAATAACAACTTGAAGATATTAACATCAATCTTACTAGTTGGCGCTCATCAATTGGTAGTTTAGAAGATTTTACTGGAGAATATTCACAACATTAAAAAAACCTAACAAAAACAAAAGGAAGGAAGAAAAAACAGAAAGAAGGAAACAGACTTGGTGCTGCCCGATACCATCATTGGAAATCTCACAAAAGCTTGAATGGGAAGATTTAAAACCTTTATACCCATGAGATTCCTAAGAAATGTATCTAAGGCACATTGGCAGGGCAGTATGAAATGATTTCTACTGCCACTGGCCATATTGTACCTGTTCTCTGGATAATTAGAGTCCTTCAGTTTCCAAAGCTGTCAATGTGGCATCTTTCACGAGCACTATATTCACTTCAAATAAAACAAACAAAACAAAACAAAATTTGTAATTCAAAAAACAAAAGAACTTAAAAACAAAAACTGTTACTGAAGCAACTTTATAGTTGTGATACAAACAAAAAGTAACTAAGTGAAATACCAGTGATATTTTTAATTTTAAGATTCTTTCTTTGAACTTTATATCACAATTTTATAAAGTTTAAGCCAGGTAGTTTAGGTACTTTTGTACTACACGAGTAAACACATATTTAAAATTTCTTCATTCTATGAGTGTTGAAAGTTTTATATTACTTCATCTCAATATTCAAATAGGTTTATAAAACTATGCTTCACTAAAGATTCCATACACACCCAATATTATGTCCTAAAATATCTGGATAGCTAACTAGAAAGACAGGGAAGAGCCTATTTCACAATTATTAAAAATAAATAAATAAAACAAAATTAACATATATGTACCATACCTGCAGTTGACCATTTAATGAACTCAAGTCTTCTGCTTTCTTCTCTAAAGACTGAACCCAGACTTTCCTTTTTTGTCGGCATCTTGAAGCTGCTGCTCTGTTTCGCTCCAGAAACTTCCTCCTTTTTTCATCAGGATCTTCATTAGCTGCTCTTCTTCGACGACCACTTGTATTTTGGGTCTGTGGAGCTGTGTGAGCTGGAGAAGCCTAGAATAAACACAATGGGAGCTTCTTACATTTGTATCTCGTGAAGGCACATGGGCAGTGCAGGTGGCAGAAGGAGAGAACTACTGTTTTCTAAGTCAGCACTGTATATATCAATATTCTGGGGCAATGTGAAAATCACTCTGTGGTTTAACAAATTCCTTGAAATAAATGAGCATTGCCAAAACAAGATTCTCACTAATTCACTATCATAGTGAACATATTTTTTAAAGTTTATATAATATTTTCCTTTATACAGAAGTAAGAAATTGAAAATGCAATACAAATGATCATGTATATATCATATTTTTCAAGTGTACTTTTCAACAAACACCATATTATTCAATCCTTTGAAAACTAATTATAAGGTATTAAAGTAAAAAATTTAATAACTTACTTAAATTCACTATGGGAAACCATGTTTTCTATGCTATTTTTGAAATAAAAAATAGCATTAATCTGTAAATTTTCTTTAAAAATTGGTTTCTCTAAAATTAAGGAGGGAAAGTATGTACATACTTAGGTAAACTCAGCTTTTCTTCAGTTTTTGAAATTTAGGGTCAGTCGTTTTCTAAGGGTCAGGTTCATGTAATTATCAGTGCTCATTTTTCTGATGGGTAGAATCCCACAGGACTCCAGATCTTCACTTTAATTGGTCCCCCCACCCCTCAATGGAATGGCCTGGTTATCTCAGATCAGCCAGAGGCAAAAACCTTCAGCCACTAGTGATACTGTCTAGCGCCTAGGACTAAAGCACAGTAAGTCTCTTCAAGCCTCTCACAAATCCCAAAACTGTGCCACAGAACACCTGAATATGGGAGACAGGAAATGAACCCTCAGAAATAGTGCAAAGGAAACAGTACTTTATGGCCATAGGCACTTGATCCAAAGAAGCAGCCTGAAAACAATATTTTATCTATAATTAATTATATTTTTAAATGGTGTGAACAAAGAAAACTTCTATCTTCTCTTAATATAATAAGCAAAAGTCTTATATATAAGCTCAAGATAAGTTCTGTAGGGAAATCACCAAACTAGTTCTCACTCTAAAAAATACAGTTATCGTTTAATATTTTCCAAATAATTAGCAATAAAAATTATGTTATTTCATTTATACTTTAATTGTAATAAAGATCAATTATTAAATTATATTTTCTTTTCTTCATTCTCTTTACTTACTGATAATAGTAGGTTTTTTTCTTTAATTCATTTGGCTGAATAGCAGAGAATAATTTTTTTTAAACTGACAACTCAGTTATTATAGCAAATGCTAAGCACAAGTATTAGAAGCAAAAACTATTACAGTTATTATTTGTATATTTTAACTCCTAATAAGGATTTGAGGCTATTTAGCAGCATACATTCCTCCTTCCATTAATTCACTCATTCCACTTCATTAAAAAAATATAGAACTAGTCTAGAAACTAGAGATACAGCAGTGAACAAACAGATAAAGTCCTGGCCGCATGGAGCTTCCATCCAATACAATAAAATATAAAGATAAAAAATTAGATCCAGGGAAACTACAGTCAGTATGAGAAAACAAATTATATTCATTTCTTTTAAATAAACTTTTAAAGATGTAAAAAGCATGCTTAGCCTACAGACCATACACAAAAACAGCCATGGCATTTGGCCTGTGAGCCAGTTTGCTAACCCCTGAGTTATGACATTAAAACACACTCACTCACTCACTTTTTCTCTCTTGGTCCCAAAGTAAGGCTGTTTAGTGGATGATAACCACAATTACATTCCACTTTATCTTAAGTTTTGTAAAGATAAAATACAGTTATCTAAATACCTATGCTTAGGAGGCAATTTAAAATTTCCTGTTTACATGTGTTTATTTAATTGGAAAGTTTTGCTTTTTAATGCCAATGCTAATATTTTTTAAGTAGAGAAGACAAAAGGTCTAGATAGAGTTCTGAAACATTCAACCGAAATATAGTAATCCTTTACTGCAGAAATATACTGTAGACACAGAAATGTCAATCATCTAACAGGCAGTCACAAACTAGAGACAAGTGCAAAGGGGCTCTAGTATAGCAGCTGCTATAAAGCATATCTACTCCTTTTGTGATGTTTCACAGATTTTAATCCAAGAACCATTTGATTCCTGTTAGTAATGTAATACATATATACATTAGTTGTTGAATACAAAAACAACAAAAATGCTTTATTTAAAAAGTATTGATGGATACTGTGCCACGTCAGACCAACATACGGAGACACCCACAGAAACACTTACATGGTGTCTGAGCAGTAACAACTGCTCGACTATTCATTTTTTAATTATTTTAATTAATTTATTTATATCAAAAAATAGAAATATCAATGCTTTTACACTGAACTACATTTTCCTAAGGCTTTTGAAATAACAGTATGACCAGAAATAATTTTGTTCAAAGTATATGAAGTAGTCATTTAAGTTACACTGTATTTGTTTTTTTAAGGATGATAACAGAGTGTTGAACGATAAAAGCAACACACATACCGGAGTTTCTGTAGTGGATGTGGCTGGCTGTTGTAATGACTGTGGTCGAGATTCCTCTGACTGAGTCCTAACCAATCCACTACTATGACCTTTGACAGCATCACCATTGGTAACTGGAGGATGTTGCTGAGTCAAAGCAGCTTTTAATCTCTGAAATGCAAACATGAATTGAAAAAAAGCTCCCTGATTTCCACCCAAATCCAACTCCCAACATACTCTTTGGTTAACCAAAAAAGATATTTGTTAAGGAATGCATAAATACATTTGGTTTTAAAATTAGTTTTCATTTATCATATTCCATTGCATTCCTAAGATCATTATAAATACCATTAAGACAGACAATAGGACCTTTGGAAAGCTTCCCCGCTTTTGTCGTTTTATCTAGTACTACTAGAGGATTCTATACTTTGTTGTATCTAATCAATTCTGAGAAAAGAGTGAAAAATAAAAATACTGTTGACTAAAAATAACTAGCTTTGCTCAACTAAAATAAGTAACACAAGTTAATTACGTACACTTTCATCTATTTTCTTCCACCCCATCCCTATATCCCATATCCCAATCTTCTCAGGCTCTGCCTAGATCCTTAAACCTAAATCTCTTCTTTTCCAGATTTGGGCCCATACAATCTCTGACTGCAGGTGAAAAGGACCTCAGGGACTCTGAGAGACCTGGGACTATCATTGTTGCTATTGTTCTTAATAATTGAGATGTAGTCCTTGAGCCCCAAATAAAGGGTTTTTTTTTTTTTTTTTTTTTTTGGTGAGGAAGATAGGCCCTGAGCTAACATCTACTACCAATCTTCCTCTTTTTGCTTGAGCAAGATTGTCCCTGAACTAACATCTGTGCCAATCTTGCTCTATTTTTTTGTAGGTGGGATGCTGTTACAGCATGGCTTAATGAGCAGTGTGTAGGTCCACATGCAGGATCCAAACCTGTGAACCCCTGGCCGCTGAAGTGGAGTGCGCGAACTTAACCACCATACCACCAGGCTGGCCCACCAAATAAAGTTTTATCATAAAGTTTGATGCAAAGATATGTCTATTACATTTTCCTCAGATCCACATTCAGGTGCATATTTGAGGGAAGGAGGCTAAAATATCGATATGAGGACTGTGTTGCAGTCTATTCAGTCCTCCCCAAACTTCCTAGTAGTAAATAACTGCCTGGCTGTTACATGTTAAAAACAGATTCTTGGAAACCTTTACTCTCTTCCTTCCCTGGATATAACAGAAAGGGGTAGGTAAGAGAGAAGAGCTTTTAAGAAAAGTCCTCAAATGTTTCTAGTACAATTGCTTTCATTCACTCCATCTAAGAACAATTTAGAAAATTTTACAACTATTAAAAATTTGTAATTTCCCTATTTTCATCTATGCATATCTTCTTACAGTCTGTAAGTGATCCACATCCCTTGAAAACTGAAGCATATATGAATAGGTCACCAAAATTTCCACCAAGGCAATGATTATACCTGGACTAGTGTTAGTGGACATTCTCTCTCTACCGCTAATCGTTGTAGATTCTGGGTATGATTTTAAAAACAAAGTAAGTAGTTAAAAAAAGGTTTTATTGAGGTATAAGTTATATACAGTAAAATGACTTTTTAGTGTACAGTTCTATGAGTTTTAACAAGCACATACAGTCATGCAACCACCCCGACTACCAGGATACAGAACGGCTCTATTATCCCCCAAATTTCCTCATGCTCCTTTCCTATAACACTCTCCTCCCACCCCCAACCCCTGGAAACCATTAATCTGTTTCCTGATCCCAAAAGTTGTGCCTTCTCCAGAATATCATATAAATAGAATCATACAGTGTATATAGCCTTTCGAATCTGGCTTCTTTAGCATAATGCACTTGCGATCCATTGTGTCATTATCAGTAGTTTATCAATGAGTTTCTAACAGGACAGCATCTCTGTTTTACAGATTAGGAAACCAGAGCTCATTTGCCCAAGGTCACACAGCCATTAAGCTAGTTCAAATCCTGGATGTGAATCTGGATCTCTTTAATTTCGAACTGTATGATTTTTCCCTGGCATCACGTTACATACATTATCCTACCAAAAAACACAAGAAAAGGTCAAGAAAGATAATCTGAGGCTGGATGGCTTAATGATTCAAAAGACAATCATAAAAGATTAGGAATGCCAAGTCTGATACTGCATCTGCTAAGGCCAGGTCACCCCAGGATCAGGTACGTTCTTCCCCTCTTTTTTGGCAGAACAGTTCTTTATGAATTGCAAACAGCACCACAGTATGTAAAGTCCTAGTATCGTCACTGATTAGTATACAGAATGTATACTGTATACAGATTAGTATACAGAATGTATACAGCTGAGAAGACACTTTATGTTCAGACTCTACCTCAAAGTAAGTGTGTAACTCTAAACAAATCATTTAATCTCTGAATCTCAGTTTCCTTATCTGTAAAACTGGGAATAATGATAACTTCCTTGTAGGGTTGAGGTAAAGATTAAATATAATATGCAGAACTTCCTAAATCAGAAAAGCATTTTTCAAATGTTAGCTTCCGTATTTCTTCAAAAATAGCAATTGAGGTCTCTATTTTCCTAGCACAGGTATGGAAGTGGGGATGTCAAAGAATCAGGAGAGTTCCTACACTTTTGTATTTTCAAAATGTACTTAGGAAAAACATATACTTAGGGGTCATCCTAAGTGCTGGTTCAGCCTGAGACATTTTATTACGTAAAATATGTTCTCAAGACTATGTCATACACTGCATCTTTCAGAATCCAGATAAGATTCCTAGTTCCTTCCTTTTTTTCTTCTTTCTTTTTTAAACAAGCAGAAATAACCACATTAGTAGCTAAGACACAAGAAACTGAGACACTCCTAACTGACGGGATAACGTGGAAGAGGATGGATTAGAACTAAAGTCAGGTAAGTGACCAAAGCAGTAGTTGGCTGTAATCAGGGAGGAATACTTAAGCTAAATGGTCAAAGAACTGAAAGTAGAAAGACCGGAATTTGAAAGTGTGGGTCATTTAAACAGAACAAAAGAGGAGATTCTGGGGAGGTGGTCTGTCTGCATAATTCTATCTTTTAAAGACAGAATGTGAGATATCAAAATACAACCAACAGTATCCAGTCTGTTAGGTTAGGGCTTTCACTTCTGGATATAAAATGTGCATAAGTAAAAGTATCGGTTGAGATGTGAAGCTTGATAAATTATGTTTTGGTAAACCATTTTTAAGTCCTTAGGTGAAAAACATCATAGAATGGAAGAGCATTTAAAGTTTTATAGTGAAGAGCTTAACTCTTAGAATTAATGAAATACAGTAACTACACATAGGGGAGTCTGAAGTACATAAACATCACTCTCTTGAATAATCTTTAGTAGGGCAAGTTACTACCTTATAGAGCACTTAAAAGCAGCATCAGTATTCATTCATTATCCTCTCTTGACTGCCCTAGGGTATACAGTACTCATCCAGTGAGGAAACTCCAATGTGCTCCATGCTGTTACATTGATTACAATGGATCTGACTTGGAAAGTGTGCCACTGGGTACAAAACGTAAGAAAAAGATTTTTAAGGGTTAATTAACACTGCTCTGAACTGCAGACTTTTTCTTTTTAAACAGCAATAAAAATACATGTATATTAAAAAAATAGAATGGATTAGGTGAAAAAAGTTGTCACTAAATATGATTCATATAAATTTTACAATTAATATGAGGATATCTATAATCTACCCGTATATAATTGTTAGAGACATTTTAAAGAAGGACAAATAGTTTGATTCAAAAAATTAACAAAAACATAAAAATATAACGAATATTTATTTTACAATAAAATTTGGAAGCTAGCAGAGATGCTGGAAATCAATTACTAGTCCAATCACCATCTTACAGATGAAGAAACTAAGGCCCAAAGAGTGAAGTTTCTTCCCAAAATCATAGAGTGAGTTAGAGGCAGAGCTAGGAAGAGAAATTCTGTTGACTCCTAATTCACTGACCATATTATAAAGAGTTTTATCAAGCTAGAGTTTTTGTCTAGTATATTAGTAATCAATAAGAGTATCAGACATTGGTGAGCCCATTATTAAAATCAAAATTTCTATCAAGAGAGAAATTTAATGGAAGTGAATAAAGATTGAGTATGCAGAGGAATTACATAAGATTTAAAAGGTCTCGGGGCCGGCCCGGTGGCGCAGAGGTTAAGTTCGCACGTTCTGCTTCTTGGCGGCCTGGGGTTTGCCGGTTCGGATCCCGGGTGCAGACATGGCACTGCTTGGCAAGAGCCATGCTGTGGTAGGCGTCCCACGCATAAAGTAGAGGAAGATGGGCATGGATGTTAGCTCAGAGGCAGTCTTCCCAGCAAAAAGAGGAGGACTGGCAGTAGTTAGCTCAGGGATAATCTTTCTCAAAAAAAAAAAAAAGTCTATATTCTCCAACATGTACAATAAAACCTAGACATAATTTTAATTTTAAAATAAAGGTATACATTATTTGAAAGAGAAGAAACCTTTGTTTTCTTTATTACTATAAAATCTTTATTACTATATTTCTAAGCAGTCTAATGTTTAGAGTTAATTTTCAGCAATGTAAAATTCAACTACCATCTTGAAAACCTTTTTTCTTAGAGATATAGAATGTGTCAATTAATTAAAGGGTGAATAGTTTGTTGTGTTGACCAATCTGACATACGCATTTTAAGAGGTAATCTGCTAAAAATAATTTGCTATTCAAATTCTATGTTGTATGTTGCACCCTTGAAAACAAATTTCATCACATCTGTCAGAACTTAGTAGGAACAAACTACTCCATCATAGTTCAAAGAAAAAACATAATGTTCTCTAGAAACAATTTATGAAAAAGTCAGATCCATATTTCATATGTGCCACAAAAGCTCATCAGAGTAATAACCCTCCTTCTCCTGGGTGTTATCTTACCATCTGCTGCTCTATTACTTATCTTTATTTTGCAACTAATTAACAGCATAATCTTCTAAATTCAGCAAGTTAATTATCATTATTGTGGTCTTTGCAGCATCATCAGTCCTCATGAAGTCTTGTCTCCCCACCCCCAGAGAACATAGGAAAATGAAGTAGGTTGGAAGAGAGTCTGTTTCTTTGGAGCGGGCTCATTAGGTGTTCGCTGATTAGCTTGGCATGCAGAGGCAGGTCAGAAGAATTCTGCTGAACATGAGGTTCCACGCAGGGCTCAACTAAGTTAATGTAGGTTTCTGAACATTTGCCAAGATGCCCTCTGTCAGCTCTCAGTTGAAACCCCCTGCAGAAAACCTACTGGCTACCCACTGTGTACAAAGCTATTTCTCAGTTTGTCACACAAGTATTAAAGGAATGATTCTGGAGAATACTACTTAAATACTTCACTAAATCTTCTTAAACAAAACTCCTAGATGATTAACATTTTCTTATTCAGAAGAGTTATTTTTTAATGACAAATATTACATAAGAAAATTGTATTATTAGAAGAGCACCACAGATAACAAATATCTACGGTTTATGTTCTTAATGACAAACAGAACCCCTAAACCTATATTTGGTGAGATCTAGTGCAATGTTGTAGAAAATAGTAAGTGCTAGGAATTTGTGATTAGTATTAAAAAGTACTAGATAATACTGTATTTGTGTACCCCCACCTACACTTTTTTTAACCACCTTCTTACTTTTCCAAAGACAAAGTTCTTAAAAAAAACCTTGCTCTGAAGAAATTTCTTCAGCAAAAAGAAGGATCTTATTTCAATATTTATAGTAGATGCAAATACAGCGCATCTTCCTGTAAGGACTGGACATCTGAAAATCAGGCCACTACAAAAGTATCCTTGCAGGGGCCAGCCCAGCGGCTCAGTGGTTAAGTTCGCACGTTCCGCTTCATGGCGGCCCAGGGTTCACCAGTTCGGATCCCGGGTGTGGACATGGCACCACAAGGCAAGCCATGCTGTGGCAGGTGTCCCACATAGAAAGAGGAGGAAGATAGGCACGGATGTTAGCTCAGGGCCAGTCCTCCTCAGCAAAAAGAGGAGGATTGGCAGCAGATGTTAGCTCAGGGCTAATCGTCCTCAAAAAAAAAAATTAAAAAAAAATTTGTAAATAGAAATTTATAGCTTTAAATGCTTATATTAGAAAGGCAAAGAGATTTAAATCAATGATTAAGCTTCTACCTTAAGAAACTAAAAAAGATAAGCAAATTAAACCCAATTAAGTAGGAGAAAGGAAATAGTAAAGATAAAAGTAGCAATCAATGATAGTACAAATACACCATTAAGAAAAATAAAGGCAAGCTACAGATTGAGAAAATATTTGTAAGATATATAAATATATAACAAAAAATTTGTAGCTAGTGTGTGTATACACACACACACAAACATATATATAAAGAATTCCTGGGGCCAGACCAGTGGCGCAGTCCTTAAGTGCGCACGTTCCACTTTGGTGGCCCTGGGGTTCGCAGGTTTGGATCCTGGGTGCGGACATGGCACCTCTTGGCATGCCATGCTGTGGCAGGTGTCCCACATATAAAGTAGAGGAAGATGGGCATGGATGTTAGCTCAGGGCCAGTCTTCCTCAGCAAAAAGAGGAGGATTGGCAGCAGTTAGCTCAGGGCTAATCCTCCTCGAAAAAAAAAAAAGAATTCCTACAACATAATAATAAAAGACTAGTAACCCAATTTAAAAAATGGGCAAAAGATACCACAGAAAATGTCTGGCCAAACTGGAAATGCAAATTAAAACCACAAGATACTGCTACACACTCCTAGAATGTCTATAATGAAAAAGATAGACAAAACCAAATGCGGGTAAAAATGTGGGAACAACTGAAATTCTCATACACTGCTGGTGGGAAAGTAACCTCTGGCAAAAGATCTGGAAGTTTCTAATAAGTTAAATGCATATCTACCCTCTGACTCAGCAATTCTATGCTTTGGTGGACAGACCAAATGGAAATATACGTCTACAAAAAGAGTTATACAAGAATGTGTATAGTAGCTTTATTTACAATAGCTAAACACTGAAAACCATTCAAATGTCCATCAACAGGAGAATGGATAAAGAAATTGTATATGCACACAATGGAATACTACTCAGCAACAAAAAGAGGCAAACTATAATACACTCAGCTACCTGGACAAATCTCACAGACATATGCTTAGCTGCACACAAGAGTATATACTGATTCCATTTATATAAAGTTCTAGAACTAACTGCTGATAACAAATATCAGAACATTTGGGGGAGGTGGACTGATTGGGAAGGGAAATAAACTTTCGGGAAAGATGGTAATATTCTATACCATAACAGGGGTGTGAGTTACATGAATGCACTTATTTATCAAAACTATACAGTTAAAATTGGTCCTTTGCAGTCTATGTAAATTTTACATTAAGAAAGGCCTATTAGAGCCACCCTGATGGCCTAACAGTTAAAGTTCAGCATGCTCTGCTTCAGCAGCCCAGGTTCAGTTCCCGGACACGGAACCACACCACTTGTCTGTTAGTAGCCATGCTATGGTGGTGGTTCACAAAGAACTAGAATAACTTACAACAATACACAACTACGTACTGGGGCTTTGTAGTGGGAGGGAGGTAGAAGATTGGCAAACATGTTAGCTTAGGGCAAATCTTCCTCTGCAAAAAAAAAAAAAAGACTTCAAAACAGGCCTCTTAAAAAATAACTGAGTGGGGGTAGGGAGTGGTCTGAAGTATAGACAAACTAAGGAATGGCAGTTATATTGCTAATAATTTAAGATGAGTGATGAGTACATGGGGGTTCATTACACTACCCTGTTTACTTTGTACATGTGTGAAATTTTCCATAATGAAAAGTCAAAAAAAAGAAAAAAGGAAATAGACTAATTTCCGAGTCTTTATTTAATTAAAAACAGGACAATCTTATTTACTACCCAATTAAAATAGGTAATCAGCTAAAGATGGCTATTTTACATAAGCAAAATTCTAACAAGAAACTTCACTGGATTGTTAAATTTAAGCGGGGCAATCTGTGACTCCCCATACTATGCTTTGGGCCTTCAACAATGACTGTTTTTCATAAATAAATTTGTGAAAGTTACAGCTTTGGTATTTTTTAAGATACAAGCATACAAAACACTTATTCTTATTAATTTCCTGGTGAGCTTAAAGAAAAAAAGTTATTCAGAGAAGTGTTAAATTTAATAGTTTCTACAAATACGGCCTACCTCTTGTAGTCAAAAGTAGTTCTTTAAATCTGATTTGTTCCTTTTGAATTCTCTTGTAGGAAAAAAGTCCACTGGATATGTAAAAATATTTCTAGTTGCAGTGTGCAACAAGAGGATCTCTTTAATTCCTATTTCTATTCTACTCAATTCTAACTGAATTTTTCATTAACACAGTATGTTTAAAGTAGACGAATAAAAACCCTTCCCAGTGAAGCTCTTCTGCTATCAAGTGAAAAAGATTCATCTTAATATTTCCAAAGCTTTGACCTAAATATGCTGTTATGAGAAACATTCCCCTCAGGTTTTCAAGGTGTCTCACCACCATCAATAACCAGCTAAGTTTTATACTCCTCAACCAAGTGCTGTTCATTCAGACGGTGCGTAAGTTTTACTGTTAAAAAAAAAGTTACCACATGTCAATTTCAGATTGACTATTTGCACTAATGTAGAATAGCATTAAAAAATTTAAAGCCTTGTAATATATAATGGGTTTTATGTGTACAAACTTATATTGTTAGTATACTGCCTAGCACAGAACTAAAATACATAATAGGTGTCTAATAACTATCTATTGATTTCCTAAGGATACATTCATTAAATGAAGTTAAGAAGAATTAGCCCTGAAGTGTGTTAGACTGCAGAAGGGAGAACTGCACTGATTAAAAAAAAGAATGGGGACTGGCCCAGTGGTGCAGAGGTTAAGTTCGCACATTCCACTTCGCTGGCCCAGGGTTCGCCAGTTTGGATCCTGGGTATGGACATGGCACCGCTTGGCAAGCCATGCAGTGGCAGGCGTCCCACATATAAAATAGAGGAAGATGGGCATGGATGTTCGCTGAGGGCCAGTCTTCCTCAGCAAAAAGAGGAGGATGGGCAGCAGATGTTAGCTCAGAGCTAATCTTCCTCAAAAAAAAAAAAAAAAGGCAGTAGCAGATTCAGGTCTTCTACCAAAAAAATTCTCGTTTACAGGATTTGGGACTAAAAGAGACCCCAGAAATCAAAGTTTAATCCCTTTATTTTACAGATGAGGAAACTGAGACTCAGAAAAGTTAAAGTGGCTTGATTAAGGGTAGTGAATAGCAGAGTTAGGCTTAAAATTAAAAATACATGTCTCCTGAATCCTAATCTGTAGTTTATCCCTTAAATAATGCCAATTTCTTAGTGTCTGAAACACAACTCAAAAATATGGTTTTCCTTTAAATACTCCATGCAATGTTTACTAACTTTTACACTATATCAGAATTCTTGTTAATACTGTTCTAATTTGTATCACTGTTAAACCACTCATTATATCAGGACTGCCTTTAGTGGATTACATCTAGTTTCAGCTGTAATATTCCCAGCCTCCACCAGGAGGAGAGTTTGTTTAAAAAGGCAAAGCCAAAAACCAGACAAACCAACGACACGAACTAGAACTTTACTCCCAATCCATCCATTTATTTTAAAGTAACACTACTATTCACTGTGTTAATGGAAGCTTCTCTTTTTCAAATTTTCTGGTTCTTCTATAGTGTAGAACAGTATATAACTTTATAAAATGTGATCTAAATTTTGTGCATTTGAAGCAGGCTTTAATGGAAAAAACTAAAAATAGGCTCAAGGAATGTACAGAACAAATAAAATCTTGCTTACCATTTTTGCTTCTGACTGTACTGGTTGAGGGGAGGAAGGACCTGGAATTCCTGGAACACTAGGCACCATGGTGACTGGTCGAACAAGCTTTGCAAAATATATTGAAAAACAATTGCTAGAGAATATATTCAAAATGAGATTTGCACTTTATTTGCACAATGGCTGCTATGATAATTTGAGACTTCAGAATCAGAAAAACTGTATTTCTACCCTGAACCCTTATTGATCTTACACCCTGATTTATCCTTCAAAACCTGTCAATTTCTCCATGACACTGGCTTCCCTAATCTTCAATTTTCACAATTTCTTTTTCTAATGTTTCCTTCTTATAGAAATCCATAATATTCAAAGTGATTGAGGCAAAATTTCTCACAGATCCGTCACCCTTCCATTTTGAATGTGAAAGGAAAGAATGTCAAAACTTGTGACAACTAGGCATAAAAAATAATTTCAACAATGAATTTTGCTTTCCTAAAATATATATACATATAAAATTTCTAAACTATATAAATAAAAGTTCTCGGATATATTAGTATACTGTATAATAACAAAGAAAGAACCTGATTACCTCTAATAATAATAATCTAGAACACATTTTTCCATTTTGTTTTTTGCCTTTTTTTTAAACCTAATATCAACACTAAATGATTCATTTTTGTATAACTAAGGTATATCTCTTCTTTCATTTCAGTTTCTTTCATCACAGTTACATGTAACAGGATAACCGTATAATCTCAAATATAGGGCAAGAAGGTTTCCTCTTTCAAAAATATCCTAAGAAGTAGTTACCTTATATTTATCACCTTATATATAAGAGCCCTTATAGAGTCTCTCAAATAATGCATTTTGAACAGCAAAGCTCTGTTTGAAGAAGATACATTATTTTGAAATTATTTAATCAATGCTAATTTTGGATATTTAGAAAGGTCATTTGGAAGAATTGGTTAATAAAAAAAGCAAACAATTTTAGTAATATTCCTGGGGGTATAATCTCACACCAAAAGAGTTGGATGTTACTCTAAGTAGGCTTTTAAAAATAACTTTTAAAAGCTATACAATAAATTATTATATTGTATTGATCAGAAATATCTGTCTAGAAGGTAAAAGAAGAAATTATCTTTTTATTGTATGAATGAATATTAGCATTTGGGTTAAGATTTCCAAGAAGAAAATAATAGATTCAAAAAGTGTTATATTCAAATTAGGCGAAAACGAAAATGTGTTTTGGAAAACCGTGCTAGATGTCTTAAAAAGTGGTTCTAATGATGAAATCTTGAATGTTGAAGACACAGTTGATGAGTTAGAATAAAACTTTTATAAAATGTGAGAATACGAAAAAAGCATTATTTCTAACTTACATTATTCAAAAGAATGTGGTTTTAAATAGCCACTGTATTATTAAATATATAAATAGATATTTAACTATCGTCTATGTCTTTCAAAATGTATATATTTAACAAGTCCCTCAAAAAACTTTTCTTTTGGATCTTCCTTCCTGATTTATCCTTCAAAAGTTGTCAATTTTGCTGAGACACTTGTATTAGGAAAGTGGAGAACTCTCTACTGTTTTAAACTGTTCAGATTTTCATGTTTGCGCCAGCAAGGAATTCTGTAAACCCAAGTTGATCATAAAAGTTCACAGACAGTGTTTATGAACAACTTCTACAATAAGTGAAACATGGAGTAACCTGACAAGTATTTTAGGACAAATATCTTCATAAAGAATAGAAATCTGTGTTAACATTCAAATTCTACAAATCCAAATTGAAATGAATTGAACAAGGAATAAAGTTAATACTAAAAATATAAGGAAAATAATTAAGATTTTTGGAGGATGGAAAAATGTTTTCTATCCAGTTATGTTTGCCTTGAACGCTCTATGCTATCACTAAACGTCACTGAGTAAATACTACCCACCACTAATAAGTATTATGCTGAATTCAGTTTCATAAACCAATCAAGCAGCCACGAGTGTATTTTCTGACTACAGAGATCAGTTTTTCTATAAAGAAAAGATTTAAATAACCTAAATTGCAAACTTACTGGGACTGCAGCTGGAACATGCACATTAGAACTTGTAATTGACGCAGGAATAGCAACAGGCATAGTTTGTCCATTAGGCAGATGTAATAGAAGAGGGAATGGGCCTGGTACAGGACTAAGAAAAACAAAAGAAGGGAAATTTTAAAAATCCATATCAATCATCTCTAAAAAATATAAGAGTACTTTTATTCCTATTACCATAACATTTAAAAATAAATTTTCTAAACACTGCAAAGCAAATTGCAAAATTTAATAATTTTTAATTGTGTCCTAAATGCAGAATGTACAGAGCGGTGTGAAAAAAACAGTGAAAAAATGGAAAAAGTTATGGATTTACTTAGGACAATCTCCAATATGTTAAATAAGAAAAATTCTCACCAAAAAGCTCTTGAGAGCTACCTATGAGAACTGAAAGAAATGCCATCTGGTGATGGAGTAATTTTATGTTTTGTGTGAAATAGCATGAAAATGAGAAACCATCTTAAATTCACATCCTATTAGTTGATTTGTTTTTAAAATTAAGTTCTAGATATTTACTTTCTAATCTATTAGATAATACTTATATTTAAAAAAAAAGACTACCCAAGAACTTTTTCCAAAATTCAAAGCAAGTAGAATATGATTTACATACACACACACAAGGCCACAATTTGAATAATGAAATGTCTTAGGAAAAATCATGACAGGAAAACTTAACAATTCATAAACAGTTCAATGATTGGCCCAAATCACTTACACAATTGGCCTGTTGGAGGACGGTGCTTGGGTGATTACGGTACTTGAGGTTGGTGAAGGTACTGCCTGCTGAATAATTACGCTTGAGTCAGAACTTGTAAGCAGCACATTGGGAACCTGTAATGATGCGGGACGAACAATAGCTGATGTGGGCTGTGCGGTTTGCACCAATGGTACTTCCTGTTTAATAACGAGATAGACAAAGGGTGGAATTTTAAAATGCAAGTCAAGTCAAGTACCTTAGTGAACATATACACTTCTAAAAGCATCCGTAGGATAATATTAACACTCCCCCCAAAGTAAATTAATATCTAAAGTTATTTAAAAGAAAATTTTTGAAGCAACTGTAAAATTTCAAATGCAATGTTCATATTTTAATTTAAAAACATCTGAGTGATTTTTTTCAGTACAATTTGTTTTCCTATCAATCCAGAAATAAGTTAGACTGGCAACTTGGCTATGATTCCATGAGAATTTCAGTAAAAATATAATCCATTTTCATGGAATCATAGCACTTAAAATTCAAAGTGGATTGCCCAGTCTTACTCCATCATTATTCTCTAAGAAGGGGAAAGAGGTACAGGGAGACTGTATTATGGTTGATATAAATTCAGTAATACAAATGTTTAAAAAACTTTTAAAGCAATAGAAGTGTTCGCTAATCTCAGGTAGCTACCCCTCCATTACCAACAATTTCTCAGTACCAAAAGACCAAGTAATACTGATAACTTGAATGAAAAATAAATAATTACTGGAGTGAGATCTTTCCAAATTAAAAGAAAACAGAGAATTTGTGAATTACCCAAGACCTTAAAGATGGTCTTTTCCCCAGTTTTACAGAATAGTAAACAAAGAGTCAAGGGCCTTACTCAGAACTCCTTTACTAGTCAGTATAAAACCTGGGTCTACCATGTTCCTTGAATTGGCCTTACTGATGCTGCTTATTATCAAAATCTTATTAAGCAACATAGGAAGAAAGATAAACTAGTATTATTAGAACTTGATTTATTTAACAAGCTGGAGAATTTATAACATGCTCTCAAGAACTAATGGGAAGAGAGAGACAATAAACAAGTAAAACAAACAAGAACATTTCAGATTGTAACATGTTATAGAGTAGTAGAACAACATAATGAATCTTGAAAGATTCACTGAGGGAAGGTTGGAGTTGGCTACTTTAGACAGCACAGTGAGGTAAGGGGAGGTTCTTTGCAAAAATGGCATTTGAACTGATACTGAAAGGATCAGGAGGAAAGCATTCCAGGGACAAGGAAGCAATCCACAGAGTAATGGTCTTTGAGGCAGGAAAAAGCTTGGAATATTTGAAGAACACACCAAGAGTGGCATGAGGTGAGGCTGGATGGGTAGGTAAGTTCAGATCAATGAGGGCTTATGGAAAGAGTGTGAGATATCTTAAATGCAATGGCAAACCACTGAAGGATTTTAAGCAGAGAAGTGATATAACGTATTAAAAATAAAACCATCTATGAAAAATAGATTGGAGATGGAAGTAGAAACTCCAGTTAGAAAGTAACTGTTAGGGCCGGCCTGGGGGCGCAGCTGTTAAGTTCGCACGTGCTGCTTCTTGGCGGCCCAGGGTTCGCCGGTTTGGATCCTGGGTGCGGACATGGCACTGCTTGGCAAAAGCCATGCTGTGGTAAGCGTCCCACGTATAAAGTAGAAGAAGATGGGCATGGACGTTAGCTCAGGGCCAGTCCTCCTCAGCAAAAAAGGGAGGATTGGCAGTAGTTAGCTCAGGGCTAATCTTCCTCAAAAAAATTTAAAAAATAAAAAAAAGAAACTGTTAATGATCCAAGTAAAAGATGATGATGGCTTGGACTAAAGTGGTGACACCGAAGACAAAGGAGAATATATTCAGGAAGCAGGTCTGATAAAATTTGCTATTGGTTTCACTATGAAGGAAAAGAAAGAATTAAGGTTTCTTGGCTTGAGCAACTAGATGGATGGAGAGAAAATTTACTGAGCTAGGGAAAACTGTGGAAAGAATCAGGGGCTCTGATCTAGACATATTAAGTTTAAGATGTCTATTACACATAGAAAAGGAAATGTCAAGATGAAGTTGGATATGAATACGGAAATTCAGCAGATATCTAAGTTGATATAAATTTAAGAATCATTCATATGCAGACAGTTTCTAAAGTTATGGGCCTGGATGAGATCACCTAAGAAGAAAATCGAGAAAAAGAAGAGAAGGGGGCCCAGAACTGACTTTTTACAATTTGGCAAGACTATGCCCTGCCCAGGGGGAGCTAATGACTGAGAAATGCAGGAAGAAAGAATGCCTCTCAAAGAGGCTAATGCAGCAATGAACAGGGAAAAACTTGACTGTGAAGGGACTGAAATGCTCCATAGGAAAAAAGATACTCATATCAAAGATTTAACAGCATTTACAAAAACTGTGCTAATGTGGAAACAACCTTTAGGATAATAAAATACATTAAGATAATGGTAAAATAAAGTGCAACCATTAAAAATTATGATTTTGGAAACTTTCTAATGACATAGAAAAAGGTTCATTAAGGCCAAATGTCTAAAGCACAGTATAAAAGGATCTTTGTATTTTTCTGTGTATCCATCTATCTTTCTATGTAACTATTCACTTACAAACATTTACTTGTATTATAAATGTGTGCACATACCTAGGAGAAATGTTTCAAAATATTAGTAATTCTTATCACTCAATTACGGGATAACAGGTGATTTTGGTTTTCTTCCTTGTATTTTTATATTCTTAAAGTTTTTATAATGAGAATGCATTTTTGTAATCAGAAAATGAAAAAAAAAACCCACAAAATATATGCCTAGGTAAAAAGTTGCTTTGCTGCCTTACTTCTAGCTCCTCTGCCACGGCACAAGTCTATTAATTAGGTTATGGTTTTAGAATAACATATTCTCCAAAAGAACACTGTCACTGCCTCTTTATATCCATTATCTCTTTACTATACCCCACATGGTGTCCCCAAATAAATGTGTTCATTATATGTGCTTATGAATGAAAAGTGATCAAGAAGTACCTATAATAATGGTTATTCAACACACATGATAGCCCAGGTGGCACCAGGTTACCAGGATAATCAAGATCCAGGAATAAGGCCCTAAACCACCTACAAGAGGCCTGTATTAAGACAGTATCATCATCTTAGTTGCTGCTACCGAAGATCAATTGCTGAGAACGAGTAACTATTCCCTTAACCTTTTAAAAGCCTAAATAATCTTTGTTTAAACCATTTTTAATTGTAAAAATTCTTAATTAAGCCGACACTGTATAAAAGTAGTTAAAAATACCAAACCCAGAAAAATTAAGTTAAACTTATATAGCCTTTTAAAGTAACAGTTTTATCTAAAATGACTGCTATTCTCCTCTACCATTTTTCTGTGTGAAATAAAAAGCTAATTATCTATAAAGGTGGAGTCTTCTTTTCCTGAAATTTCTGTGAGTTTTCACAAGCTTTCATAAATAAGACTATTACAATCTGACACTGAATTATGTACAATTTATTATATTAACATTTTATGGAGATCAAATATTAAACTTTACTTGGGGTGCTGATTTTTTCCACTTAGTTTGTGTTTCTACCATAAATATAAATTTCGAACCTTTTCATCACTGGTGGTCGACTCTGGGTGAGGTAAAGGACTATCCTGGTGAGTTGTTTCTACAACAGAGGGCTCCTCAATTTTGCTTCTTATGATGGGTGTTGCAAGAGGGGATAAATCTAGAGGCATCTAAAACACAAACATTAAAGAAAGTGTTAGGAGTTCAAAAATAGCCAATTAGTATATCTAAAATAAGAAAGCAGGAAGTGTGAACTATGATTATTGTTCTGTCTGAAGTACTCTTTTTTAACTTTATGGTTAACAACCTACTTTTTTAATGTCATCTTCTGAGGCTTTCTTGAATTCATTTTCAAATGGACTTGCCAACTCATTAAACAAACCCACTTCTTCACAGTTTTTTAAGAATCTTGTTGGTGTTGGGGTCTGATCTGAAATAAATGTCAAGAAGTAATCACATAGATTTAAATATACAGAACTCTAAAATATAGCTAGTAAATTAACAAACTAACAGGGCTGGTTCAGTCAGCTGTTAATTCTCTCTTTGGAAAGACCTCTTCCTTTAAAGTAAACAAAATTGGTTAAGTTTTTGTTGCAGTTCAAGATTATTTCCTCCAAATTTATGAATCATAAAAGTATGAAAGAAGTCTCTCTTGTTCTTAGCCCACACCTTCTGTCTCAGTAGACTGACATAAGCATCCTCTACTCAGGGATCAACTATTACCATTATATAACACAGTAAAAATTTTTAAAAATTTACATAATTAAAAATTACAACTATTTAAAATACATGCAATTTGGGGAAAACTAGGACAAGAGCATGTATATTTGCTCTAACTTGGCCCTGCTGCTAGTGTTCATAATCTATTATGAGAGCAAGCTTAAGATAAAACAGAATCTTCAGTAGGTATATCAAAAAACTATGAAGAAAAGAAAGAAGGTTAAAACAAGAGCCCTAAAGACAAAAACAAACCAAAACAAATCCCTCCTTATTACTATCCATTGAAGCTAATTTTCTATTTTAATGCATTTTTCCAGCTTGGTATGAGGGGCTATACAAGAGTTCATATCTATGGAATGTTCTAATAATTTCTAAGCAGCAGAGAAATAGTCAACGCTATTTTCTCACACCTTGAAACATTTTAACTATACTTGAATATGTACTCATGCTATGTGCACACATGTATTGGTTACAGTACAAATGGCAGTTAAGGTCCATGTTGAATGAAAAACAGCAAATTTATGAATTTTGCCTGTTTAGTCTTACTATTTTCAAGGCTATTTATTCATACTGATCACAGAGTTGGCAGGATATTCAAATTCTATTCACATTTTATATATTTTAGGGCATCAATTTTATAGGTTATATCAGGGATCCAGCCTAAGCTAAATGAAAGTATAAGGATGACTCCTAGTTTAAGATAAAATACTCAAAAAGTCCTTTTTGTTGTTTTTTTTGAGGAAGATTAGCCCTGAGCTCACATCTGCTGCCAATCCTCTTCTTTTTTTGCTGGGGAAGCCTGGCCCTGAGCGAACATCCGTGCCCATCTTCCTCTACTTTATATGTGGGATGCCTAGCACAGCATGGCTTGCCAAGCGGTGCCATGTCCACACTCAGGATCCGAACCGGCAAACCCTGGGCCGCCGAAGCAGAACACGTGAACTTAACTGCTGCACCACTGGGCTGGCCCCCAAAAAATCTTTTGTGAAATTAAAATTAATATATTTATTAACTACTGTGTCCCCAGAATGGGCATTACTTACTGTTTTATCTTTGCTCCCCGCTCCCCCATACCCAGAGTACTCCTATGCTCACTACATACAAATATATTTAACACTAAAAGGACAATAGGCCTATCTCAGATACTATTAGTATTATCAGAATTACTGAAGGGACTCTATTGTGTCATCATTTTACCTATTATGCAGTCTGCAACATACACACCCCTACCCTCAAAAAGATTTCCCAAATCATACTATAGCAAGGGCCCAGCATACAAATATTAGCTTAGGTCCATCATGACTGAATTAGTAAACTGAGTATAAATATGACTCTCCTGTTCACACCCAAAGGGTTTGTCTATCTAAGTTCAACAGAAGGCTCCTAATTTGTGTTAAAAGGAGAGAATAGTCTTAAAAATAAAATGCATATGCATAAATCACTTTTATCAGTGACTACTGGAATAATCGGGCTTCAGAAGAGAAAAGTCAATACAAGCACAATCGTTTAAACATGCAGATGGCTTACGGCCATTGATTATCAAATATATACCACACATATCATGCATTATGTTTATACAGTAATGCTAAACTATTCATTTCAACATATGTTAGCAAAAAGATGGTCAAGTGTTGTGTTCAAATGTGTTCTATTTTTCTTTGTATTAAATGTAAATAGTAACATAAATTCTAGAAATCAATCTCAAAACAATTTTGAGTTAAAAAGTTACAGAGAGAGATACTGCTCTAAGGCAGTAAGTTTCAGAAAAGCAAAGACCTTCACGCTCAAGAGAGTGAAACTTCCAGGCTGTTGTTATTTCGCTTGTATTTTATTGTTTGGTTCTAGCTCTTAATAGCAGATGTACAATACTCTAAAGAAATGCATACTTCACTCTTCTCTGCCTCCTTATACTTATGGAACTGAAAACAGATCGAATGTTCCCCTAAATTTTTCCTAAGTAAATTGTTTTTGATAAATTACCAACATTTTGCTACCTCCAACTTTTTCATTACAAAAATTTTGATACTGAAATACAGGAAGAATCATTTAATATCTGCTTCATTATCTCTCCAAAGTACTGCATATGACAATTTGATCTCTATGTTGGGCAATAATTTAAAAGTATTAATAGTACTCAATATTCAGGTATAATCCCAGACTAACAAATAGTATAACCTAAGCTTTACAAAAGAAGAATTTAAGGGTAATTTCAACATTTATGATATGTAAATCTGTGGTTACAACAGAAAAAGGTCTGAAATTTATACATATTAAATTTTATATTAAACTTTGTTTTCTTATCTCAATACTTATAAAATATACACATGCAGTGAAATTATATATATTATGTATGTATACATATACACAGATGTGTGTATATATATTTACAAAGCAAAAAAGGGGCAGCTAATACAGCATGAAAGGATAATAAAACCAATGCATGAATTGAGTTTCTCTTTTCATATACTGTAAAAGATAATTATCTGCTTAGGTGATACCGTATGTTCATAAGATCAAAAACATCCCCTTACTGAGATTATTTTACGAACACAAATGTTTAGTCCAAAAAGAAATATAAACAAAGTCCTACTGAACAAGTCTGCTAATTGCTCTTTCTCCAACGGGAGGAGCTTGATCATTTTCTGTTTCACACAGCATTGTAAACCAGGTGTAAACAGCTAAAAGAAACACTGACTAAACATCACATTAATTCAAATATCAGTTAAATAAAAGCTTTGGAGATGGTATGAATGCTCCCAGGAGTCTAATTAACTTACACAAAATTAACATTGAAATCTATATTTGAAAGCTACACAAAATATTTAACTGAAATGAATGGTCAGAAGGAAACATGAAAATGTAATGGGTAAAATACATGTTGCCAACATTTACTGTAAACGAAGTAATTGGAATATCACCAGACTATATTATTTACAGAGAATACACAAAAATTGTGCACATTCCAGGTGAAATATGTATATAAGCTATTAATAAAAGCATATACTAACCAGCCACAATGACACTGTCATTACGTGCTGGACCAAATTTCAGTGTCATCTCATGTTTATGTTTATGGACAGCCAAATGATCCTCGTTGGTAAAACGCTGTGGCAAAAAGTTTTAAAATATAGTTAAGATTTTCAATTTGATCAAGTAAGTAAAATGATAAGGAAATTCATTTCCACAACATGTAAAACCACCATTAACAATGAAATAGCAGTTAGTTAACTATAAAAGATCTATTGTTAGCACAGACTGACATACTAGATTTCAAATAATCATACAGAAACCCAATTACTCAAGAATAAGCAATACTGACATATTACTATGTCACGTAACTCATTTGAGAGCATTTAAAAACAAAATTTGAGGCAAAGAAACTTCATATAAATTTCATTTGGACACTAAAAATAGACCACTATTAATTTTTGTCATATCATAGTAGAAATATATACTCTATGGTATAATGACTTCTGAAGAAAGTACTGTATTTATATAGACTTCAGATTACTTACCCACATCTAAAATGAGAATTTTCTTATAAAAATATTAATCCTGGACAAATTAAGAAGTAAATCAGGGTCTTTATGTTACCACATAAAAAGAGAATGTCTCTGTTATAATCCAGTGAAGAAATAGCAACCAATACAATATCAAAGCAGTTCATTTTAAAATAAAATAAAATTTTAAACTTACAGTGATTTTTTTTCACTTTGTTTCACCATAGCTCTTATAAAAAAAATAAAGCAAAATTATTTTTAAAGCTACAAATAATTTGGACAGGTCCTGCACGGCAAAGGTGACATTTATGATTACAAGATCATAAACACATTGTTTAACTATTTCTGGACTGTATCTGGACATCAACCTTTATGAAGGTGCTCCTTATCAAGCAATATTTACACTGAAAATAGGGAGCACTTACTTTTTGTTACTTCACAGCAATAATTATAAAATGCCAAATTAAGAGATCTAAACTCACTCTCTAGTCAATAACCTTATAAATGGGGATGTTAAAATTATATATATTTGAACTTGGTTCCCCTAAACCATTAAAATGGACTCCTTCTCTTGTGGAAATATCACTCCTGGACAAAATAAGAAGTAAATTAGGATCTTTATGTTACCACATAAAGAAAGAATACCTCTGTCATAATCCAGCAAAGAAACAACCACCAATTACAAGGCAGTTAATTATAGAATAATCCCCCTCACTCAAGTGTTATCTTCCTATTGCTTTATCATTATAAGAATCCCTCTCAAGTTTGGAGGAATAAGAAGTAGCTGTCCTTTGACAGACTGCTGAATAACAAAGCTCTTGGAGAATGAACATATCCGCAGAGTCTACTGGCATTATTTCACTATTTTTTACTTTGCATTACAGTTTTAAATGAACATGTCCTACATTCCAGACTAAAAGTATCTAAGTTCCAAAGAACCTAACAATGTGGCTTCTCCATAGAAGACAATCATTAAGCATTTGGGAATAAATGCATTTTGGTTGAGGTCCTAGATTTAAAATGGCAAAGTCAGCATAATTAACAGGTAAGAACTTGGAAAGTTATATCCCATATCTACCCATATCCTCTGTTTGGATTGGTTTGACCACAAATATCCAAATCAAAGAGCAACTACCTATAGAATAAATAACATTATGTTTTGTACAAAACATGTGAAAATGGCACCAAGATTGATTTTAAGGGAAAAGGAGAGCTAAAAGGACTCTAAAAAACATTTAGGATCATGTGAATATTAAAAGGAGAAATGCAAGGAATATGAATTTACGAAGTTTCATGTAGGATCTAGACATCAAATTTACGTAAATGTTATTTATACAAGAATTCTTGATAACGTAATGATACTATTTATATACATGGATAAAATACACTCAAATTGGCACTTGATACAGGTGAGTTTAACCTTGGCTATCATCTGAGAAAATTTATTTACCTCTAACTGGAAACTTAAAAAGACAGTGACAAAACGCAATCCTGTTAAAAGGTAGTCACCAAGAGAAGAGAGAGATATATATATGAATGAATAAAAGAAATGCATTCTTTTTTTCAACAAATACTTCTAAAATAGCTACTACGTGCTAAGTTAAAATTTTTGAAGAATCTATTTGAATTGCTTTCCTCGCCAAATTAAAAAGTTTATTCTAAAAACAAACTTTGTAGAAAAATTATGCTACTGCTAGCAATAAAAATATATTGAATTCATATAATTTCTTTCTTCCAGGCAATTGAGAGTCCAACTCCAGTGCAAAATGTTGTAGATGTGCCCAGTATTTTTTTTTAAAGATTTTATTTTACCTTTTTCTCCCCAAATCCCCCCAGTACATAGTTGTATATTTTAGTTGTGGGTTGTTCTAGTCGTGGCATGTGGGATGCCACCTAAGCGTGGCCTGATGAGCAGTGCCATGTCCGCACCCAGGATTCGAACTAGCGAAACCCTGGGCCACCGAAGCGGAGCGCGCGAACTTAACCACTCGGCTGTGGGGCTGGCCCTGTGCCCAGTATTTTTTAAACAAGACATTGAGCATATAGCTGAATAAACAATGGGAAAGGCAGTACAGAAAGGTAGGCGAGGATAACCATCTCCCTCAGATGGTTAAAAAGGAAGGGTTACCTGACAGATGGGAGAGAGGTGAATCAGTTGCTTCTATAATAAATTAATTTAAGCTCTGATAACTGAAAAATCTGTGTTGCCAAGGCTGAACACTCACCAGAATTAACTTCCTAAGACATAAGTCATTTTGCATGCATTCACATCCATGACTTAGACTATTACGCCCATTTAACAGATTAAATAGGTACAACTAAGTTATAAAGCCATCAGGCCAATAGCTCATTTTACTACTTCTTTCACTAGTTGAAGGATACTATTTGACATCAGGAAGTTACTGATTAATACACATGTATACACTTTCACTCACACACCTTCACTGAAACTATACTAAAGAAAATGAATCTTTATCTCCTTTATAAAACAGCTTATAATGTACAAACATTCTACTAAAGAAACAATTCTCAATGAACGCATCACCAAAAGCAAAGATGTTATCAATGAAATAGAAGAATTCCAATGTTAAATGAATCTTTCACTTAATTATCTCATTTTGTCTTTTACTGAATTCAACAAAACATCACTTTAAAACAAATGAAATTCACAGAACTCTTCTGTGAAATACCTAATAGTGACAGAGGCATATAAAAAATAGATGTAAGGGGGCCGGCCCCGTGGCTGAGTGGTTAAGTTCACGACCTCTGCTTCAGCAGCCCAGGGTTTCGCCAGTTCAGATCCCGGGCGAGGACATGGCACCGCTCATCAGGCCATGTTGAGGCAGCATCCCACATGACACGACTCGAAGGACCCACAACTAAAAATATACAACTATGTACCGGGGGACTTTGGGGAGAAAAAGGAAAAATAAAATCTTAAAAAAACAAAAAATAGATTTAATAAGCAAGAGTCAACAGTTAAAATTCTTTGCATTGATTTTTATAGGTTTCTCTCTGAAATGACATCATAAACAAAATATATTTTAGATTTTAAAAATTCATTTTAAATTTTAAATTTAACTAAGTCCATTAAGTGTGTTGAAGCTAAAATTCAAATTTGGAAAAATGTCATCAATTGCTTATGATAAAAAATAATTTGCACTACCACCACTGAACTGGTGCTTCTAAAATCAATTTTTTTTTTAGGAAGATTAGCCCTGAGCTACCTACTGCCAATCCTCCTCTTTTTGCTGAGGAAGCCTGGCCCTGAGCTAACATCCATGCCCATCTTCTTCTACTTTATACATGGGACACCTACCACAGCATGGCTTGTCAAGCGGTGCCATGTCCGCAGCCGGGATCCGAACTGTCGAACCCTGGGCAGCCAAGAAGCGGAATGTGAGAACTTAACCGCTGCGCCACCGGGCCGGCCCCTAAAATCAATTCTAATTAGATCTTTTGAATTCCTCAGCAATACTATTTGACTTCAAAGAGACTACACCATTTCTGTTCTTAGTAAGATTTAACAAATGGATAATGCTGATATTAGCCAGGTTATTATTTTGGTCAGTAACTGTTACAAGGTATTATTATAATATAGAGATTATTTTAAGTGTCTTAGGGAACAAATATCGGCCAAAAAATAGTAATAATACTCAGGATTAGAGTGTTCATGATGAAAACAGTATTTAAACTATTAGTGAGAATAAAGTATAGGTTTAGCCTTTAAAAAATAATATGGCAAAATGCACAAAGAATCTTAAAAATATGTATACATTTTGACTGGGTAATTCTATTTCTAAAAATATGTTTGAGGAATTAATTAGAGAGCATATAAAGGATTATGTAGATGGATATTCAGCACAAATGTTGCTTATAATACTGGAATTAATTTAAAAGCTCATAATAGAGGAATGGGCAAATAAATTATGGGACATGTTCTAGCAATACTATACTACATAGCAGCTTAAACCCATGTGTTCAATTAACACACAAAATGTTCACGATACATATAATATCATCTGCATACAAAGAGACTACAAAACTATATGTGCATATGGTCCCAATTTTGTTTTAAAAATAAAAGGTGGGAGGGGGCCGGCCTGGTGGTGCAGCGGTTAAGTGCGCACATTCCACTTCTCGGAGGCCCTGGGTTCCCCAGTTCAGATCCCGAGTGCGGACATGGCACCGCCTGGCAAAAAGCCATGCTGTGGTAGGCATCCCACATATAAAGTAGAGGAAGATGGGCACAGATGTTAGCTCAGGGCCAGTTTTCCTCAGCAAAAAGAGGAGGATTGGCAGTAGTTAGCTCAGGGTTAATCTTCCTAAAAAATAAATAAATAAAAGGTGGGAAGGATTTAGGAAATGCACCAAATGTTAACAGAAGTCCTCTATGGATTTTATTTTGTCCTTTTAAAGTAGTCAAGATTTTCTGATGCTTTTTTAATTAAGAGGAAATAAAAACTTTTATATACAAATACAAAGACCCGTATTCAAATATATCTTGAAGTCTGAACATTCAATTTAGAGATGTTGCATTATACACGTAATACAAGAGTAGGCTTGGGTTCAAATTTATCTCCAATACCTGCTGGTTCTGTGACTCAGGGAAATTCAGTCATATGTTTAAGTTCAACTGCTCACCTGTAAAATGAGGCCAGTAGCACACATTTCATAGGGTTGTTGCGAGGATTAAATGACATAATCCACGTAAGCTTCCTTAGCACAGTGACTGGCTAAGTTAAAAAACATTATCATTATAATTGTTTTTATTACTATGACAGATATTATATGAACCTTTAATTCCTCAAATCCTTTTTGAAACAAGTTGGGGTACAGATAAATAATAGACATGGTATACACTTGATAAATATTTGAAAGTTCTATTTGGTGGTTCATAGGTAATTCTGTGTGTATTTTTGGGGTAGAGTTTTTTGTTGTTATTGTTTTGAACAAACTTTTAGTTTGGAATACCCTTACATTTACAGAAAAGTTGCAAAGATAGTACAGAGAGTTCCTACACACTCCTTTCTCAGTTTCAGTCCCCCCTAATGTTCTCATCTTAGATTACTCTCACCTTACATTTGGTACATTTATCAAAACTAAGAAACCAACATTGATACATTACTATTAACTAAATTCCACATTTTAGTAACTTTGTTCCAAACTTTAAAAGTATTACCCTAGCTTAACCAGACTCAGCCTCCAAAAGACTTTTTGCCAGGTCCCCAAATTCAAAATCAACTCTGAAAACTATGGTAAAGACTGCTTGCTATCCCTCAATATCTATAACCCTTCTCCTTCAATAAAAGAAATGAACTTTAGGTGAGCATTTGGCTGCCCAGAACAAAGACCACATTTTCTAGCTTCCTTTGCAGTTTAGGTGGCCATGTGATCGAGTTCTAGCCAAAAGGAATGAAAGAAAATTATCTGCATTACTTCCAGTTTATGCTCCTAACATGTCAGGGGTGTGTGTACTCTGCTTTGCTTGCCCTTCTCCCTCCTTTGTTGCTGGAGTGAGGATTTGATGGCAGGAGCTGGAACAGCCCATCCTGGACTAATGGAAGTCGCATGTTGAGGACAGCAGAGCCAGCCAGCTCTGGAACTCCTACTTACCGGCTGTTACATAAAAACAAAGTGTTCAATCTATTGTTAGGTTGAATCTTTGTCTTAACCTGCATCCTAAGTAATACAAGAAGCTAAAAATTTGCCATCCCTAAGGCTATTTAAAACAATGGGCCACCACATGTAAGCTAATTTCTTCTGCACAGCAGGATAAACGGAAATGTAGGGTTTTTTTGTTCTTGTGAGGAATACTGGCTCTGAGCTAACATCTGTTACCAATCTTCCTCTTTCTGCTTGAGGAAGATTGTTGCTGGGCTAACATCTGTGCCAATCTTGCTCTGTTTTATGTGAGATGCTGCCACAGCGTAGCTTGACAAGCGGTGTCAGGTCTGTGCCCGGGATCCAAACCTGCAAACCCTGGGCAGGCAAAGCAGAGTATGCGAACTTAACCACTATGCCACTGGGCCAGCCCCAGAAATGTCGTTTTTTAGTGGTGACTATATCAAAGGAAATATGTTTGTATGTCAAGCTTTGATAAGCTTTCTTTTCTCTATCCAAATGTCCTACATCTCTTCCCCACTTTTCAGTCTCAGCTATTATGGATGGACTGTCCATGGTCCTATCTAAGGCCAGTCCCTTCACTTGAGCACTGGATCCCATTCTCTCTTATCTACGTAAGAACCCCATTCCTGTAACAGTCCCCCTCTCTGAAATGTGAAATACGCTGTGACGTCCCCACCTTAAAACACAAAACAAATAAAAAAGCTCCATCTTCAATCTTCCGCCAGCAATATTTTACTGTTCCCTTTAAGCTATACTCTGAGAAAGAGGTATCTTATAATGTCTCTGCTTCTGGTTCTCCCCACTTACTCTTCAGACTACTCTAATAACATGGTTGTCACTGCTCCTTCACTGAAGCTACTCTTATCAACGTGTCTAATAATCTCCATTATTTCTAAATCCAGTAGTAAATACTGAATCCTCACCTTATCCTATCAACTCCAAGACTACATTGTTCCCTCTACTTTGAAATGCTTTTGCTATTTGACTTCAGGACACAATTTTCTTCATTGTCTCAGCCTCCTATGCTACACCCTCCCCCTCCTTCTGACTTTTAAACACTGGAGTGCCTTAAAGCTTAGTTCTCACCCTACTTTATCCATACGACTTAAATATAGAAGTAAAACTAAGCAAATATGGGAATTACAGGTTATTAAACAAAATGGATAACAAACTTTGACAGTGTCAAAGTTAACAGAATAATTATCAGATATCAAGAGATGAGAAAGAAGAGGTATGAGGAAGTATGAATGTTAATCCTTCTCACAATAGGGAGTCTAAAAAACAATTCTAATTTTTTAATATTTTTCATAATTTTTTAATACTAGAGAAGTCTTTTAAAAAACAATCTCTCTTATAACACACATACACACATATACTCTGACACTCAGCAATAAGTTTCTTTTTATCCCGTTTAAGTAAATTTAAATATAATGCTTTTTATTAAAAATGGCATGCGTATTAGTAAGGAGTCAACCATAAGACAACAGAAACTATTCTAGCTTTTAAGCAGAAAAGAAGGTTGACAAGCAATTAGGGGCTTGTTTGAGACTGAGTTTCCAAGAATGAGTCCTAGAACAACATGGCAAAACTTGTCATTGTCCAAGGGCTGGCTCTAGAAACATTTTATATTAGCTGTAATGCAGGGATTACAGAATCATGTTGTGTCTGTTCAGTCCACTCTGGCAAAATGGATGACTTGAGAAATACCCTTCTCTCTCCATTGAACTCTGTACCAAATCCAAGGAGTAAATGTGATTTACCAGAATGAGTAAATCTGGTTGGTGGAACCTAAAATCATATCGAGAATTCTGGTTGCAAAGGATTTTGAGAATTGTAGTTTTTAGCTTTCTTGAATTTACAGAAAAAGGTGTATCAAATATATTTTCAAAATATATGTCAAATCACTCTATTTCTCTGTATGTCCACTGTTACCACCTAGTAAAGCCACCATTATCTCTCACCGGACTGCTGTCAGTCTCTACTCTCTCAGCAAGCGCTTTTCACCACTCTGTGAATAAACCCCAAACACCTTATCAGTCTACAAAGCTCTACAGGGTATGGATTCTTTTCTTCTACCTTTCTGACCACATATCTTACCCTTATCCTCATTGATCACTATATGATCCAGCCACAATAGGTGTCTTCCTGTTTTGTTTTGTTTTTTTTAAATTTAATTGATTTTTCTCCCCAAATCCCCCTAGTACATAGTTGCATCTTTTTAGTTGTGAGTCTTTCTAGTTGTGGCATGTCGGATGCCGCCTCAACATGGCCTGGTGAGCGGTGCCATGTCTGCGCCCAGGATTTGAACTGGCAAAACCCTGAGCCGCCAAAGCGGAGTGCGCGAACTTAACCACTCGGCCACAGGGCCGGCCCCGTCTTTCTGTTTTTAAACACACCAAATCCATTCCCTCCCTAGAGCCTTTATATTTGCTGTTCCTTCAGTCTGGAAAACTTCCCCCAAGGGTTTGCTCCCAAATTTTCATGTCTTTATTCAAATGTCACCTTATCAGAGAGGCATTCCCTGACCAACCTATCTAAAATAGCACCAACCCCAGTAACTCCTATCTTTACCCTGATCAACATCATTAGATACCATGTAAATCAAGATCATAATGAGATACCACTACACCCTCCCCAGAATGACTAAAATTAAAAGGCTATCCAAAACAATCTTGAAAAGGGAGAACTAAATTAGAAAACTTACCCTACCTGACTGGAGGGCTTACTGTAAAGTTAAAGCAATCAAGACAGTGTGGTACTGGCATAAAAATTGAAAGACTGATGAAAGGAACAGAACAGAAAGCTCAGAAACAGACCTAGACATATACAGTCATTTGATTTTCAATAAAGGAGCTAAAGTAATTTAATAGAGGAAAAAAAAATCTTTTAAACAAATGATGCTGGAACATATGAAAACCCATATGGAAAAAAGTGAGCTTCAACTCCTACCTCACACCATATACAAAAATTATTTCAAGATGCACAGAGACCTAAATGTATAATCAAACTTTCAGAGAAAAAAGGAGGATATCTTTGTGACTTAAGGGTAGGCAAGGCTTTTAGATAAATAACAGAAAGCAAAACCATAGAAGACAAAAAAATTAACACATTAGACTTTGTCAAAATTAGAAACACCTGTTCATCAAAAGATATTATTATGAAAATTAAGATGCAAACCACAAACTGGAAGAAAATACTTGACAATGGAGTGGTATCCAGGATACATAAAGAACTCATACAACTCAATAATTAAAAGACAACCCAATTTTTAAAACAGGCAAAAGATTTGAAAAGATATTTCACAAAAAATATGGTATACAAATGAAAGTGCTCATTTTTTCATTACTCAAAGAAATGTAAATTCAAACCACATTACCTATCAGTATACACACAATGAACATGGCTAAAAGTCAAGGACTGACAACACCAAATGTCAGCAAGGACATGGCACAACAAGACCTCTTATACACTGTTCATGTGAATGTTAAGTGGTACATCTGTTTTGGAAAGCAGTTTGGCAATTTCCTGAAAAGTAAATATATAAATATTATATGTTCCCACTATCATACTCCTAGGTATTTACCCAAGAGAGGAGAAAGCACGCATCCATACAAAGACTTATACACAAATATTCACATCGGCTTTATTTGTAATAACTAAAAACTGGAAATAAGCCAAATGTTTATAATTGTAGAATGAAGAAATATTACTCCCTCAAGGAAAAGGAATTAACTACTGATCATATAACATGGAGAAATTATACATTAATTATGTGGAATGAAAGAAGTCAGACAAAAGTATACACTGTATATTCCATCTATATAAAACTCTAGAAAATGCAAAATAATCTATAGGGATAGAAGGCAGACCAATGGTTAACGGGGCGGGAGAGGTAAGAGGGTGGGATAACAAATGGGAATGAGGCAACTTTTGGGGTGATGAATACATTCGCTATCTTAATTGTGGTGAGGTTTTCTGGATATATACATGTTAACATGCATCAAACTATACACTATAAGTATGTGCAGTTTATTGTATACCAATTATACCTCAATTTAAAATATCAACTAAAGGAAACAAACAAGAACCAAAGAAACACTTTAATGCTTATTTATGATTTATAGTTGTATATTTACATTCTCTGTAATTTCACTACACATTAAATTTATTCTTTCATTCCTTAATGTCTATAGTTAGTTTAAGACTAGACTAATGATAATAGCAACGATTAATAATTTAATGGCCTATTAAAAAATGCTGAAATATTATTTTCTGAAATAACACTGAAACATTATTTTCTGAAAATGTTTCCACACATGCTCTGTATTAACCATGTTAGACTCAAGAACACTAATATATTAGTAATATTCTCGGAGGTAAATATTAGTTAAATTTCATAAGAGTTCAGCAAGTAAATAATTTTCATACAAGATAATGTATATTTGATTTCCACTTAGGCAGTTTACAGTGATTTTCAACCAATAAAGGTCAAATGAAAATGCTTTTAAACCCTGAATTTGTCCAGGTTTTCCATCTTTCCATTAAAAGACATTTTTTTTCCATATTAGATTGTGTTTTTCAAAACTCAGATACACTATTGAGGAAAAAGAATTATTTCCCCAAATTTTTCTGGGTTATTTTCATTCTAACTCCAAAACTGTACAAAACATTGTAAGAGAATCCTTTTAATGATAACATAAATTGTCAGTGTTTCTAATAAATGTGAATATACAAAATGATTTAAAGTAATTTATCTATTACCTGGCCACATCCAGGGGCAGTGCATAGAAAGGGTTTGTCATCACTCATATTCCACAGGTCCTTGTATTGCCTATAATAAAATATTAAAAGATGGCTAAATGTTTTACAGTACAGATTTTTAAATAAAGAATAAAAATGTAGTATTATTTGATTTTTCACTAAGCTTATTACCTTTTCTATTTGAATGTGAAATAAAATACTTTTACTGACATTTTAACCCTATCTGCCATCTTCTTATTATGAGCAGACAAATAAATGTAACATGCAGATTTTACACTATAGAAAAAAAGGTTGAGAACTCTGGTCTATCAGGCTAAATCTTTCCTATTCAACAGCCTAAGTGCAGAAAGAATGAAATAATTAGAAAATCACTACTTTAACCTCCAATGAAATAATGGATCTAGGTAACTATCAATGTCTGATAAAACCATCAGGAGAAAAGGTGATGGAACTTTATAATGGTTGGATCAGGCTGACACCACCCCGAACTCCCAGGTCAGTCTTAAATTAACATCACTAAAAGAGGGACAAATAGACATTTTGTTCCTCCTGATATGATGCAACAGACAGCACATGAAGTATTCTTGGGGAGTAAAAAATAAAACCTGAATCTAATCCAGTCTCTTTAGATCCAACTACAGGAAACACAGGAGATAGAAAAATACGTCAAACAACACTACCAGAACGCAATCAGCCAGATTTTACAGGACAAAAAACCTGGTCTCTTCAACAAATAAACATCATGGGGAATAAAAGAGAGGAGGTAGGGGAATTATTTTAGATTAAAAGAGGTTTTACTAACCAAACGCAATATGTGGACCTTTTTGGATCCTGATTTGAACAGAACAACTAAAAAAGACATTTTTTAGTCAAGAACTATTTTTTCTACTTTTTGATTTAGACTTTAAGTTCCCAATCATTCCTGCCATCAACTTGTAAGTTTTAACTTTATTTTGGCCTTCTTTCTAGAAATTATATACAAGCATATTGGATTCAACTAAAAATTCTGTAACACTGTTGCTTTCCCAACATTAGCCTGTTAACCCTTCAGAGCAATGTTTCCCAAAGCATTTTCAACAGGGATGACAATGGCTATTATAGAAAAAAGGTATGTGGCCAAAGAAATTTAGGAAATGCTGGAGTACTTTATTTTGTAGGACTTTTCAGAGCCTTTCACATGTTCAAGTGAAATGATTACCAGAGCACCTAGAACATGGCATTTTTTGCCACATCCATTTCTTATTTGAACCTTTTTTTCATGCAACATGTGATCTCACAGAACAGCAACATCAATACTAGTCAGAATTATTTGGAACTCATTTTAGGGGAAACCAAAACCCTAAAATATGTTTATGTTTGTCACAGTTAAGTGTATTTTGATGCTCTATTTGTTAATTTAAAAATGCAATAGGAGTATCAGCTAAACCACATACTAGATAAGTGTCTTCTTATCTATGGAAAAAAACACTGAAATATTTATCTGGAAACAACCTGGGAAAATTTTTATAATCTAAACTATGAAAAATAGCTAGAAATACCAAATATTGCATACATACCTGGCAGAATTCACACGTAACTTGAATTTCATAAGTCGAACAACTTATCACGTCCTCTTTTTCATTGCAAGGATACTGAAAAACAAAGTGGTTTCACGCTGTTAAAAATAGTTTTGAAACATTTCTTGAAACAGTAGAAAATAAAAACACTCAAATAATTACACTTTCTGTAACACTACTGTCATCCAAAAACCCAGTCACTATTAAGAATCTTTCTAATAGATAGAGTACTGCTCCTGAAAACAAATACCCATACAAATGCCTTAAAGATAGGTATTAATATATCTAACTCCACCACAAAAATGGTAAAGAAGAAACATTTAATTCAGCCCATAGTCTGTGGCTGAAGAGCAGCCATTAAAAGACTAACTTATTAAGCCTAATGAGAAAGATGATAATTAGTGTTTCAAAATATCTGTTCAGAAAGCTTTTAATTTTTTTAAATGTAGTCACTAGTGGTCCGATTCTCTGCCTAATTCATTAAAATCTATCTGTCCCATAATGCAGTTGATCTATATAAGCAACTCCCTCTTCCCTAACATTGTAACTTATTGAATATCAGCTTAAGGACAAGTACAACATACCAAAACTATCCAGGCCAGTGGCCCATTTTTAAAACTCTGCTAATACTTCATCTTACATTCACTGAACCCCCACTAGTGGCGAATGAAGTAACTATACACTAATCCAAATAAGCCAATGGTGCATAGGGAAAAATTTTCTTTTTCATAATTTTGCTGATAAATATGTGAAGAATGTCTTGCTCAGAAAAAAACAGATAATTCCTGTGGGGAAATGTGTAAATAACCACAGTTCTGAGTCCTGCAGTCAAGGGTGATCTGGTATAGGAGAAAGGAAGAACAAAGTATTTTCCTTGGCCCCAGGCAAAACTTGTTACCTGGTAGGATTCCATTTTTCCATTGACATCCAACTTTACCATGCTGTCTGTGAGAGGAGGGAAAAGAACACTAGAATAATCCAAAGTAAACCTATGAAAGTTATGCTTCTGTCATTACCAGCAGAATGTGAGCTCAATGAGGGCAAGGATCTTATCTTTGGGTTAACTACCTAAAACAGTGCCTAGCTCATAGTATAATTTACTTATTAAATATTAAGGAATGAATAAACAGATGCATGATATGAACAAGTCAAAAAAGTTTGGTTCACTTTAACTCAAAAAGCTCTTCTAAAAGTAATAAGAAAACGCACTTCATTTTGCTTGGAAAAATCAAAGCAATATTTGAACTCAGTTAAGTCCAAGAAACATTTAAACACCAAATATATGCCAAGATACAAAGATGAAAAAACAAACAGTCCATGTACTGGAGAAACTTTCAGTCTAGCAGAAGAAAGAGGAACACAGAAATATAATTTCAATTCTTTTGGTAAGAATAAGAGTTAAAATACTAGAACAATATAGAGGTAGTGCAGAAACCAATCCAATAGTTCTAGAAATGCTTTCTGAGGGAGTTAACCCTTGGTACCCTTCTCTCTCACTTTTCCCACTCCCCCACTCCTACAACTGTCCCGTTCCTCTACAAAAGACGTTCCTTACCTACACATAAGCCTATTTCCTAGTCAACCAATAGAAATTCCCATTCCTTATTACTATTTTCTAATACCTTAGCTGAGGTAGCTGTAATTATAACAGTTGAAGGACCTTGAGACATAAATGATGATAATTCCTCTGGGAGGCTTAAATACTAACTCTTTGTGAATCTGACGGAATCTCAAGCCTCTAAATGCAGGGTTATCTCCCTTTTACAACAAGGTTGGAATTACGCTCACAGGGAAAGGAGGCTTTGTTCAACTATAAATTGGGGAAGTCAATGACTGCAGATAGAGAACTGTTAATATACCACACCACTCTCTGGTGGAGAGATCTTCCTACCAGTACAGGTTGGAAAATCACTCTCACAAAGAGTACACAGGAGGTTCCAGACAAAATTTAAAAGAAGTCAGCTTCTTTGGTTTCTCTACTCTCTCTCAACTCTTCTTCTAACACTTCTTTATCTTCCTTGCTCTCATGATCTAGTATCAAAGTCTCCCCTTTTCTTCTTTCAAGCAACAGATATTTGAGTGTCTACTTCGTGCTTGGCACTATGCCAGATGCTAGGGATGCAGTGGTGAATTAAGATAGATACCCGCCCTCAAGAAGCTTCCAGGAGAGTGAGGGAACTTACACTAGCAAATCAAGCATCTAGCTCAGAGACCCTCTTTCCAGTTTCCTAAGACAATTCCACATATAAACATGTATATGCTGCTCACATTTTCTATTTCATTGCTATAAGGCATTTTATTTTAGAACCCCAAACTTGGTTAAAGGTATACTTTGAATTTGGTTTGTTAGAACACTACCAGAGCAATTTTTACTGTTAGGTATCCCATACAAATGATCAATCTTACATAATTCTAAAAAATTGTTAAAGCTGAAGTTTTAACTGGGGTTCAGAAGGAGGTCATTGTTATTTCTTGATAATATGAACTAAATTACACCTACTGAACTAAGACATTGTAAGGAACTTTAAATTAGCTGCTAGAAAAACATGGAACAGCAAAACAACAAAATAGCAGTCATCCAAAATGCCACTATTCAGAGATAACTATTTAACATTCCAGAGTACATATTCCAGTCTTATCAATGTATAGAGCTACATAACTTTAAAAACTATAAAAACAGTATAACAACTTCCTTTCAAATGCAATTATCTAAATTCTACCACATCATTAAATAGCAATATCACTAAATATTACATGTCATATTTTTCTTCTGGGAAAGATTTGCCTTGAGCTAACATCTGTTGCCAATCTTCCTCTGGTTTTTCCTTTTTTTTTTTCCCCTTGCCAAACCCCAGTAATACTTGTATATTGTAGTTGTCAAGTCTTTCTAGTTCTTCTATGGGAGAAGCCACCACAGCATGGCTACTGATAGACAAGTGGTATGGTTCCACCCCTGGGAACCAAACTTGGGCTGCCGAACTGGAGCGTCCCAAACTTTAATTGCTATGCCATCAGGGCTGGCTCTCTATTAGTGAATTTTTATCATCAATGAATATCCTTAATGACAAACCTTTGTGCAATATCTGTTATAATTTCCACAGGATTAATTTCTAGAAGTGAAATTGCTATGTCAAAGTGAAGCCATATTTTTAAGGCTTTTGATTTATATTGCTAAACTGCCCTCCAATACATAGTATTGATTTCTACTTTACCAGCAGTGTACAAAAAGAACTCATTTCTCAGTATCCACACCAACAGTGAAAATTATTTCTTAAAATTTTTATCAGATTAATGAAAAAAACTAATTTTAAAGTTGCATATCTTGACATACTCTTGAGGCTAAACTTTTTCATATACATAATGGTCATCTGTAGTTAACTATAAAATGCTTCCTTTTCCCATTCTTAAAAAAATAAGACGTTTGTTCAAAATTCTTCCTCTTGAATATACATCACAAGCTCTTTCTTATGACACGAATTTCTGATCATGTACCTCATTGTGTGCCTGATCTAATGCTAACTACTCAACCTACAAATGAGGTCCCAAAGGGTGAAATGACTTACTCAAGTTAAAAAATGGGACAACATGGGGTTGGCCCCATGGCCAAGCAGTTAAAGTTCCGTGCGTTCTGCTTCAGTGGCCCGGGTTCGCAGGTTCGGATCCCAGGTGCAGACCTACTCCACTCATCTGCCATGCTGTGGAGGCATCCCACATACAAAAAAATAGAGGAAGATTGGCACAGACGTTAGCTCAGGGCTAATCTTCCTCAAGCTGAAAAAAAAAAAGAGGAAGATTGCCAACAGATGTTAGCTCAGGGCAAATCTTCCTCACCAAAAAAAAAAAGAAAAGAAAAAAATGGGACATTTCTACTGCTATATTGTGCCTACCAGCTGGTATGCCTTGCTATATTATGCATATCAACTATTATGCATTGTCATTCTATGCCTACCAATTATACAGAAATTTTATGTAAACCCACTTTTTCCAAAAATAGTATAGAAAGACTCTTTTGGGACTTCTAAAGTTATTCAACAGACCCATTATCAAATAAAATCACACATGATACAACATGCCAATAAGCAAATAATAAAGAAGAACCCTTAAAAAAAGATGAATAGAAGAAAATGGGAGAAATTAACTAGCAAATCATTTCTTATAACTTAAAATTAATATAAAAGCCCAGCTTCCAGAAAAAAAAAGACATCCTTATATATATATAAGGGTGTTTTCATGGGAGGCAGCTTACACAGGTTATGGGGTGGCGGAGGGGGGAGTGGGCAGACCAGTGGAGAGTGTCAGAGCCCGGGCAGGTGAGAAGGTGTCCATGGTGAGGAGAGGGGTTGGGCTGGAGGTGAGTCTGAGTTGGGTGAGGAAAGTCTATGTGTGGAGGGGGGAGGTGGCCTGATGTGGAATGTCAATGCCCAAGCAGGGTGAGGAGGCATCCACGTGAGGTAAGGGATAGAGATGGTACCAGTCCAGCATAGGATATCAGAGCCTAAGCAGGAGGACATCTACTTGAGGAGGAGGAGAGGGCCTAGTGGCCACAAGCAATTCATTAGATACACACACAGGGATTGACAGAACAAGTAAATATTTCAAGAATGTGGTGGGTGAAGGTAAATTTACACTATAGGTGAAAGTAATTATAGAGAATGAACCCTGGTATTAGACAAGATTTGGAGTTATTAGTGTGAACTCATGACTTTCTTTTTTTTTTTTTAAGATTTTATTTTTTTCCTTTTTCTCCCCAAAGCCCCCCAGTACACAGTTGTATATTGTTCGTTGTAGGTCCTTCCAGTTATGGCACGCGGGACACTCCCTCAGCGTGCTTGATGAGCAGTGCCATGTCCGCGCCCAGGATTCGAACCAACGAAACACTGGGCCACCTGCAGCAGAGGGCGCGAACTTAACCACTCGGCCACGGGGCCAGCCCCTCATGACTTTCAATATAGATATAAAGACACATATGCATGTATGTTCATATATTTCCCTAGCTGTGTCCACTGAGAGGGCCTGGGAACACTTATACCCCAATAGCAATAAGCCCATTTAGCACCCAGATGGTGATGCCTAAATACCGTTCTCTACCAAAAGAAACCTGGGTTCTTTCAAGAATTGTCTGATTCCAATTCCCCGCTGGGGCGGGGAAAGTACAGCTGGGCCTTGAAGATCTTGTGTAAGAAAGTAAAGAAATACTTACTTAAGGATTTGGCCAGAAAGTGACAGATGTTAGCTCAGTGACAATCATCCTCAAGGAGAAAGAAGAAGACTGGCAACAAATGTTAGCTCAGGGCCAATCTTCCTCACCAAAAAAAAGTCAGGGATATCTCTAGATTCTAAGATGTGAAGCTGTCTTCTAATTAATTCGTTATAGAACTATAAATGTTGTAATCTCTTACCTTTAAAGCAGGTACTCAAGTTTCAAAGCAGATTTCTAAGATACGGATAATACTAAATGTTAATGTTACATACAATTTACAGCATTCCCAAACATTTCTAGTAGAAATAATTTATTTCATGGAAATTATTTGGAAAACATTTTGTTGCCTATTTTGTACCTGACATCATATTAAGAATAAGATATAGTGGTCCCTGCCCTCAAAATCAGATTAGTAAGAAAGACAAGTAAGTGAAAATAACAATACTAATTCAGTGATATACATAAAATAATAAAGATATAACAGGCACAATGGGAACACAGAGGAATAAGGAGTATACTGGAGCCGGTCATCTCTCCTCAGCACCCATACTCCCCTCTTAGAAAGCCTGACTGCCAGGAAAGGGCAATCCTATATATCCATGACCCTGACATATCTGCCTCAGGTGAATCGAGAGAGACACCTGACCAAGTTAAGCCAACCAGATTACTTCCTTAGGAAATCTGTAAAATGAAAAATAATCAGCCAAATAGAGGTGGGCACTAGAGATTCAAAATCATACTCAGGACTGGTGGATATTTTCTGTCATGTTTATACTGATAATAAATTAATGAAAGCCAGAATTGAGTACGTACAAAAAAACAAGAGATGAGAAACCATACAGTCAAGAGGAAGGAAAGTAGCTTCTGTGGTGCCTAACTAAGCTTTCTGTGGCTGCATTACGTGAGTCTTCTGTATGCTGAGTACGAGATTTTTTTTTTTAAACTTTATCTGATTAAGTTTCTATCCCCTAACTAAGACAAGTACCTAGCAACCCTGGAGAGAGGGTCTAGGAAGGCTACTGAAGGAATAATGCCTGAGCTTAGTATTCTTAAAGGAAGAGGTATCAGTCAGCTAAGGATGATGTTCTGGGCAGAGGAGACAGCATGTAGAAGCACAATAAAGCAAAGTACACTGAGGGATCCCTAAGAACTTCTGATGGATGAATCATGGGATACAAAGTTGGAAAGGAAGAGAGGTGAGGTCAGAGAGAGAAGCAAATCTGGAGAGGCCTTTAAAACTCTGGCAAGGAGTTTGGATTCCACCCTCCCCCATCTCACTCCCACCCTGAGTTTACAAACTGTGGCGCTGCGCCAAAATGTTGAGCTAAGAAAGTTTTTCACATTTTTAAATGGCTGTGGAGGGGAGGAGAAGAAATAGCAGCAGCAACAGAGACCATATGTGGCCCACACAAAGCCTAAAATATTTACTATCCAGCCCTTTAAAGAAAAAGTTTGCCTAACGCTACCACAAAAAATGGCAAGATTTTAATTAGGTGGATTGCACAATCAAAGGAGCATTTTTGCAAGATCACTAACAGAAGTGTGGAGGATGGATTAAAGAGGGCAACGCTATGCAGAAGAAAACCAGTACAAGCTACTGCTAAGTCCAGGAAAGAGAATGATGGTTTGCACTCAAACCATTCAGTGCCAGTCAAAATGAGAGGAAAGAACCAGTTATGAAAATAATGTTCTTAGGATAAGGCCTCAAATCCGCAACACTGTCTCCAGACCCCTGGAGAGACTGACCTGTGTCTCGTACTCCAAGCTAAGAAGCTACCCCTTGATCTCTTGGATCTACTTATACAAGCTTTTAGTCAGCTCCCTCTCTCAGCAGAACGCTCTCACTTTCTGCTTGCCTACCTCTTAGTTAACACTAATCAGACTTACCTCTGATCTCCCTCCGTCCACTATCCTCCTATCCTGAAACTCAGATCTCTTATTTACTTAGTCATTCAGTCAATAAACACTTATTGAGTATGTGCAAGAGGGTAGGAATTGTGCTAGATCCGAGGGACAATGATACTGTCCTTCTGGAATTTACATTTTATGGAAAATACTTCTAACCAAATCAGTGGACTTGAACATTTAAGCATCAAGTAGCTCAAAGTTATTTAATGTATATATCAGTGTGTAAGAAAAAATTACAAGTGTTGCCACCCTTTCCTCATTAAACCTGCTTAAAAATTCTTACTTTTTCAAATAGATATGTACATTTAAATTATTTTCCAAAACTTTGTCATTATTTGAGTAACTGTACATTTACACATAGTTTCTCTTGATCTAAACCTCCAGATTCAGGTACAACAGCATAGGCCAATTTGCCTGTGTATCTTGATATATCTGACAAAGTCTATCACTAGACCACCATGTTTTGAAAGATTTTATATGCCACACCACATTTACTAAATCAGTATCTTCCTTCCAGTTTTAGAAGCTGTATCCCCAAACTGTAAATGGCCTGAGACCAGAAACCATTGTACTTCGTTATCTTTAACATCAGTACAATGTGGCTAGCACATAGTAGATGTTCAATAAAGGTACATTTGAGGCGCTATATAACTTTCTATTAATGTTTCTGATCAGCACGAAATAATCATGGTACTATACTTACTTGATGCAATTCAGTCCAAAAGCAAATAAATTTGACACTTCAGTTAGCTTGTACAGCCTTAGAGGGGAGAATACTTTCTGTCCAAAATATTTTTGCAATACCGAAAATACCTCAAGGATTACCTTCTGTTACTATCCTTATAAAATCCTAGAGAACTGGTACTTTCACATAGGGACTCTTTGCTATAGAGGATTCCCTAACCAGGTAAATTTAGGAGCTTCCAGGTTAAACAAAATTTAATACTTTCACATAAGTCTTCAGTGTGCTTTTAGATGCTGATATGCACTGTAGCTCCAGAAGGACATTTCCATATTTGCTGAAGCTCAGAACTTTTTTCCCCCTAAACACTATCAATACCGTAGGACAGTAGCATTCTGAGGACTACAGTCTGGAAACATCTATTGAATTCAGTCATATTTGAGAGACAACCACAAAATAAAAAGACCACTTTTCCATTAAAAGCTTAAAATCTCTTACCTTTCTAGCTGGTGGGCCATGAGCTTTATTCACTCTGCTGCCAGGAATCCCTCAGCTCTAATCAAGTAAGCAGTGTCGCTGAAGTTCCCATCTAAGTATCCCTAGGGCAAAGGAGAGGCAGAAGAGTGAACTCGTTACTGTGCAAGATCTAAAGAAACAGCCTCATGCAGTTCAACTCCATTATAAAATTTTTGAAATGTTTTATATTTAAAAATGCATGTGAATTGTGCCTTCCATTCCATAATTTTTTAATATAAAAACTAAGGTTCTCTCTAAAATCTTCAATGCTCCAGGATTAAGTTTATCCTGTGGCCTCCCAGAACTTCTGGCACACTGCCACCTATGAGAGGTATAACAGTCTCAAGGACAGAAGTTCAGCAATGCAGTCTTGGTGAAAAGAGAAAAACAAAGCTTTTTACCATAATAGAAGGGATAGGTAGTCACAGATGACAGACGAAAAGGCAGTGCTGAATCTGAGCATCAAAATTCTCAGAGTGAAGATTAATAGTTTTTCTTCTTATTTGGAAACAGCTTGACTTTTTTATATCTGTATCAGTTAGGATTAGGTTCAGCCATAAATGACAGAAAACTCAAAATAACAAAGGCTTAAATGATTCAGAGGTTTATTTCTCACGTAAAGGTAGACAGTGCAGAACCATGATGATTAGGAACCCAGGCTCATTCTGTTGTGTCGTTTTGCCATCTTCAATACACAGCATCCCCTTCGTGGTTTAAAATAAAGTCTAGTTATCACATCTGCTAATCAGACAGAAGGAAAAGAATGGGGAGATGAGCGAGAGCCTCCCATTAAAGAAACTTTTGAGAAATCTCAGAGGAAACTTCTATTTACATTCCACAGGCCAGAACTTAAGTTAGATGGCCATAGCTAGCAGGGAAGCTGGGAAATATATTCTTTATTTCACCACATGCTCAGCTAAAAATTGGAGCATCTACAATAAGGAAAAAGAAGAGAATGAATATTGGTGGACAATTAGTTGTTTCTGTCATCACACTCATTTCATTCTAAAATGTAAGATGGTTGGATACTCTGTAGAGACGCCTTAACAGTCTTCAGACATAAGCTTTCAAAAGCAGAAAGTCCTGCCAGTGGCCAAAGAGCAAAACCAACGTTCATAAGAACTTGTCTAAATGTGCAAGGCCAATCTGTAGGTGACGGAAGAAGCGGGGAAAATTCTGAAGACCAGAATAACAATGCAAGAGTAAAGAAACAACCTAAATAGTCGTAGTTTGGGAGGATAAACTCACAAAGCAGTCCACAAAACTTAGAAATGATTACAGGAGACCACTATGTAATAGAGTGCCCAAGGTGAGATTGGGTGCGACCTGCGCACAGGGCCAAGTTACCAACTGCATTAGGAAAAGGCAGTGATCCCAGGAGCAAGATGTTAAAAGGGAAAGCAGACTTTGCTCTACCATTATTTGAGGGCAGAGCTCCCATTATTAGACCATGTAAAAACTTGGAGGATTTCCCTATTACACAGATTGTTGGAAATAAGGGTTGTACTTTATGCTGAATGAGGTTGGCTAAAACAGCCTTAATATGTTTAAAACTTTTATGTGAACACCAAAAGATAGAAAGACTTGCTTCAATGCTGGCAACAAAATTCTGTTTTATAATCAGACTGTTCCTTAAAGGGAAAGAGACAGCTATACAAATGCAAAATGGGGACTATAAATGGAGCAGCAACTCAAAGGACAAAGGGCTCTGTGTGATAATGTAAAGGTTCACATCTTCTAGGTAGAGACAAATTTCTGCAAATTGTTCCTTCCAAGAAAATGTTTAAGTATGACTTCAGATTTTCTTATGGAGTGTTTGTCTTATCTCAGCAGTTGCTCACAAAAGACCAGTAACTAACATCCTAGAAAACAGCAAGATGGACTTCTGGTCTTCACTTCAAGTGAAAGACAACAAAATTAAGCTAGCCAGCTGCACCTGGCCTATACAACTTATGTTTTACACATGTAATGTTAAAATAATCATCCAGAGTTTGAAAGACATTAAAAACAATGTTTACCTTTTTTGTAACTTGAAAGGCACAGATGTCAGGAACCTCTCCTTTATCATTACTACCCTACCTTAGCCACTGCATATGTATTTCTTACATTTGGATTTAATTAACCTGTGGGTGAGAGATAGGACCTCTGCTGAAGAGAGCAAATACTGCTAATGGCAAGTATTCTGGAAAAGGGCAGATAATGTGCCAGGAAACAGAGCCCCAAAAGTAGACGTTAGTGTGAGAAAGGAATTAATTCTCCTTTGGACATGGACTCAGAAGAGTCTAACATACCCAAGGGCAATCCTAGATAGTAGAGAGAAGATGGCTTCTGGCCTTGTGGGGGGACAGGAGCTACGCAGGAGGCAGACACTCTTTCCAGGCAGCAGGGCTCAAAGACGCGTATGTATTGCTGAAGGTACACTAAGACTTTCCAAGGGACATCTGAACTTAGGGATAAATTTCCAGAAAACCAATTTCCAAATCTTCAACTTCTCTCTGTCTGCTTTCCTAAAAATGATCTGCCTACTTTCCCTAGGCCCTCATTGTTTCACATTTCAAAAGAAACCCATACTTCTCACCCATACCAAATCTTATTACAATGCATTGCCCCAGTTTGTAAAAACCTCCATGGAACAAAACAAGGGGATAATTTAAAATCACAGTGTCTTGAAGCCTCCACTAATCAAGGCACCATTAAACCTCAGGCTTGTGTCTTTCCCTGTCTTATAAATATTTCTGTTAAGTAAAGCATGGCTTTAAGAATGGTGTTTTGGTGGTCGGCCCAGTGGCATAGTTATGGTTAAGTCCATGTGCTCCGCTTCCAGAGCCCAGGGTTGACAGGTTCGGATCCTGGGCATGGACCTAAATGCTGCTCATTAAACCATGCTGTGGTGGCGACCCACATACAAAATGGCACATTAGTGCAGCAACAATCTTTCTCAAGCAAAAAGAGGAAGATTGGCAACAGATATTACTAGGTCAGGGCAAATCTTCCTAACCACAAAAAAAAGGGTGTTTTCCCCTGTGTTTAGGAATGTTCTGAATTCAGATATATTGCAGTGTGATGACAGGAGCAATAAAAACTTTCATTTAATGATTGCCTCTTCCATTCTCAAAATATTGTCCAAAAATGCATTGTCCTGAGAAGGAGCTCCATGAGAACAAAGCAAAGAGGAAATCATTAAGAAAGTGAAAAGTTTGGGGCTGGCCCAGTGGCTCAGCGGTTAAGTTTGCACATTCCACTTTGGTGGCCCAGGCAGGGTTTGGCCAGTTTGGATCCTGGGTGTGGACCTACGTACCACTTGGCAAGCTATGCTGTGGCAGGTGTCCATATAAAACAGAGGAAGATGGGCACGGATGTTAGCTCAGGGTCAGTCTTCCTCAGCAAAAAAAAAAAAAAAAGAGGAGGATTAGCAACAGATGTTAGCTCAGGGCTAACCTTCCTCAAAAAAAAAAAAAAGAAACTGAAAAGTTCAATTTATACTTGTTGCAGGGAAGTATGGTAAGGTGATCAATAAAATACTTTAAAACATTAAAATATACTGGATTCAAATAAAATTATGTTGGAGAAGTGGAAATTAATATAACAAATAAATAAGAAAAAGAAACAATGAAAATTTCCAACTGTTAAAGATGAATTAAAGTTTGCCTTTTTTTTTCCTTAGGAAGATTTGCCCTGAGCTAACATCCATTGCCAATCCTCCTCTTTTTTACTTGAGGAAGATTAGCCTTGAGCTAACATCTGTGCCAATCTTCCTCTATTTTTTGTAAGTGGGACAACTCCACAGCAGTGGAGTAGGTCTATGCCCGGGATCTGGACCCATGAACCCAGGCTGCTGAAGTGGAGCGTACAGAACTTTAACCACTCAGCCACAGGGCCAGGCCTTAAAGTTTGGGTTTTTTTTTTTATTTATTTTTTATTTTTTTCCTCTTTCTCCCCCAAGCTCCCCAGTACATAGTTGCATATTCTTCGTTGTGGGTCTTTCTAGTTGTGGTATGGGGGACGCTGCCTCAGCGTGGTTTGATGAGCAGTGCCATCTCCATGCCCAGGATTCGAACCAACGAAACACTGGGCCGCCTGCAGTGGAGCGCGCGAACTTAACCACTGGGCCACGGGGCCAGCCCCTTAAAGTTTGTTTTTTAAAACCAATGATGGTATCAAACCACTGTGGAAATTAGGTACTTATAAAAGAATGGTGTCAATATCTAGAAAAGCCAGAAATTATACCTTTTTCAAGTATTTAAACTTGTGATGAAAAATTTTAGGAATCAACTTAGAAAGGTGCAAGGGTACATAGTTTATCAAATTTCTTTTCAGTAGTATATATGAGTGTAGTAAGCGGAATGGACCCCAAAGATGTCCATCCTCTAATCCCTGGAACCTGTGAATAAGTTAGGTTACATGGCAAAATGGACTCTGTGGATATAAAAAGATTACAGATCCCAAAATAGGAAGATTATCCTGCGTTATCCAGGTGGCCCAATCTAATTATACAAGCATTTAAGAGCAGAGAACTTTCTCCATCTGGAGTTCAGAGATTCAGCAGAGGCAGAAGTCACAGAGATTAGAAACATGAGAAAGACCTGAACTGCCATTACTGGAGGGGGAAGCATTGAAAGCATTTCAGCTTTTAGGAGCAAATATCAGCCCTGATAGTCAGCAAAGAAAGAGGGACCTCCGTCCTACAACAGCATTCAGCCAACAATCTGAATGAACTTGGAAGCGGTTCCTCCCCAGAGACTCCAAAAAAGGAATGCACCTCTGCCAACATATTGCTTTTGGCTTTGTAAGACCCTAAGCAGAGGACCCACCTGAGCCCACCTGAACTTCTGACCTACAAAAAACTGTAAGATAAATCTGTGTTGTTTTAAGATGCAATGTATATGGTAATTTGTGATGCAGAAATAGAAAATTAGAGTGAGCAAAAATGTTAAGGTACCAAGGAGGACAGGCTTGTGTCCCAAGGTTTCTAGGGCAGCAGTACCTTATGGATAGAGAGTTTTCTCTGTGCCATAATTTCTTTCTTAGATCTTGGTCAAGCACCACAAAATGCAAGCAATGATCCTAGAGCTCACTTTGGGAACAGCAATATGGTCACTGCAACAAACTTAAACCTAAGAGTTTGAAAATCTGTAGCATTTAGCCAGTAGGACTTCATTCCCCTTTCAAAGTTAAAGTATCTTTACGTTTCTATATCAGAAAATTTTTAAATGGTATGATTTCACTACTATCCTCTCCAGTAAGAAACAATATACTAGTTTCAGTGATGTCAAAAAAAAATGAATACATGTAAAATACGTAACAGTGCATGGCACCCATACAGTATCCATTATGTTTATTAGAAGTTTTACTTTGACTTTAAATGTATGTTTTCCTAATCCTCAACTAATCCTAATCTTACTACTTTCTTTATTTTTAAGGCTGGAAACTGAGAACTACATATTTAGTTTAACTTTTAGACAGAATATTTTTACATTAATCTTTAACTGAGGAATTTGATGTTATCCCATAAGGTTATTTGGTACATAAAGTTTAGTTCATCAATGTAAAGAAATCAAACTCCTCAGAAGCGAGAAAAATATAAACCCAGCTTTAACGACGGACGCAGCAGTTTTTAATTTTTTACCTCTCACAGGAGACATGACAGATGTCCTTCCTTCACACATATCTCAACTCCTCAGTATATTAAAGTCTTAATGAAACTACTCAAAGCTGATGGGACACATAAAGAACATCACAGACTTTTCTCAATACTGTATTCATGAAAGAACACTATGACTACATGCATAGTGATATTGGTCCATTATTTCAAAATATTCTTTAATAAAAATATCAGTAGTTCTTTTTTCTTTTCTTTTCTTTTTTTTTTTGGTGAGGAAGATTTGACCCGAGCAAACATCCATTGCCAATGTTCTTCTTTTTTGGCTTGAGGAAGATTAGCCCTGAGCTAACATCTGTGCTAGTCTTCCTCTACTTTGTATGTTGGATGCCCCCACAGAAGGGCTGATGAGTGCAGTAGGTCCACGCCCAGGATCCAAACCCATGAACCCGGGCCACCAAAGGGGAATGCACAGAACTTTAACCACTAGGCCACAGGGCTAGCCCCCTAGTAGTCCAATTTTTAAGTTAAACTTCACTTTTTAAGTGATTCTTTATTATTCCCAGACCTTTAATCTCTAGGTGATGTAACATAAGCAAGTTCCTGTTTTATAGTTTAAAATTACAAAAGAATAACATTAGAAATATATAAATACAAAGAACTTACAGATTAATAGCTATGAATATGAACAGTGCTAATGCAAGTTTACTAATAACATCATTTTAGATTCAGTAATTGTATCTGTTATATGAAATAACGTCCATAGCATTATTTTTGCTCAAGGTAGACGTATAAAATGTACTTATCATTGTTTTTCTTTTTTTTTTTTACTAAAAACTTACCTTTTGCAAATGTAAAAAGAAAACAGAAATAGAAATTGACAACTCACCAAGAATTACAATAATTCAGTCATTACTGCTATTAAGAGTACATCAATAATAATTTCTCATTATAAAGAAGGCACGAATAAGATAGGGTAAAGATTACGTATAATTCCCATTTACAAGACTCATAAGCTCACCTCTCTCTTTTTCTCTCAAAGTACGTCAAAATTCAAGCAAGTGAAAGAGATATTATGACAGGAATAACCCTCAACCCAACATCCATATTTCAACAATCATTAACACCTGCCTTGGGGCCAGCCCGTGGCCGAGTGGTTCAATTCATGCACTCCACTTTGACACTCAGGGTGTGCCGGTTCAGATTCTGGGCGTGGACCTATGCACCATGCATCAAGCCAAGCTATGGTGGCATCTCACATAGAAGAACTAGAATGAGTTAGAACCAGGATATACAACTATGTACCAGGACTTTGAGGAGGAGAAAAAAAAAAAAAAAAGGAAGATTGGCAAGAGATGCTAGCTCAGGGCCAATCTTTCTCACCAAAAAAAGCATACCTTTAAGAAAAAGAAAAACCAACTTTCCTTACAAATGATACAAGACACCAGTGAATTTCAACACTGTGGTTGAGAACTGATGATGGGGTTATATTAGTTGAATAGTTAGTAAAAAATTCAAAAGAATAAACATTAGAAATGTGGTCTTTTGATTTACACATCATCTCATCCACTATAGAGAGGAAGTAATGAAAGGTTTCACCAAAATGTTCATAGTGGTATTGGTGGAATACAAGAAAATGACAACTGGATTTTATGGTAATCAAAGTATCACAATTTTATCAGTTCAAAATAGAGATATGCTATACTGCATGAGTTTTATATAGAAAAAGTCTGACTTGGGGAGAAGGGGTGTATATATGGAAGAAAAAATAAGAGATATTGCCTCACAGGGATTTATGAAAATTCTAAGGTACTAAGTTCCAGCTCAAATTTTAAGTTTCCAGGGAAAACTCAACTTTATCGTCAAAGCTACCAAATAGATGGTTGATGTACTGCCTTCAAGCCACATCACATGCATGCCTGGAGGTGCTGTGCTAGATGACTGTTATTTCTGAATGAACTTTCACAATAATAATTACCACACCATATAGTGAGTACTCATTAAGTTTCTGAGACTGTTTTAAGCATTGTACATACATTAATTATTTGAACATCCACAACAAGGCTCTGAGTTAAGTATTATTATCCTTAAAGATAAGGAAATGAGGCACAGAGAAGTTATATTATTTGCCCATGGTGACACAGATAACAAGTGGTAGACCCATGACAATCCAGTTCCTAAGAACTACCCTAAAACATTGATTATATACTTACTATGTGCCAGAAGACGGTATAGAGGAAACAAAAATTCAGTCAATTTGGCTATCACATACACATTCTTTATTTCAAAGGTTACCTATATGGAAATAAACGTCAGTATGAATCTTATTAACTCATAAATCTACAGTTCAGAAAGTAGCTCTTATACTAAAACAAACTAGCAAAAGACATCCAATGTGTAAACTATGTAAATCTGCATAAAATTTAAGGATTATTGTTATTAGATTGTCAAAAGTTCCAGTAATCTTTAAGAGAAACAGTCAGTGAAATGACACAAAGTATAAAATACATAGTTATCTGTCCCAGCACACAGATTACTGGCAGACAGATAACTACAGACTGATACAGTCAACTAAATAAAACTGCTAAATATGCAAATTATTCCCATTAACAATTCCTAATTAAATAATCCTACTTTAATAAGCACAACTCCAAAGTTGGTAAAATTACGACAAAGTTGGTGCATCTGTATTTTGATGATGGTGTAAACTTGCTCAACTCTTTGGGGAGGCAAAAATTTTGCAACTGTGAAAACATTTATATCCTTTGGCCTGGTAATTTCATTTGATGTTAGTATCCTATGGAAACAAATCAAAATAAGAAAAAAGATACACGCACAGATATACTCAATTCAATGTTAAAACAGGCAGAAACTGAAAACAATTATTTTCCTGTTGGGGCATTTAAAATTGAGGAAATTTTTATAGTCATTTTGTAAACTATCATGTATGCACCCATTAAATATTACAAAGGTTGGATAACACAGGAAATTGCTAATGCCATAAAAGTAAAATAAAACTGTATCTACCATATAATTATGTAAAAGCTATAACATATATGCACAAGTTAGAAGACAACAAAAATAATAAAAACAATTATTTGTTAGTAGGGGAAATTTGGAGTTGATTTCTAGTAACACTATTCTAATGTGTTCATAAGTGAAAGGAAACACAGTAGCCCAAACAGTAGAATTAGAAAAAACAAAGCTATAAAATTGGGATGACAAAGGTTTAGGTTCAGTTAGGCAACCTAAGGAACTCATAGGAACATATTTATAAATTTAAGGTTATAATATAGACAAAGGTAACGACATACTACCAAAATAACGAAAATATACTTGGTATTTTGCCACTTGGCTCTTGCCAATTACAATCATTCCACCCTGTCTTTCCCTACTATCTCGCTGAGAGTCTCTGTGGTAATAAGCTACTACTACTGTTGGGAGTGTTTTCTATTCCTTGGCTATGAAGACAGAAAAAACGGTTGAGAACCACTATCTTTGTTAAGATACAGAATGCAGACACGGGTGAATAGGCCTAGCCTCAAAAGCATTGTTTATTTACATCCCTTTTTGTTGCAAAAAATGTTTTTAATCACTTTACTACCTCTGCCAAAATATCAAGAAGAAAAAAAAAAGCCTCACTAAACATAACACATAAAATATAAATGAATATACCAGTTAAAAAGAATAAATGAAAATAGCAGATTTAATAACTATCTGTATCTAAAAGTGTACAATTATAATGATATATATTTATAATAATATATGTAAACTAATTCTTATTGTTGGCCTTAAAGATCCACAAACTTTCCAAAATTTCTGTGAAACTATACCTTACTCTAAATTTTTAACCTTGACCTTAAGAAATAGAACAAAAGAAATAAAATGTTTTGTGGGGTTTTCCCCTATATATAAACAGGTGAATATTATCACTACTACCTCCTCATTAAAAATTACATTAAGAGAATGTACAGCAATTTAGAAACATTCTTAGCCTCAAGGAACAGGTGTGAGTATAAGACAAACACAGAAATACCAAGTTAAACTACTGACTATAACAATGCACATTTGTTTTTTTACAGTACATTTTACATACATAGAATAGAATAACAAGTACTGTATGTATTGATTTTTATAAGGATCAGCCGAATATCCAATTATTATTATTTAACGGGTTTTAAACAAGAGACGTTCTTGTGAAAATTTGGTTTTAAACAGGGAGATTTCAACTACTTTTTCTTCTCTAAGGACATTACGGTAAGAATACCAAAGAGAAAGAAGTGCCAGCTTAGAGACATATTTCATATTGGAAGGAAGAGCTTGAAGACAAAATGACTGGAAATAGCATTTATGGTGGGATTGTTTACCTAACAATTTAATTTACCAGCACAGAACACATAAATCATTAAAACCTAACTTTTCCAAAATACAAAAATTTAGATGATTTGTTGAGTTACTGCTAATTATACGTAGTAGATGTTTGATGTACAGCATATTATTTTTTTAAGTGATATTCATATAGCTTCCAAATACTAAGTAGCAATAAAAAGCATCCTTCCAAATTATTTGTTAAAGACCTAACATACTCATTTCTACCGTTACCTTAGTTTAAAAATATGAAACAAATACTCCAAGTAAAACAGTAAATGCAGGAATTTCTGAATTACATATAGATTATGATATAGTGCCCCCAAATTTCCAAACATTCTAATAAAGAATTTAAAAAAGAAGTTCCAGGAAATGCAATCAGATCTACACAAGGAATTATGTACCTTAAAAACACACATACAAAAGCCCCTGAAAGCTCCTGCCTTACTCATAATTAATATACAAATCCTACATTCTAAATTACCACAATATTATACTTTACTAATTAAAACTGAATGGCAGTAGCATCCTCTAAAGCAAGATGAAACATGTCTTAGGCATGCAGCATACACACCAGCGTAAATTTGGAAAAATCTTATAAATTACAAAGACTAAGATTCTTAATTGTTACTCATTTATCGATGGCCTTAAATATCCATGCACTTGCTCAATTCTGTTTCTTGATCTGCAGAAGGACGTCTCTATTTTTTGAGCATACTTTACAACGATGTTCCGGCAGTTTTGAAAAAAGCGTTTAGAGTGGATTCCTTAAGTCAGTGTAACAAATTTAATTACAACATATAATTGCTACTTTCTGAGTCTTTCAGGGCACTTAACCTTGTAGGGCTGACTTTTTAACAAGCTTCTCACCTTCAGAGTTTTGGTACAACAGACCAAGGATACACAGCTATTTAAAGATTATGCCTAGAAACGCTAATACTGACAATGCCGGCGGTTATGAATTTCTTCAAATAGGACAAAAAAGTGTGCTCAGAGGAACAGATTTTGTTCTGACTTCAAATTTATACATTAAATGTATGCATTGTTACCGTCTCCGTAATTTGAAATTCCTAAGAAATCGTAACTTTCACATTACGATTTAGGGATTAGTCAATAGGTCTAAAGTCCATCAGGAGTAATCCCTTTTACTCCATCTTATTCACAGTAGTTTTGCTCTTGGCCTCAAAGGTTTTCAGACTCCTCATTAAGCAAAGACAATTTCATACTACCTAACGGCACAAAAATAGTCCCCAGCTCCTCCGCCCTCTCATTTCCAGCGTCGGTTCAACGAGCGAACAGAGAAAACATACACACACCCTCGGCCCTAGTCCCTAAGACATTAATAAAAAGCAGAGATTATCTCCCTACAGTAGGTCTGCAGTCCACCCAGGAAGGTAAAAAACGGGGGGAAAACCGAAATCAATCTGCACCCACACCTCAGCCCCGCCCCACGGGGATAAAGTGGGGGTGGCAGGAGTGTGAGGGGGCAGAAAGGAGAGAAAAGACCGAGACTTCCAGCTCCCAGCTTCTCCACACCATTTGTTCCATCACGTTCCACCGCAGCCAGAGACCCTGACCCTATTTCCAGCCGCGCCTCCGGATCCTCCTCCCCGCCACCATCACACACACACACACAGTCCCCAAGCTCTGAGTGCCGGGTGGGGAGCTCAGAGCCGGCCCTCTTCCTGCTCAATCCAAGGACTGAGAGGGTCTCCCTGTACCCTCGGCGGATCGACATGTGCCCCAGGGACCTCTGAACTGACCGGAGCGGGGAAGATAAATCGGGGGGAGGGGTCTAAGAGGAGCCGTTATTCCCTTTTCCTCTCCGTTAGGAAAGCGCGCGAGCGGGAAGGGGCCGGAACAACGAGCGCGTTACCTAACGGTCCAGCGCGGCCGGTCGGGCTCCCGAAGCCGAACGCCGCGCGGGCCGGTGAAGTGGCAGCCCAACCACAGTCGCCTCGAGGGTTAGGCACCGAGGCAGGCGCGCCCGAGGTGATGGGAAGCGGGGGGTGGGGACTATGGTGAGCGACGTCGCCATGTTAGCGCCTTCTTTCTCTGTATCCCTATGGTCTCCAGTCCTGCGGCCCTCTCCCCATGACCACTCACCTCGCCAGGTCACTAGTTCATGCTTCTTTCGGTCTCCGAGGAGGCCAGAGCTCAGCCGTGTTTACAAACTACCCCTGGAGGAAAGGGCTGAACCGCACTTTAAAGGCCACGGGCTCCCACAGGCTTCCGTCCTCTCTCGCGAGATCGGACTGACAACCCTTCTCCCCGCCCCACTCCCGGCATCCCCCCTTTCTTCTTGCGTCCCTTCCCTACACGCACACGCCCCTTCTTGCCTTCCTTCAGACAGAGCGCCTCCGGGTCAAGCTGTTCCGTCAGACTTAAAGGAGGGGGCAGGACTTCAGGAGGGCGGGGATGCAGGGGGCGGGAACCAAAGGACACTCGGCGTTGGTGATTGGACAAGGTCCCGAAGGGCGGGAAGCAGTTCTGGAGGGGGCGGGACCAGAGAGTAAATAAGAGGTGTCTCCGTAACTCAAGACCTGCGGAAGCGTGTGATTGGCAGCGGCTGGAGGCGGGCGCGGATGCCCGGCGCTGGAGCAGGTGGATGTTGAGGTCGCCGGAAGGGGTTGACGGTGTGCGGGGAGGTAAAGTCAACTCTAGAAAGGCTGCGAGTGGCGGGAGAGAAAGCGGGAAGGGTCCTCCCAGCCCCGCCCTGGGAACTCGGTATTTCCATTGCTGTCACTTCCCGGCCCTGGGTGGGAAGAAGGGTAAAGCGTAGGGAGTCGCGTGCCTAAACCCACCTTCTGGCTAACACTGCAGCCTGAAAAGGGGAGCTTCTGTTAAGATGAGGTTTGGGAGAGGCCGAATTTGCCGGAAATAATCCGCCAACCGCCTTACACGCCCAAAGCGGGAAAGCAAGATAAATCAGTTCTGAAAAGAAAAAGGCCTTACTCTGAATGACATTTGTTCGAATTTTCCTAGGCTGTAAGTGGACTGATCCTTCTGGCTTCTAAACGCCTAGAACAGGATATGATATTGGCATATAATTATGTTCTAAGTAACTTATCAAAAGGAAATACAATGCCTTCCACTGTATCACGGAATTTAAAATAGTGCAAGGCTTGTTTATAAGAAAATCTTCCATATTATGGTGAATCCTATTTTATCAATTTTCCTTTACTTAGTAGTTATAGATTTAAAAAATATCAATTTTAGTAGAAATAATTTCAAACCTTTAAAACATCAACAACTCCGTATTAACATTTTAGAGAGGACAAAGGACACCAAATTAGAATATGGCATAGAAATGGCAGTCTTTCCACAATGTTATCCTACTGCTTAATAGGTCGGTGCAATGCCAAAGAAATGTCTGTCAAGCTTTGAAAGTAGTTCATTGAAAAAAGGAGGAGAGGGGGAGTTCATTTGGTTAATTTAACATGAGGGACAAAAAAGACCTTATTTACTACTCTGCAATTGACACAGATACACCCCTAAAAACACAGAAAGAAGTACATTGCTGGAAATGTTTCTTCTTAATGTTGCTCTGTAATTCTCTATACAACTTAAATATTTCAGTGTTAAGTGTAGGGATATTGATTGTTCAATAAATACACATCGGCACAAGTTGAAAAGCATGATCAGAGGCCTCTGAAAATTTGCATTAACTATTAAAAAAAAGTTTTTTCAGTGCCTTGTTTTTCCATTTACTAAGTGTTGATTTCTAGTCTATAACAAAATTACGAATAAAGTTTGTGTATTAACATAAAATGCACTCCCAAACATTATCTCCAAACCACAGTGAAACTGAAATTGTTGGAAGATTATCGGGGATAGTATTTGAGAGTTAATGAACCTGTAGTTCAATAATGGTATCTGGCATAAAAATGAAATTGTAATAGCACTGGACCTTTTAACAGGCTTCTGGCCTGTATACATGTATGTGAGCCAACTCACTCCTCTTTAAAACTAATTTCATTGCTCCAGAGACCTGAAAGAAGCCAAATATTAACAGTTTACTTCTCAAATTAAAATGAAAGTACTATCCCTATATAATATTAATAACAGTGCAGTAGTGTTAGTGTAGTGTAGCACTAATTATTTAGCAATAATTATTAAAACCTCAGCAGCTCAGATTAATGATGATGAGCATGGTGATGGACAAAATGTGCGACTGACAGATCACAAATTGTTAGGTCTAGAATACATTCACTAAAATGGTGCTTCTCTCCATCCCCTACCAGGTCTACTGTGAGAAACAGAACTATAAATGTTGTGGCATTTAAAATTAGAGTAGATTTTTTAAAATAATTATTTTCCATTCCCTTGTGTTAAAAATTTGAAAGTCTTTTCTCCGATCTTGATTCAACTGGCAGTCGGTTTGGTTTTAAATTTCTCCTCCTCATCCCTACTTCTCCAGTCTGTTGTCAAGTATGTAGTAATTATCTCCATAATGCACTAGAGGAATACATTATTTTAAAGAAAGTCTTTCAGGAGTCCTTTTAGATGAAAGAAGAATCATTTAGTAATATGAACAGTACTCTGATCTGTTGTGAGAATGCAATTTTAGCTAATTTTCTAAAAAGATGATATACCTAAAATGAGAAAATATAAAGGGGATTAGGGGAAAAAACAGGTGGAGAGGAAGAAAATCTATTATATATGCATGTTGGCAGCCTGTCAGTTAGCAAAGGGTCTCACTTTATCTACATATTTCTGGTTCCACAATAGTTCCTTTACTGTAACTTTTCTCAAATGAAGAAAACATTCAGTGTAACCAAATGAATGTCGTTACTATTTCAGTTCTGATCCTGTGAGCTTGTCTCACTATTTATCCATATCTTCATAAAATGCTTTGCTTTTCAATTTTTTTCCCCTGGCTTCCAAATTCCTCAATATCCCCAAGAGCCCTAAGGTTCTCTAGAATCTTCTCTTTTGAAATGCAGGAAACTTCTTCTGGACCACTTCTTTGCCTGTCTTATTGTTTCAAACATGCATGTACCCAACATTTGTTGTTAGTGCCATTGAGTCGATTCTGACTCCTAGTGACCCTGTGTACAGCAGAGCGGAACCCTGTCCAGTTTTTTTGCGCCCTCCTCTCACCTTTTGGCACTGTATCAGACAATGCTCTGCTGCTGTTCATAGTTTTCATGGACAGTTTTTTTGAAGTGGGTGGCCAAGGCCTTCGTCCTAGTCTGTCTTAGTCTGGAAGCTCTGCTGCAACCTGTCCACCATGGTTGCCCCAGGTATTTGAAATACTGGTGGCGTAGCTTTTAGCGTCACAGCAACATGCAGCCGCCACAGTGACAGACAGGTGGTGTGGTTCCCTGACTGGGAAACAAACCCAGGTCTTGACAATGAGAGTGCCAAATCATAACCACTAGACCATTAGGGCTGGTGCTACCCAACTTACTCATAAGAATATTAGTGAGGGGGGCTGGCCCCGTGGCCGAGTGGTTAAGTTCGCGCGCTCCGCTGCAGGCGGCCCAGTGTTTCGTTAGTTCGAATCCTGGGCGCGGACATGGCACTGCTCATCAAACCACGCTGAGGCAGCGTCCCACATGCCACAACTAGAAGAACCCACAACGAAGAATACACAACTATGTACCGGGGGGCTGTGGGGAGAAAAAGGAAAAAATAAAATCTTAAAAAAAAAAAAAAAAAAAAGAATATTAGTGAGGATCTGGTGAACTGCCTTTAAGAAGCCAGCATGACTTCTGAATAAAACTGATATTCCTTAGATATGAGGCTATTTGAAAAAAACTCATTTCTATCGAATAAGTGTCCATTACTAAATACTACAAGAAGCAATGATGGCCTCTAAGTGCTCTCAAAACCTTCCAAATGCCACAGAATGTGGTATTTCCACTTTGTTTAGAAGCATTATGTGGTTGTTAATCCATCAATCTGTTATTGCTCATAAAAATTCTACTTAAACCCTGCTCAAATGTATATATATAAAAATGGAGTGAAACGGGAAGATTTAATATATCAGACATAGCTTCTGTTTGTCTGTAGCTAAACAAAACAGTATACTCCAGAGCATCCCTATCTCTATCTCTAAAGAGGCAGATAAATGCTTTGAGCTGTCCTTTACATACAAGTCTTGAAGGAATAATGCGGGACTGTCCTGCATCTGAGAGACTAAGCCAACCTATGTAGCTATTTGAGGAAGCAAACCCTGGGCCTCTCCCATAAGAGGAGAGAGCCTGGAATCTCCATGGCTGGGGAGTGCTGACTAAATGCTTTTTGTTGAAAAGTAGCCATTGCCAACAACCGTGGGTCCTCTTAGGAGTCTCTGCCAAGATCACTTGTAAGATGCTGGCTCATGCTAATAGGTGGAACAATCAAAAGCCTTTGGATTTATGAGTCCCTGTTGATCTTAGGTCAGTTCCTCCCTTCAATATTTAAGCTCCCCTGAGAAAGAAGCTCTAAGTTACTAAACATCTAAGAGGAGATAGATTACTTGCATCATCCAGGAGAAAGAAGTGCAGAGTCTCACCAGGAACCTGGGCCAATTTTTAGAGATTATAAATAGATTGATAGCTGAAAGGATGTGACCTAGGGAGATATGGTTACCCTCAATTTACAAAATTGACATTTCTATATAGTAAGTGAAATGTCACATTGAGCACGTTTTCTCACTGAGAGATTATACCAGTGGTTCTCAAACTTTTGGGACCCTATACCCCACAACAACATGTCAACACAACATTCTTTGAAAAATAACTGTATTTTCCAAAACGAAAATAGAAGAATGGCATTGTTTTCATTTTGGTAAATCACAATGTCAAGCTTAACAGAATATAGTTGCGTTCTTGTATCTGCTTCTGCATTTGATCTGTTGCAATATGTTGTTTTGGTTGAAGTATATGGTGAAAATCTAGCCTCACACAACTATGTACATGGAAAAGGGAGAACCTCATGAACCCCCTGAAAGGCTCTTGGGGCCCTCAGAGGTCTCAGACCACACTTTGAGAATCAACAAATTAGCAATACATTCCAATAGGAAGGAGAAAAAATGTCTCCCAATGAATGAGTTGACAGCTTCTTGAAAGATAAGGAGTGTGAGTCACGGCATACTGGAAATTATGGTATCCTAGTACAGTACTTCTCACAGTTTATGGTATATACAAATCACCTGGGATCCTTGTAAAATTCAGATTCTGATTCAGAAGATGTGGTACAAGGCTCCAGAATCTATAGTTCTAACAAACGCCCAGGTGATGCTAATGCTGCTGATCCACAGACCCACAGACCTCACTTTCAGTAGCAATGCTCTAGTACATTATGATATACACAACACCAGAAAGCCTGGAGGAGCACACACAAGTGAGCTGGGGTAGAGGGAGGGAGAGTAGGATAGGGATGGTTGAAGGGAATAGAGAAGTATAAATAAACTCATGCTGTCTACTTTTTAAAAAATCTATAAAAATGATGCTATTGTTGTCTTATAAATCTTACACTATGACAAGTTTTGGCTACTACTTATTAACTATCTCTACATCAAAACAAGCTGAGGCATAATGTTGCTATTGGCAGAGACAGAATCCAACTGCCATGTTTGTTGAGGCAGAAGAGGATGGTACTAGACTTGAAAAAAATTGTAATTTTTGCCCCTAATAATATAAAGAATTGGGCAAGTAATTGATGGGCTATGTATTTGAGTCTTAAGTCCATAGTGATATCAGCAGAGTAATACCGTGAAATTACTAAATTAATATATGCTCAGCATGTAGAGAATTCAACAACTCATTTATAATTTCATGTGTAGAAATCATATAATATTTTTAAAAGCTTTGCAGAGGATAGTACTGCAACAATACAAACTTTTCCTCTCCTAAACACTAAGCACCCAAACCAATCCATATTGGTTAAAATTACCTAATAGAATTTAAAACTTACAGCAGAAGGATGAGTATAGTTTATTTGGTTCTCAAATGTTACTTGCCTACAATTCTTCCTTAAACTTAACTTCAATGACATTCATTTCTACTCAACTTAAGCTGTTTAGCAATTTGACCACAAATTTTCATCATTCTTTGGACCTACCTTACCTCTAAAATCTTGAACTCTGAAATTCTTTAAATTTCTTGTCTATTTTCTAGCGCTTGCTGAAATGGATCTTCGTTCGGCCTTATTGCAACCTCTGGGACCTTTATCCCTCTCACTTTAAAAAAAATAAATTTGATAAAATACGTACACATGGGCTAGCCCTGTGGCGCAGTGGTTAAGTTTGCACGTTCTACTTTGGCGGCCCGGGGTTCGCCGGTTCGGATCCCGGGTGCTGGCATGGCACGGCTTGGCAAGCCATGCTGTGGCAGGCATCCCACATAGAAAGTAGAGGAAGATGGGCACGGATGTTAGCTCAGGCCAGTCTTCCTCAGCAAAAAGAGGAGGATTGGTATCAGTGAGCTCAGGGCTAATCTTCCTCAAAAAAAAACAAAAACAAAAAGATACACATAACATAAAATCTACCATCTTAACAATTTTAAGTGTACATTTCAGTGATATTAAATACATTCATAATGTTGCAACCATCACCACCATCCATCCCCATAATTCACCTTGTAAAACTGAAACTCTATACCCATTAAACTATAACCCTCCTCGATTCCCCCACCTCAGCCCCTAGCAAACCACGATTCAACTTTTTGTCTCTCTGATTTTGACTACTCTAAGTACCTCATATAAGTGGAATCATAGGCATTTGTCCTTTTGTGACAGGCTTATATTTCACTTAGCCTAATGTCCATAGGGTTCATTCGTGTTGCAGCATGTGTCAGAATTTCTTTCCTTTCTAAGGCTGAAAAATATTCTATTGTATGTATATACCACACTTTGCTTATCCGTTCATCCATCAGTGGACACTTGGGTTACTTCCATATTTTAGCTACTATGAATAATGATGCTATGAACATGAGCGTACAAACGTCTCTTCAAGATTTTGCTTTCAATTCTTTTGTATATACACCCAGAAGTGGAACTGCTGGATCATATGGTAATTCTATTTTTAATTTTTTGAGGAACCACCATAATGTTTTCCACAGCAGCTGTACCATTTTATATTCCTACCAACAGTGCACAAGGGTTCCAGTTTCTCCATATCCTTGCCAACATTTTCTGTTTTTCATTTTTTTGATAGTAGCCATCCTAGTGTTTGTGAAGTGGTATCTCTTTGTAGATTTAATTTGCATTTCCGTAATGATTAGCGATGTTGAGCGTCTTTTCATGTGCTTGTTGTCCATTTGAATATCTTCTTTGGAGAAACGTCTAGGTCTTTTGAACATTTTAAAAATGAGTTGTTTTTTTGTTGTTGAGTTTTAGGAGTTCTCTATATATTCTGGATATTAATCCCTTATCAGATACATGATTTGTAAATATTTTCTCCCATTCTGTGTGTTGCCTTTTTACTATGTTGATAGCATCTTTTATGGCACAAAATTTTTAAATTTTCATGATGTCCAATTTGTCTATTTTTTCTTTTGTTGCTTGTGCCTTTTGTGTCATATGCAAGAAACCATTGCCAAATCCAATGTCCTACAGCTTTTGCCCCATTTTCTTCTAAGAGCTTTGTAGTTTTAGATCTTACATTTAAGTCTTTGATCCATTCTGAGTTAATTTTTGCATATGGTGTTAGATAAGGGTCTAACTTCATTCTTTTGCATGTGGATATCCAGTTTCCCCAGCACCATTTACTGAAAAGATTGTCCTTCCCCATTGAATGGTCTTGGCACTGTCAAAAATTACTTGACCATATATGTGAGGGTTTATTTATGGGCTTTCTAGTTTATTCCATTGGTCTATTATGTCTATCTTTATGCCAGTACCACACTGTTTTGATTACTGTAGCTTTGTAGTAAGTTTTGAAATCAGGAAGTTCATACAGCATTTTTTTATTTTCTCCACAGCTTCCTTTAGTTCTTTGATCATGGTTAAAATGGTTGTTTCAAAGTTTTAATTTAGTAGATGTGCCATCAGCTCTTTTTCAGGGACAGATTTTTTTTTTTTCCTTTGAATGAACTATACTCTCGTTTCTTTGAATGCTTTGTGATATTTTGTTGAGAACTGGACATTTGGATCTAATAATGTGGTATCTCTGGAAATCAGATTCTCCTCCTTCCTCAAGGTTTGCTGGTTTTTTTGTTTGTTTGTTTGTTTTTTAATTGTTGTAGGCCATCTCTATGCCAAGGATCAGCGGGACATGTAAACTTAAGGTCTTCTCAGGTCTTTTCTGAGCCTGCACCTTTCCGTGGGCCTGAGTGGCCCGAGTCTAATTTTCTCTGTGTATGCAGTTGCTTTTGAATGTCCTGGTGTGTAATGTCTGGCTCCCAAAAGAGGAAAAACAGAAAAATGAAGGGGGGAAAAATGGGTGCAAGCTCTTTAAATTCCCTGGAAGTCACTTCAGCTGGAGATGGGCTTGCAACAATGAGGGGAGGTGCAACAACAATGGCTGCCCTCCTCTTCATCTACACCTTTGTAATCAGAAGCAGCAATCAGCGATCAGAGCTCAGATCCCCAATATTTGGAGGACACTGTTCTTTTTGCCCACCCTGGCTCTTGCAAGCTGTGTGCAAGCTGTTCCAGGAACACCTGCACAGCTGTCTGCCCCGGAACTAGGGCTGCAGGATGGTAGCTGCTACTCTACTAAGAGCTAAAATTGACTGAAATTAGCCTTCAATAGACTCCAGAGTTCCAAAATAGTTACATTAGACAGATCCTGACAGTGCAATTGTTGTCTAGGTGGGAAGAGGGATTCCTGGTGCTTCCTACTCTGCCATCTTCCCAGAATCCTCTTGACCTCACCCCCAGCCTTATTAGAATTTGTCACCCCTATTTCGGCTTTACTTGTTCCTTACCCAGTTTGAAGCTCATAGGTCAGTCTGTTGAACAATGTACTTACCCACTGTCTGATTAGAGTCCCCTTGACCTCTGTCATCTCTTGCCTGATAACCCTCACTACTCTTTACATCAGTTTATGTTAACAATCTTTCCAACACTGCTGGAGTCACAAAACTAGGTCAATGAGGCTGGCTACAAATTCATGTTATCTCCCTGAAGGGGGGTCCTTACTGCTGCTCTGCACTTCTTTTATTCACATCTACTCCATACCATACGCCATACTTTTCATCTCATTTCAAGCCCATAAGTCTCTCTGTAAGATTATGCTTCAATCTTGTATTTAAAATTCTGTAACAAAACAACATAATCATTTCCCTGAAATCAGCTTTTTGTCATCCCTAACATAATCATACTAAAAATCAAAGCATGGGCTTTGGAATCGAGGAAGATCTGAATCTGGATCCTGACTTTGCCACTTAACGACTATGTGATTTGGGGGAATGGTTTAACTCCTCGAGTCTACTTTTCTCTGCATCTTGGAAACTAATCCCAATTTTGCCGGGTTGTCATGCTGGTTAAATGACAGTATATATAATGTCCCCAAGACAGGGAATGGCACTTACTTAATGCACACACCCTCTCCTCCCCAACCTCATTCCCAAGATGTAGACATTAAATCCTACTGATACCACTTTTCTAGACTCTTTAAAAATACTCATTGCCATCATCCTAGACTGGGTCCTCATTACCTCTCAGCAAATCTACTATAGCAACCACTGATCATTACTAGCTCTGGTCCATCCTACGCACTTACATTAACCTTTCTAAAACATAGCTCTAAACCTTGGATGGCTGGTTGTGGTCACAAGTAAAACCCACACTCTTACATTTGCTAGAATACATACTTTGCCCCAGGTTACCTTGCGGCCTTATCTCACGTTACTTCCCTCCTATACCCAGGCAGTTCTTTGCTTCTCAAGTATCTTTCCTCATGCAATTCACTAACCAAGATAGTACTCCCTTCCAAGTAAAATAGCCTGTGATTATACTCGGAAGTTATACTGATTTTCTAAAGAATTTTTTTGCTCAGGAACTTGGAGGCCAGGCAGCCACAGTGCAGATATTTCCTTTTCATTCTCACGGATTTGTTCAGCTGCAGGCATGTCTTGAAAGAAACCTGTTTCAGAGTCAATGTTTCATGCCTCTTCAACAACCATACCAGCACTAAGAATAGGACGTTTTTACCCTAAATTGATTTTATTTAAAACGAACTTGGAACAGAGGTCTAATCTAAATATTTCCCTAGGATTTTAAAAATTTGCTATGATTTTATACTATGTACTTTGAGTTAATAGTACTTCTTTTTAAATTGTAGTAAAATAATCACCTCCCCTACCTCTGACCCCCATTTAACAAGCTTCAATTCCTAAAAAGCTGACGTGATTTATTTTTAGATCCAGCTGTGGAACACCAGCCAAGTTAGTCTTGGAAGGTGATTCTGTTTCTTACTATTGTAATTCATGTTATCCCTTAAAAACACAAAACGATCTTGAGCAATTAACTATCTTGGTTTAATTAATCATATTTCATAGAACTCAAAACACTCAAATATTTCACCTTTATATGAATAAACAAAAGCCCTATAATTTACAATGTGCAGAACACTATATAAAAGAATGTCCATAAAAATTACATTAGAATCTTTTTCATCAGTGAGGCAACTGCTGTAGTTTCCTCTGACTTGTACAGCAACTGCCCGAATGCATGTTCTTCTTTGTGATGATCTAAATTTAGGTAGGTACAAATCACAGCAAAAATTAAAGTTTTCATCTTTAATGAAATGACTTTGGAAATAACGTACATTTCCATGACACCAGTACTACAGTTTTCGGAGTCACAGTAAGATACACAGAATTACATCCGTAATTAATATGAATGCCAACATTTCTGCAGTAATTTCTGTTACATGGCAAACAAAATCAAGAAAGCAACCATCAAACAAAAGAGACCCATAGCTTCAGACAAGGCAAATCCCAGGATGGCATAGGAGAACAGCTGCTGCTTCAGTGAAGGGTTTCTAAAAGAGATACAACACATATAATCGTTACTTTGCAATATTATTTGAATTTAACATGTTTGGTTAATGTTAAAGAATCAGATTACTAGTGTGAGGGTCTTTGTAAACTGAAAGTTCTGGAAGAGTATTTGCCTAGATCTCTGTTGGTTTTGCCTTTGACATTCTCTTCTCCTCAATCCTAATCATATGGAGAAAAGGGAGGGAGCTGTCTCTGCATATCAGTATAAACAGTCTTTATCCATTTTGAGGGCTTCTGACATTCTCCTCATCCTTGTGAATGTTCTGTACTTTCTAAGATCTGATAGTTTAGAAATAAGGTCTTGAATAATAAATGGAAATTGATACTTTTGAAGAATGTATTCTGTTAATTATATTCCCAATATAGTTTAATAGTTAAGAGTGCAGACTGAAGTCAAACTGAGTTAAAATTTGTTTTCTTACACTTACTAGCTATGACCTTGGGCAAGCAGTGTGACTTGTGTCTCGAGTCTTTCATGGGTAAACTGGATGTTATCTCCAAGGAGTGCTGAGGAGTAAGTGAGATAATGCATGCAAAGCCCTCAAAATATAATGCAAGACACACGGGAGGTACTTAATACAAAGTAGCTATTATTATTTCACTAGTTTTCTAAGTTTCCAACTCTTCCAAGCGTGCTTATTGGGCAATAGAAATTACCTGGCATAACCAATGATAAGGCTGCCAAAGACTGTTCCAATACCAGCACCAGAACCAGCCACTCCTACTGTTGCAGCACCTGCACCAATAAATTTGGCAGCAGTATCGATGTCTCTGCTGATTGCACTGGTCTGAAACTCCCTTTGGATTAGCTGAGACATGCCATTCTGGGCCCCATTAAATACCGTAGAGCCCTAGAGAAGAGGAAATAAAGGCAAAGGTCAAATCAGTAGTCACAGTTAGCTATTTTAATTACCATGCTGTCAAAATGATACCTACTTCTCTACTTTGTGGCTGAGTTTGAATAGGAGGTGGTGTGGCACAACAGAAAAATCAAGAATAATTCCAATCTTGTAGAATAGGAATAACAATATCTCCACCCTATAAGGTTGTTGAAAATTAAGAAACAGTGTATGTGCATATGCTTTTTAATTAGAGCAGAGCTTTCAACAACTGTTGCTATTATAATCTTAAATATTGGCAACCCCAAACCATATACTTTATATACACACTGACCATATTTCTTAGGCAACTCAGGTGAATAAGTTTTAGATACAGAAGTATCCTTCATTAGCTCATCCTCTTCATGTTTTTTGGATTAAAGGGTGGAAAGGATTGACCTCAAACCATTCATTAATTTTTTCCCCTTCACTTTAATCAAAACATAAGACTGGGTAGTATTACTTAATTTTTTTTATTACTACTATTACCTCTCCACTCCTAGCCTCTGGTCGAGATAATACTGATGCAGAAATTGGTCTGTATGCAACTCTGGATCCAGCTCGGATCTATTAATGAAAAAAAGATTTCATGTATTAAGAATACAGATAAGACTTCAATGACCCTTCTTGCACCATGAATTCTAAAAAAGCAAACAGCAAAAATGAATCTGAAAGTTCACGACTTTTCTGCATTTTACTCTTATCTTGGCTACTTCGACATTTTCAATATATGAAGCAATTTTAATAGTTTAAAATTGCTAATGAAATTTTAAAATTTGCCTCATAATCTACTTGTAGTGCTCTGAACAAAAGTTCTAAGAACAATTAGTTTAAAAGAATAAATACTGCTTTTAAAATTTCAATTATGGTGCCACAATTCAGATCAGAAAAACGGTAAAGACTCCACATTCTTTGGTAAGTTTAAGTGGACCAACAAGTAAGTACCAGGAGTGTCACTATACATGTCTCTCATTTAAAATAGTCCATCAGTTAATATGAGCCGCCAACATTTTCAAGAGATTGCTATTTATCCATTAATCATAAAACTAAAAAGCAGTTTAAGCAATCCTGCATCAGTGCGAGAATAATCGGTGAAATACTCTGACCATAAGGACATATTCCAGTCCAGCTTCTCTGCCCTTGAGTGTCCACTGAACTAAGGTCACAGAAAATCCCTTCAGAACCAAGACCTGATTCTCTAAGACAAATCCCCCGGATCTTCACTTGATCTAAAGCCTCCAAAACGGTTATGGAAACGACCAGAGGCAGGAAGACGACTTTCGGCTGCTCCACCACCTTCCTCCGCCCACACGGGGTAAGGCAAAGTCCCTCCCTCCGCAGCAGCAAGTTTGACCTAGAGATAGGCAGCGGAGAGCGCTGCTGCGGTGAACTAGGCCTCGGCGGCCCCCGACATCCTTCACAGCACCCCAACCTTCGCGTGCATCCCAACCCAACAGCAGGACCGCGGACATGCGCGAGCGGGCCACTCCGGGACCAGAGGCAAGGAGGTTTGACCTACGCCGAGTGGGGCCTGACAGCTAGGCCTCGGCTACTCTCCACCGCCCTTATGGAGGGAGGAGTGGAGTGCGATGCCCCAGGATTAAGAAGAAAGGAAGACAAGGATCCAGGTTCAGGAGCGAGGGGAGAGCTGTCCGAGAGGGCGGCGGGCCCCGCCCGGAGACGCCCCATTCAACAACGTGGACGCTCCAGGCCCCAGGGTACGGCCCACAGTCCCCCGGCCCAGCCCGGGCTACGCACCAGAGCTGGGGTGCAGGCGAGCTTGGCGCAGGCGAACATCTTACACGCTGGGGGGCGGCGCGGCTAGAGGACTAAGTGACAGTCGACGTGGGCTCCTCTCCCGCTTCCTCTCTGCGGAGGCAAAGAGGCTTAAGGTCAAGCGCCCTCCCAGGGCCTGCCCTTGCCACCCAGGTCCCGCCGGCTCCCAGGCACGCCGTCAGCTTGGGCCCCGCGCCCAGTGAGGCGCCCGTAGAATGAATGGGTCCCCGCGGGACGCTGCTCCGCCCGGGCCAGGCCCGCTCCCGAGTCCTCCGCTTACCTTCCCGCGAGGCGGCAGCGGCGGCACCGGCGGCGGCAGAGGTCGAAGGAGTGGGGCTGGGCGCGCAGGCGCAGTCGGCTCTTATCCGCGCCGCGGCGCCCGGATGGAGAAGGCGGGGAAACGGGTGCAGGAGGGAAAACGTTCAAGGTCACTTTGTAACAACTTTATTGGTAACCAGTTGGGAAGGACAAGAACACCCACCCGGTGATGGGCTGGCGGGCAGGGGTGGTAAAGGAGGGACAAAACGAAGAAATTGAAGACTAGCCCCGGCAAAGAGAACTGAACAGGTTGTTTCGTCTTTGATCTGAGCTGGCCGGAGGATAGTGCGACTTGCAGTTGACACCTTCTTGTGCGATCTGGCCCTTTTATCAGTTGCTACTTCTCTTTAGTAGGGGAGCTCCCTTCCTAGTCATTCTCTTCTGTGAAATAGGACTCGGGTGGGGTGGAGGGGGAGAGGGGGGAGTCGAGGAAGGGAACAGAGGGCGTGGTGTTCATTGACTACTTGACAGAAGAAATTAGGGTTCCCAGCGAACTGAATACATTTATTTAAAGAAATCTGGAAAAGGATTCCAGAAGTATGGCTAATCCTATGTGTGAAAGAGAGCCTGACCTAGAAGTACTGGGACAAAGGAATGAGCAAATGAATAGATCTAAGAGTTTTGTGACTTTGGGCACAAAGTTGCCTCTTGGTAAAGTGAGGGAGGTCAGTTTTTCTTCTAGCTCTATGACTGGAAGAATTAAGGGATTGTAACTTACAGTATTTCATGTAGGGCCTGGGACTAAAGAAAGTCTGAATATTTTTAAAACCCATCCAATTTTAACACCTGTTCTTGGTAACTTTGGACAAATCATTTTCTCCAGATGAATACAAAAATGTCTCAGAAAGATGACTCTTAGTTATCTTCTGGTAAATCCTTGAATCTTGTAAATTTGACTTACTAGTTCTAACAAATGGCTAGTGGAACTGACACAAGTCAACATAAAAGATTAAACATCTAGTCTGCCCAGCTGAAGGGATGGCTGGGGACTGAAATCCAGCCCACTCAGCCTAGAGCCCTGGCATGGGACAACATCGACCCAGAGGATCACCCTTTTTCTAGTTAGCACAAAGGTACAGTACCATCTAGCAGCCACCCTGGGGAGAAGCCCTCAGAACTAAAACTTGAAGAATCAATAAGAATTTGTCACTGATCCAACTTCGAATGCAAATGGTTCAAAATCACATGAAAGCTAATAATTTTAGGCTTAGTCTTTAGCTTGTAAAATAGATAATTCACATGTATAGTTCAAAGAGAGATTATTAGTGTATTTTTCTCAAGTACTCAGTTCTTACCTGAAGTATGTGGTGTCCTGTGATGTCAAAAGTAGAGTAAACAATAGTTTAGATCAGTCTTATGATCTGTCATCTCTAAGCTGGAGACCCAGGAAAGCTGGTGGTGTATTTCAGTTGCATTTCAAAGGCCTGAGAACCAGGGAGGCCAGTGGTGCAATTCCCAGTCTGAGGGCCAGAGAAGGTGAGATGAGATGTCCTAGCTCTATGGTGAGACCGGAAAAAAGGGATGAATTTTTTCTTCCTTTGCCTTTTGTTCTATTCAGGCTCTCAATGGATTGCATGATGCCCACCCACACTGGGGAGGGCAATCTATTTTACTGAGTCCACTGATTCATATGCTAATCTCATCCAAAAACACCTTCACAGACACACCCAGAAATAATGTTTAATCTAGGCACCCCCATGGCCAGTCAAGTTGACACATAAAATTAACCATCATATGCCCTATACTTTAATAATAGATCCTTTTAAGTGAAAAATTGTTCTAAATGGATTTGTGTATGGAGATGGTTTAAGGGAAATTCCTATCTCTTCAGCCATAAATTAGTAACAGTAACTGTTGAGGAGGAGGGGGTGGAGGCAGGAGACAAGCCAGGATCCCTAACAAGGTCACTTCCATGGTGCACAGGGGCTAGTTGCCTATGGCAGGGAGAGGAGCAGTCTGAGTTCAGGCCCTGCACTGTCAACATGTCAGTAAGCAGGTGAACTGGCCTAGAAGAGGAGAGATTAGGTTCTTTGTGAGTTCTACCAGTTAGTGTTTACATATTTATGAAAAATATTAGATGTTCAAAGAACAGATGTTCTGTCTTTGAGAATGGTGTGTGTGTGTGTGTGTGTGTGTGTGTGTGTGTGTAACAGAGAAAGAAACAGAGAAAGACAGAGAGACAGCGGCAGACAGAGAGAAAGAGACAGAGAAAGACCTGTATATATATATATAGAGAGAGAGAGAGAGAGAGGGAGGGAAAGGATCCAATAATTATTTGCTGGAGGAAGAATGCCTAAAGAACAAGAAAGCATATCCACCTTATTCAGGCTGGAGGCTAGAAACTGGACTTAGGGTTCTAAAGCACAGCCTAGACTGTTCTGTTGAGGGCTTGACCATGGCCACGTCTCCAAGGTGGCCTCTGGTTAGATTTGCTCAGATTTTGCATCCAAAGACACTGATAGATGGAGGGGAGTGGGTCTTGAGTGACAACAACTCATGTTGATAGGTGGTGGATATTTATTCTGAGGAAGTTTGAAGAAAAAAAGGCACCTTCTGAGAGGTGTAATGTGAGATCATAAAGATGAATAGGGGACTTCTTGCGAGGTATTTACTCCTGTCTGTGTTTTATGTCAGACTGGAGACAGTCATGTTAAGTTAGGAGACATCATAGGTATCTGATAAGCCTGGATGATTATGGCAGGGGGAAGAAAGGAATGGGGCAGTCAAGAGAAATGTGAGAAATCCTTTTCAAGTATAGCTGTGACAATCCCTGCTGTCCTGTATGCCCCTTTACAAGGTGACTTAGCCACTCATCTCATCAAGCAGTAGCATCTGCTTCCCTTCCCCTTAAATCTGGGCCGACCCTGTGACTTGCTTTAACCAAGAGAATCCATTGGAAGTGACACTGTGTGACTTCTGGGCTAGGCCTTAAGAGGTCTCATGGCTCTCATTCTCTACTTTTTGGAAATCAGCCACCATATCAAGGAAGAGTTAGACTACTGAATGATAAGAAACCACGTGGACAGAAAAAAGCCTCATGAAAAGGGATAGATTCAACTGACCCATTAGTTTTTTCCTTTTCCCTGCCTGGAATATGGACCCAGTGTCTGGAGATAAAGAAGCAGTCTTACACCATGGGTACAGAAGCCACACATTAAGGATGGAGAAGCTGGAATCTAAAAGGAGCCTGAGTTCTTAACTTTTTTTTGAGTAGCTACAGCAGCTCTTAACTGCCTATTTATGGGTTTCATATTATATAAGAAAATAAATTTCTATTTGGTTAAGCCACTGAGGTCAGTTTCCTGTTATATGCATCTGGACACAACACAAACTGATACATAATTTTGTATATCTACACCTCTGAAGCTTTTTGGTCTTTGGGCTGTGATTGCAACAGAAATGGCCTTTCTCTCACAGAATTTACATAAATTTACATCTATCTTTTTTTTCTTATTCTGCGGTATATCTGCTAAGGGACTAACCAGGAGGCAGAAATCGTGTCAGTAATTTAAACAGGGAAAATTTAATATAAAGATTTTTAACCAGTAAAAGGTGTCTAACAAAAAGAAGAGTGGAGTGGACTCTAAGGGATACAGAAGTAGCCACTGTAGGAATAGCTACTCCCCTTGGCTGAGGAAGAATTAACAGCAAGGAAGAACTTAGAAATTTAGAGGAGAGGGCGTGGCTGCCACAGGAACCTACAGTCCACCTGTGGTGAAGAAACTTGCTGGAGGCACAGGCCGCAAGTGAACCATGAGGACTGCTGAGGTGAACACCACCAGGCTTCTCCTGCGAACCAATCCACTAGCTCTGTGTGGAAACAGTACACCAGAAGAAGGGAAAATCGTTTCCTCCTGCTCTGGTCTCACACTGTCTTTCCATTGCCCTCCATTGGCAAAGCCTAACATTTTGCCAGTTGTCATGCAGAAATACCTACAGGGTCCAGCTCTAGAATAGTTATACAAGGCAAAGAAGGATGGATTTCTAGCTGAGAAGTCCTAAGTCAATAACTGGCACCGATGGTAAGATGCTCGAGGGCAGTTATTAGGTCTAATTCATATTTATGTCTTCCATAGCGCCTAACATAAAGTGTTAAACATAGTAGTTGCTCAATGAGTTTTGCTCAATAATAAATATGGGGCTTAGTATGTACAAAGTAATTTGCAATAGCTTTATTCTTCTCTCTTAACTAAGATTTTAGTCTCTGAACAAATAAGAATGACCTCTAGAATGTCTTTTTCTTTCTAGTATTGCAAAATTCAAACTTAGAGAACTCAAGGAACATTTTTTGATTTGTGGCAAGAGTTTGTTCAAACAAACATTTTTGTGTGCCTTTGAAGGGTTCTGTGTTTATACCTCATGTGCCTAAAGAATTCACTAAAAAACCGAAACATTAAGGCCTTTTATCGATTCCTTCTGTGATGTAATAGAATATTGGCAAAGCTAGGAAGATAAGCTGAAGCAGGTAGGCCCTAGGCTGAGTTGTGAAGTAGGCAATATCTGTCTGCATTTACCCTTTCACTTTTTTTTTCAATGCCTTTGGTCCATCCTCAGGCAACTTGCTCTCCCTGCAGCCACCTGGTATCTTCCTGGTGTCTGGCGACTATATAAGGCTCTCCATGGTAGCACCTACTGAATCTGTCTTGCTCCAGGCAGTGTCCACCTTCTGAACTCTTATCCATGTAAAATCTTAATCTCTTAGTGCTTGCTTCAGCAGCACCCATGCCAAAATTGTAATGATGCAAAGAAGATTAGTATGGTACCTATGTGAGGATGATACACAAATTCATCAAGTATTCCATATTTTTATAGTATACTACCGTTTATCTAAGAAGTAGGGGGAGAGATATGAATGGATCTAAGTGGATAGAATTACAAAAGTATTTCCTATATTTAAAAACTAGAAGGTTCGTAGATGGTTACCTATGGGGGAAGGAATAAGTTGGAGGGAACAAAAATAGAAGCCAGACTTCTTTGAATATATTTTGCTTTGTAGATTTGAATTTGGAACCATGCAAACCATTTATAAGGGTAAAATTTTTTAAACTCTCTAAAAATTGAAAGGAAACGAACAAATGAATTTAACTGTATCTAGTTGGTAGCATAATTTCATGGGGTAAATACAAATAGTCTCTATCAGTGGATAAAAGACGACTCCTTGATTGCTCTGCTTCATGTGCATTGGCCTCTTTGCTATTCTTCCAACATGCCAACCATATTCCACCTCATAGAGCTGCACTTTTTTGTTCCTTTAGCTTGGAATACCTTTCCCATGGATATACACTTGGCTATTCCTACACTTCATTCAAGTCTTTGCTCATGTCACCTCTTAAGAGAGGCCTTCCTGGATCTCTTACATATCTTTACATTTCTTCACAGCACTTATTGCTACCTGGCATTATTTATTGCTTGTTTGTTTGTCTCTTGTTTTAGGCGATAAGTCCATGAGGGCAGAGACTTTGTTTTATTCATTACTGTATCCATATAGTCTAGAACATACTTGGCCCATTAATAGGCCCTCGATAAATTTTTGAGCAATGAGGTTGGAGAAGGAAGAGAGAAACTTAACTTTTTCTTCACACACCTCTGTATTATTTGATATGTTAACATAAGCATGAGTAACTTAAAAATTTAAAAAACCAATATGTTAGGAAAGTTTTAACAATTCACAATAATTATAAAATTTACTAGATTATCCCTTCTGTGGTACTTGCATTAATTAAACCAAAGGGAAGCATTATTAAATGTTGAATTTCAGTTCTTGGTGATGGACTTAGATGTACTTCTAAGCAGTAGCCCTACCCAATACTTTTCAAATTATATGCAAAGTCTAATGTATCTGTGGCAAGGCTATCCCTGTTTTGAAGCATCGTGTGTGTGTGTGTGTCTGTGTGTGTATGTGTATACCTTCTTGTCTGTATATTGGTGGAGTTTCTTGTATGTGATAGGAAGATGTATGTCAATTTCAGCTATTTTTAAGATAATCAGTTGCAAGTAAGTCCTTATTCTGCTTCAAGAAATTATATCCATCCTTATTCAGTGGACCCAGATATTCAACTCATGGTTAAGAGATAAGGAATTTCACAACACTAACAAAATGTTTGAAAGGATTCTTGCTTATCAAATTTTCTGTTACTTTAGCCCCACTGAGGGCTTTAAGGGTCAAATTCCTAAGCCTAGAGCTTGTGATATACGAAGGTCTTACATCAATTTAAGGAATCATAGGGTTTCCATATGGTACAAGTGCACCATGCTGAGTAAAGCTTTATTTTCTTTCCGCATTTGGATCATCATGGCTCTATGGAGAAATAATATGGTTACACAGTATGAATTGCTCTTTCCTTAGCCACCTCCTACATCATTGATCTTAGTCAATTATTGCATTAGTTTGTTCAGATGAATAGTCCCAGACTTTTGCTTACCTGTCTCACCTTTCTAAGAATGTCTGATCAATGGACTTTGATACTGAGTTTCCTGTGTTGTGTCCCTAAGCCAGGGAACCTGTCTTAAAGTAGTGATAACTATGTAGTAATTTTAAGGGAAGTATGGTTTTCAGAGGCAAAACATCAAGGAGACACATTCTACAAAATTAGGTCTGTAAGTGGAAGACTTAAGGTTCGTTTAAGCCTGAAGGATTAGAGTGCTTGCTGAAATTGCCTCTCTTGATTTGAACTAAAGGAGAGCACAAGCAAAATATGCAAGTTTTAAATGTAAAAACTTTGTATTTGAACTTGAGGTAGAAAACACGGTCAGACGAACACTCACAATCAATAACTAGAGGAAAGCAAAGCACAGTTCGTAGTAGATGCTTCAATTTAGAGGGTCCCCGTCCCCTCGTTGTGATGAGAACATTCCAGTTTGGAAAGCTACACGTGGGAAAGCACTTGTTTCATCTGGTGATATTTTTGCGTGGTCTTGTGCAATCATAGAAGGCTGTCAATGATTTCGGGAGGCTGGGCATTTGTTCGTGGTAGGCACATGTTATTTAATTGCAGATTCTATCAGTTGTTCAAGGCTGTTCTTTGGTCAGATTCCATCTGCCTTTCTTGACCATTTAAGGGAGTCCTGTCAACTCGTTCTACCAAAAAAACTCCTTCCAGCACAGAAGCACAAGCAGATCCCCTGTAGGAGAATAGCCTTAAAGGACCAGGGAAACTTTTTAAAAGCCCCCTGTTCTATTGTATCTTTAAAAAAAACATGCAGTGTTTACATTAGATTCTTTGTAGAGATTTAGATAACTTAAAATGCTTTAAATTACCAATAAAATTGCTTAATTTTCCTATTTTCCTTCAGTAAAGCTGATGTACCAGGAGGTAGGTAATGTATTTCTATAGTTTTGTTCACTTCTTACCCCACCATTGCTTACTTCAAGAGTTCAGGGACCTCAGTTTTAGGGAGAAGGACTTCTTGTCAGACCTTCCTCTTTCTGGTCTGCTCATCCCATAGCCTCTGGCTAATAGAGGGTACATTAATATACAACAATATGGACAGCGGGTAGATAGTTCATCTTTCTGAAAACTTACTAGACTATGGCAAATTGTATACAAATCCTTTTCTTAAGATCTTAACAACCTTAATTTCTCAAGAGTTAACTTTAATCAAATGCTTTCCGCCGTCCCATTTCATCTTTTAAACTCTTGGCTGAAAACATTCCATTACTGTTTTTTACATTACATCCTTATATCTGATCAGCATCAGTTAACATCCTCAGATCACACAACATGCTGAGAGTTCTGGGGAATGAACTGGAAGGGAGGGACCAGGTACAAGGAGTTCAAGGTAAGCTCAGGGCCACAAGTGATAGCTTCTTCCCCATAGAAAGGCTGTGGCTTCTTCAGATAAGTTTTGGAAGGTACTTTTGTTAGGCAGAATAACAACCTTACTCAAAGATATCCATGTCCTAATCGCCAGATCTTGCGAATATGCTACCTTACACGGCAAAAGGGACTTTGTAGATGTGATTAAGTTAAGGATTTTGAGATGAAGAGATTATCCTGGATGATCTGGGTGGACACGATGTAATCACCGGGGTTCTTATAAGTGAAAGAGGGAGGCTGGAGGGTCAGAGTCAGAGAAGGAGATGTAATGATGAAAGCAGAGTCAGAGTGGTACAGCACAAGAAAGACTCTACTGGCCATTTCTAAGATATGGAAGAAGGACACCAGCCAAAGAATGCAGGCGGACTCCAGAATCTGGAAAGGCAAGGGAATGGATTCTCTCCTAGAGCTTCCAGAATGAATGCAGCCCTGTCAACACCTTGATTTTAGCTCAGTGAGACCCATTGCAGACATCTGTCCTCCAAAGCTGCAACGTAATAAATTTGTGTTGTTTTAAGCCACCCAGTTTGTGATAATTTGTTACAGCAGCAGTAGGAAACTAGCAAAGTAGTGAGACTCTTGTCTGATTCCAGGCATGGATAATTAGTCTGGAAGTATGAATCAGAGATGGCATGGGGACTTGATTTTGGAATTCAGGCAGCTAAGGTGCCCAGGGTTGTGTGGGATGGGTCGTTCATTATGCATCTTAGTTTAGTACAAGACCAGGGAGATGAGCAGCAGGGGTGTGCTCTGACAAATGATGGCATGATCTCCAAGAACATGGTAGTATACCAGCCAGCTGGCTAGGTGATAGGACCAGGCCCATCTTGGGCGCTAAAAAATTGGGAGAACAGGAAAAAACCCAGATACCTAGGGCCGACCACATGGCCGAGTGGTTAGAGTTCCCCGTGCTTCACTTTGGTGGGCCGGGTTCACAGGTTTGGATCCCGGGTGTGGACCTACTCCACTCATCAGCCATGCCGTGGAGGCATCCCATATATAAAGTAGAGGAAGATTGGCACAGATGTTAGCTCAGGGCTAATCTTCCTCAAGCAAAAAAAAAGAAGAGGATTGGCAACGTATGTTAGCTCAGGGTGAATCTTTCTCACACACATGTACACACAAACAAAACAGCCCAGGTACCCACAAAACCGTACAGAAGTGTATCAGAAGGGAAGACTGAGATCTCTGGGTATGCAGGTACAGGAAGCTGATATATAATAGTGCTGCTAAAATGCTCTTGAGCATAAAGTAATAGAATGTTTTCTGAACCTCACTGACTTCTAGAAGAAGAGCTAGAAATATCTTTCCAGATGGCCTCCAAGTTGCTCTTAGGGTAGAAAACCCTGTAGGAAGAGGGCAGCTAGAGGAGAGTCATCAATAATAGGGCATTGGCCAGAGAGGGAATAGAGTGAGGGCCAGGAAATGTGAAGCAGGGTCAGTTCAATGATAAGTCAGTTTCATTGGACGGTAAGAGTCATAGGCATCCGGAGTTGCACTTCTTGACTATTCAGGGGTCTTGTCCAGGTGGTACAATCTAGGGTGTAAATCTAGACACATTCCTTTCTTTTCTTCTCCCACTGAAACCACTCTGTTTAGGCCAATATCTTCTAGTATTAGTCTATCCTTATTTAGTCTACTTATCTTCTCTCTTCTCCTTCAGATTCACTTATCATTTGTTCATTCCTTCAACAAGCATTTTATTCATTTATTATATACAATTGTGAGACTGCTTTCAAAAGATATTTCTTTGGTGAAAACTTTAGAATAAAATGTATACTAATTGATATAAAATTAAAATCCCCTTTCTTTTTTTCTGTCCCCCTGCTGCTTTGCTGTTAAAATCTTCTGATCTAGCCAAAATGGTCCACTTTCCATCCTCCAAACAATCACTGCCTGAGAGCCTCTTTGTAATTCTGGCTGCTTTGCTCTGGCAAAGCTCACAGGGGCCTCTGAGTCTTCAGTTACCTCTTACATATATAAGCAAAACATATGCCACCCAAATACAGCTGAAGATTAAAAATGAAATAAATCAGGGGGTGGGCGGGTGGAAAGTTAAGAATTAGGACCGAGTCTTCTTAAATGTCTCTATTTGCTGTTGCTGCTGCCTGATTATCTGGACAAACAGCATTACCCTGGAGATCTGCTAATTCCTTCCCACACTACAGTTCTCCTGCCTTAGAGTTTTTATTTAATTTGGATTCTAGCCTGCCAGAATATTGACCCTTGGCTTACTTGTCGCATGCTTTGACATCAAACCAACTTTCTCTTAAAAACAAATGGGAAAAAAAACCCCCACCAAAATTATCTTTTAAAAATTATATAAGTAATGTATGAATATGGGCTTATAAATAATTTAAACAACATAAAATTATATAGAGCAAAAACTATAACTGTTGCGTATCCTCCTCCCCAATATTGTTTTCCTTGCCAGGAGTAATCACTGTGAACAGTGTAGTGTGTATCTTTCTACACTTTCACTATGAAAGTAATCTTTCTAGATTTTTCATTATGTTTTTATGTGAAAATGTATGAATATAGTGTTTAGTTTTCTTAAATAGAATTTATATCTTTTTTCAACAAATAGTGCTGGGAAAACTGGATGTATAATGCAAAATAGTTGGACCCTTTCCTTATACCATATGCAAAAATTAACCCAAAATCGATCAAAGACCTAAATGTAAGATTTAAATTTATAAAACTCTTAGGAGAAAACATAGGGGAAAATCTTCATGACATTGGATTTTGCAATGATATTTTGGATATGACAACAAAAGCACAGGCAGCAAAAGAAAAAACAGATAAATTGAACTTCTTCAAGATTAAAAACCTTGTGCATCAAAGGACACTATGAAGAGAAGGAAAAGACACCCCCGTGGAATGGGAGGAAATATTACAAATCATATATCTGATAAGGGATTAATATCCAGAATATATAAAGAACTCCTAAATGAAACAACAAAACCCCCGAACAACCCAATTCAAAAACGGACAAAGGAATCAAGTAGATGTTTCTCCAAAGATACACAAATGGCCAATAAGCACGTGAAAAGATGCACAACACCACTAGTCATTAGTGCAGTGCAAATCGAAACCACAGTAAGATGCCACTTCACACCCATTAGAATGGCTATTATAAAAAAAAAAAAAAGAACTGTTGGTGAGGATGTAGAGAAAGTGGAATTCTTGTGCTTGCTAATGGGAATGTACAATGGTGTAGCTGCTGTTGAAAACATTGTGATGGTTATTCAAAAAGTTAAATATAGAATTACTATATGATCTAGCAGCTCCACTTCTAGGTAACATACACAAAAGAACTGAAAACAGGGATTCAAACAGACAGTTGTAACACCAATGTTCACAGCAGCATTATTCACAGCAGCCACAAGGTGGAAGCAACACAAATGTCCATCAATAAATGAACAGATAAGCAAAATGTGGTATATACATACAATGGAATATTATTCAGCCTTAACAGGGAATGAAGTTCTAATACACGGATGAACCTTAAAAACATTATGCTAAGTGAAATAAGCCAGATGCAAGAGGATAAATATTGTGTGATTCTACTTATATGATGTGCTTAGAAAAGGCACATTCATAGAGACAGAAGGCAGAATAGAGGCTACCGGGGGCTGAGGGGAGGAGCAATGGGGACTTTAATAGAGTTTCTGTATGAGATGCTGAAAAAGTTCTGGAAATGGATACTGATGCTTGTTGCACAACATGTGAATGTACTTAATGTCACTGAACTTTACACTTAAAATGATTAAAGTGGAAATTTTGTATTGTATATATTTTACTGTAATAAAAGAATAAAAAATACCTTGATAATTCAACAAATAGGTATTAGTAACATTTCAATTTCAGTAAGCAGATAGCTACTTCAATCCTTTAAAAATAATGTTTAAAATTTTATAGTGGAAATTTCATATATTCAAAAGTGAAGGGAATAGTATATTAAATTCCCACCCATCACCCAGCTTCAACAGTTATCAACACATGGTAAGTCTTATTTCTTCTATTCTCTCTCGTTCACTTCTTTCCCCCCTGCCTCATGTTTTTTTGAAACAAATTCCAGAAGTCATAATATTTAAATTATGAATGTTTACGTATGAATCTCTATAAGGACTGTTTTCTGAGAAACATAACCACAATACCATTATCACACCTAAAATACTTTACAACGATTCCTTAATATTATCAAATATGCAGCCAGTGTTCAAATATCCCTGATTGTCTCATAATATTTTGTAACAGTTGGCTTGTTGAACTTGAGAATCTGTACAAGTTCTGCACATTGTTAGTTGCATGTCTTTTAAGTATCTTTTAACCTATAAATTCTCCCTCACTCTTCTTTCAGACTTAATAGCTGAAGAAACTCAATTGTTTTGTCATGTAGAGTTTTCCTGCATCCTGGATGTTGCCAATTTTATCCTCATAATGTCATTTAACATGTTCATCTGAACTCTGTATTTCCTATAAATTGGTAGACAGATCTAGAGGGTTGGTCAGCTTTTTTTTTCTTCTTCTTCTTAAAATCTCCTGTACAGGTGGTTTTGTGTATTTCCTGTGTGTACCATTTAGGAGGCACATAATGTCTGGTTGTCTTTTTTCTCATATTAAAGTTGATCAATGAGGTCAGCCTGATTCATCCATTATAAAGTTCCCTCTCAGCTTTTTACTTAATGATTTTAGTGGTCATTGATGATTATTTCTTAGATTTATTATTTCATTAGGATAGAAATATGGTGAAATTCCTCTTCTGTCATTTCTTCTTTATTTATTATCTAGAATTATTCTACAAAGAAGAACTTTCCCATGGCAACTGTTTTTTTGTTAACCTGTATTAGAGTTAGGACAGAAAAGGCAAGATAAATTGTTGATTCTTTCCATTTATTTACCAGTTTTCAGGATAATAAGTCATATGTAATTTCAAACCATCAGGAAATGAGTACAGAATGATTTATCTTTAAGTAGGTGATATATCTTTAAGTAAATTTGGATGATTTTCTGTCTTTGAAAGAAGCCTGGACTAGATAATCTCTAAGATCCCTTTGAGCTCTTTTTTTTTTTGGTGAGAAAGATTAGCCCTGAGCTAACATCCATGCCAATCTTCCTCCAGTTTGTATGTGGGACGCTGCCACAGCATGGCTTGATGAGCAGTGTATAGGTTTGTGCCCAGCATCTGAACCTATGAACCCTGGGCCACCAAAGCAGAGCATGTGCACCTAACCATTATGCCACTGGGCCAACCCCCCTTAGAGCTCTTATAGCTCATAATTTTTCTTGCTCATGAAAAACATTTATGTTTAATTCTCAGTTTCAAAAAGAATTAGTTAATAAATTCTGATGTTCTTTAGAGTAGACATTCCTTTAACATATAGCATGCTTTCTTTGCCAAATAATTTTCAATAGTTTTGTGGATTTGTCTCAAAGTACTGGATAGTTAGGTAATCTTTTTTTCAGGGACTGCTTCATTATCTTTTTAAATTTTTTAAGTATAAAAATTTTTAAGCCTATATTTTTAGACTTTAAATATTAAACAAAACACCTCACAAGAATAATTCAGAGAACTACTGTTTATCTTTTACCTTGATTCACCAGTTGTTACCATTTTCTACACTTTTTTCGTATTCTCTCTCTCTCGTTCTCTCTGTACACACACACACATATGTATGTATGTATGACACATAGACATCTGTCTTCTATCTATATATTATCTATACACATATGCACACAGACATATTATGCATATTTTTGTTTATTTTTTTCTAAACCATTTGAGAATAGGTTGCATGCATTCATGCCTCAATATTTCTATGTGTATTTCCTAAGAACAAGAAAATTCTCTCTATACAAATATTGAATCATTATGTTGTACACCTGAAACTAATATAATGTTATATGTCAATTATACTTCAGTAAAAAAGGATTCTCTTACATAATCACAGTACAGTTGTAAAATTCAGGAAATTTAACATTGATAAAATATTTTTATTCAGACTACAGTCTACATTGCAGCTTCGTCAGTTGTCCCAATAAGGTCCTCTATAAATTTTTTTCACTCTAATATAAGATCCAGTCCAAAATCACATATTGCATTTAGTTGTTGTGTCTCTTAGTCTATTATAATCTAGAACATTTCCTTGGTTCTTCTTTGTCTCTCATGACATTGACATTTTTGAGGCAAACAAGTCAACCTCATTCTTTGTCACTGCTAGAATCATATACATTACTCAGTTCTCGGTTGTAAGTAACAGAAATTGCCTATGGCTGAGTTAAGCAGAAACAGAATTTATTGAAAAGGTATTGAGTAGCTCCTAGAACTTCAATATATCTCAGTAAATGCATTTTATTTTGTGCATGTATCAAACAATATTGTTTTCAAACAAAAATGATAAATGATATTTATTAAGCATTTATATTCTGGGCACTATCCCTATTACATCACATATATTGTCTTATCCAAAACATAGCCCTATGAGGTAAATACTCTTCCAAATTCTCCTAAATCCCGTTTTAAAAATGAGACAATTGTGGATTAGGAAGGTTAAGTGAATTGCCCAAAGTTACACAACTAGTAAGGGGCTGAGAGTTCAAAGTCAAGTTTTGTCTGACACTAAAGTCTATCCTTTTTCTAGTCCACACTTCTATATGGCAGCATAACTTGAAAACTTTCCTGTAAGATATTTGCTAGAAAATAAATGATCTGTGATAACCTGAAACACTAAGTATTGTTTCAGTTGACATTATAGAATAAGAGACATATGCTGAAAAAATACACTCTTTCTTAGCTCTTTTTCATTTTGAAAAACACTTCACAGACATGACCTAATGCTGGAGGAGCTGGCCAGAAAATCCTCAGCATGCACATCAAAATGTACCCACTTGGGGGCACCCACAATGCAGCTTTTCTGCCTGTTCTGCCCAGAAGCTTCAAGCCCGGCAGAGCTGGAGTTGAGCCAGCTGAGTTCAGTCAGCTCTACAGGACTCAGCCAGCCAGATCTGATGTCTCAGGGAACAGCCTCCTGTATCTCCAAGTTTGGGAAATATCTTACTTAGTATGTTGCCCACACAATAAACCAATTTGTGCTATTTAAAACATTAATAATTACTGCATTTCCTACAGGCCAAATTATATTATTAGGATTTAATGACCAAGAACTAAAAATAATTTGCTGATTACAAGTGATATATTTGTCCAAAGGAGTTTTTGGATTAAATTAGGAACATCATAACCAGCATGGGTAAAAATGTGCCATAAAATCAAGCTATGCGTTTTGAATTGCCTTAGTCACCTGAGGCAAGCTCTCTGCTATGGGTGTATATATGTTGGTGGTCCCTAGAGCAAGGAAGTCTTCTCCAGGTACTGCTGCTGATGTAATCTCTAAGTCAGTCATTTGGTTTTCAGCTACATCAGATAGTAGAGATGCTCCTGAAATATACTGATGTCAAAGATGTCATTGACCCAGATGTAGTTGCTGTGGCTCTGTCTAGAAAGGGGTTATTATTCTAGAGCATAAGGAAAGAAGATATGGAAAATGAGGTTGTACTGGACGTAACTATCACAGTGTATTTTATACCTACCATCTCTGCTAAAGAGGCAGGTGAAGGTGGCCATGTATTGTACCACATAAATCCGCCTTTCATATGGCTGATTGCACTAGAGGGAGCCAAAATATAGACTGGAGAGCAGCTTATGGGGTGGACTGGCTTAAAAAGCTCTAGTTAAAGAAGGACAACCAGAGGCTGGCGCCATGGCCGAGTTTGCACACTCCGCTTTGGTGGCCCAGGGTTTCACTGGTTCGGATCCTGGGTGCAGACCCAGCACCGCTCATCAAGCCATGCTGAGGTGGCATCCCACATAGCACAACCAGAATGACCTACAACTAGAATGTACAACTATGTGCTGGGGGCTTTGGGGAGAAGAAGAAGAAGAAGAAAAAACAATTGGCAACAGAAGTTAGCTCAGGTGCCAATCTTTAAAAAAAAAAAAAAAAAGAGGGACAACCAGATCAATCATATGCTCACTCATGGGAACCTGATTTGGGAAACAGAATATGAGGTGGGTGACAGCAGGAACTGATATGAAAGGATGCATAGAGGGGGTATTATGTATATTACAGGCCAAGATGAAAGCTGGGTTGCAAGGAAGCTAAACTGTGAAGAAGGTGAGCAGTAATTCAGCAGAAGCTATGAGAGGGAAAAAAGATAGAGAAGAGGGTGCCAGTCTTCAGCAGAGAAGTAGCAAGAAGACATGAGAGAAGAAGCAGAGACAGGGAGAGGCTGAGATGTGTTAGTGAGGGAGCACTTGAGAGAAGAGTCACAGCTCTTGCTCCTGAGGGTCCTTGCATACAGTTGTAGCTTCTGTTCCAGTCTGGTCCCTGTTCATTGATTGCCACGTGCTCCTGGCTCCATCCTGAGTCTTACAATAAACAGCCATTACTTGTAGAAACTTGAGTGAATATCTGTTCCCCTCCAACCAAAGTAACTAATTAGAATTGGAGTAATATGAGAGAATAATATTACTGCTTACTTTTTCCAGAGTCTTTTTGAAAAAATTGTGGTAAAATATAGCTAACATAAAATTTACCACTTTAACCATTTTTAAGTGTACAGTTCGGGGGCATTAAGTCATTCACATTCTTGTGCAACTATCACCAGTATCCATCTCAATTTTATCATCACCATTAGAACTTTATCATCATCTCAAACTCTGTACCCATTAAACTATAACTCCCCACATCCCCTCTCTGCAGTCCCTGGCAACCACTATGTCTCTGTGAATTTGTGCAGAGTCCTTTCTGAATGAATACTATTGGTATTAAGTGGTTAAGATATTATTTATACAGCAAACCTGTGAGTGACAAAGCCACTGCCTAGAGTTTTGTGGGAGCTGGAGTTATCCCAAATAGCCTGGAAAGTGTAGACTATTTATTGTGTGCAATCAACTGCAGAAGGAATACAAACCAGACAGGAAACCAAACCTGAATGGGAGGCCCCAAGGGAGTCTGAGATGTTGAGCTATGGGCTTTTGCCATGTTCTAGCAAAGGGGTTGCTGTGTTCAGAGGAACACTTTCTTGATGTGTGAAGTAATATGACCCTATCTGTGGGGAGGAAAGACTAAGATCTGGGAAGAAAGGAAGCCAAGGAAATTGTGGGTTAAGGTCTGCCATCTTTATACGGCTAGAATAGAATTATTATAGCAATTTGACTCCTGAAGCCAGTACTTTGGAAATATCTTTCTAAGAGGCTTCAAGGTGTCATAGAATATATAATTTGCCAGTGGTCATCCTGGACCCTCACCACTGAGGAGATAAGAGTAAACTTAGCTTTATGGGGCAAGGGTTTGGGGGAATGACCTGACCAGTGTCCAAGGAAGTTGGAACAGAAGTCCAAACACAAAATCCAAATTAAGGTATCAGATAAGGTGAGCTGGGATCCTGCAGCAAGATTCTCTGAGCAGTAGCTGTGCTGGTGATACTTACTCAGCAGGTGACATCATTTTGATTGAGATGAAAACAGGATACCAGACAGCATATGGGGATCAGGGACATGGTCCAGACCCTGGGAAAAATAGATTGACCAGGACTAAGTGGATTAATAGAGTCCCAGCCAAGAAACACATTCAAGGCAGGGCTAGACCATTGAATAAACCAGGACTGGTGTCAAAAGCCCACTCCTACCAATTGAATTTCTGTGATAGAGATTCACGTAGAAGGCTACTATTCCTCCCTTCCAGGTAAGACTGATGAAAAGAGAGAGAAGCACCACTTAAACATAGTCAGGTTTTGGTTCTCTTTAGCATGTTAGTGGGGTGAGACTGAGCCAGAAGGTTGAACATGTTAGCTGCCTACTTCCGGTCTTGAACATGCAAGAACAGACAGTGTGACAACCAGTGTCTTGCTGTAGAGTCTGGAGAAGTTCCATGGCCTTATTGACCAATCCTCTCTTTCAGACCATTCCAAGTAAGGCTAAGTGGGCACTGTCTTGAAAACATGTAACTTCCCTACTTCAGAGACCGTCAGCAAACTCTGGACATGGAACTATTGTGTTTGATCAGGGCATTCTTGCTGAAAGCTGACCTGGGAGGTGAAGTTGTGGCACTGACCACTGGAATTCCATGTTATTCAACATACTTTGCCCATCCCTTTATGTGTCACTCAGATCCTCCTTTAATGGATCTTATTAACCCAGCTGTTAGGAGTGTTGTCAGCAGACAGCCTTCAGCTGTCAGCCCCATCAGGAATTACTTAACCAAGGAGAATGGCCTTACCCAAAGACATACCCTTTCCAGGACAGCCTGTATCCAATGATTGATCGATGAGGAAAACAAAGACAATGACATCTCAGCCCGACCTGAGACAACTTTGAAGGGCCATTCTAGTTCCACTACTTCCCATGGAGTCAGCTGAGGCAGCTTGATTTCTCCCTCTGCCCAATTTTGTTTCTGTCCCTGCTGTGGTCAATGTTTGTGTCTTCCCAAAATTTATGTGTTGAAATCCTAACCTCCAAAGGTCATAGTATTAGTAGTTGGGGCTTTTGGGAGGTCATGAGGGTGGAGCCCTCATTAATAGGATTAATGCTTTTATGAGAGACCCTAGAGAGCTCCCTAGCCCCTTCTGCCATGTGATGACACAGCAGGAAGGTGCCAGCTATGAACCAGGAGGAAGGTCCTCACCAGAAAATGTGACCCTGCTGGTGCCTTGAGCTTGGACTTCCCACCTCCGGAACTGTGAGAAGTAAATTTCTTTTGTTTATAAGCTACCCAGTTGTTATTGCCCTTCCTTCCACAGGTGTTCATCTCAAGGGTATTCCTTTATAAATATCCTTGCCGTGGCCTCAGTTTATACTTTGGTGCTCATTCTTAGTTCTTGCTCTCAAGTCCCAGTTCTGGTGACCTGTCATGCCCCAGTCATCACACTGAAGCCTGGTCCTATTCTGACCTTGTTTTCAATGTGGGTGCTATTGCCATTTTGGTTTCCATTCATTTGAGGAAATTTAGCAACAGTGGCTAAATTCCAGTAGCATTGCTTAGCCGTGTACAGCCAGAAATGTTTCCAAACACCCCCTTGCTTGTTGTTCCACAAGCAGGTCAGTACGCCTTCCTAGGGCCCAGCAGCTTTGTCCTGAGCTCAGCCTGGAACCTCGTTGTCTGAGGGCAAAGCATGCCTCACCGTTTCCTTGGACTCTGCTGTGCCCAGTTCTGTTCATCTATTAGAATGGGTGAATGGCCATTCCTGCAGTAGGTCCATCTATCAGAACCAGGGGAGACTAAGACAAGGGAAATGAGGTTGAGGGCCTGCCATTGTGTAACATGTCCACACAATGTCATCATTAGATATAACCTCTGTTAATAAGAATAGAGACCACTTCATCACGGCTTGCTATGTGCTTCCATACATTAGTCCATTTAATTTTCGTAACAACTCTATGGGATAGGCACTATTATTTCTCCATTTTATAGGTTGGGAAATTGAGGTACACTGTTAAATTACTTGCCCAAGGTCACACAGCTGGTAGGTGACAGAACTGAGATTCCAGCACAGGAAGCTAAGTCCAGTTACTTCTCACCTCACATTGTTTCTTCTCAGTGTTAAGTTGAATCTCAATGGAGTCGATAGAAGTACAAAGGGCCATCATCATCATCTTACAATAGGTTAGTTGCTAAAAATTGAAGGGAAACCAAATATTTGTTTGTCATCTCATTTTCTATAGAATTATGTTAAGATTTCATCCATGAGCCTGAGTTTTCATCAATTCAGAGCTTCTCAACGTGAATTTGGTGTGTGTGAGATCCTGATCTCTTGCACTCAGGGTGGCCAGGGAGTCAGCAACCTCTCACATTCACTCGATTGGGACGTTCAAATATCATCATGTTTACATGTACCCTGATGAAATGGCGGTGAAAGAGCAGCAATGAACGGATATTTCAAATTTTCTTGCTCTTGCCTTCTTAGTCAAATACTTACATTAATACTAAATATGCTGGGTAAGTTTGAGGCTGAAAGCTGTTTTTCTTTTGCTTTTTATGATCTCGATTTAGACTGTTTGAAGTTAAATTTTCTGATATCAGATCTCTTCCTGGCTGGGAAGAAGGTGAAGTTTCAGTATTTGAGAGACAGAGAGGAGTGAGATACCACTAGATAGAGTTTCGGGATGTTACATTAGAAGATGTCAAGATGTCATTGAGATTAACAGAACACCCTGAAATCAGGAGCAAATAAACATGGCGCTCTGAGAGAGGGTGATCTTGAAGCTAAGTGACTCAGAGCACACAGGGCTTTGCCAAAAGCCACGGATTACATAAACTTTATCTTATCTAAGGGCTTAAAAAAGTGATTGACCAATCAAAGAATTATTGAAGCAAAGATCTATACAAATGTTCTTTCAGTAGAGACATCTGCATTTGTGAAGGTCTGAAGTATTTCTTCTCAAAGCTTGGGGGAGCTATTCTGAGTGGTTAGTGTTTCTCCAACTTTGCTGCACATTAGACTCACCTGGGAGATTTTAAAACTCTTGTGGCCCAGGCTGCACCCTATGCCAATTAAGTCAGAATCTCTGGGCCTGAGACATAGCCATCAGTATGAAAAAAAAATTTCTTACGTAATTCAAACACTTGAGAATGTGGCTTAGAGTAGTGTTTCTCAAACTTGAGCTGTATTAGAATCACCTGCAGGGCTTGTTAAAGCACAGATGGCTGCATCCCACCCCCAGAGTTTCTGATTCAATAGGTCTGGGGTGGGGCCTGAGAATTTTCATTTCTAGCATTCTCCCAAATAGCGCCAACACTGCTGGTCCACCAAACCACACTCTGAGAACTACTGGTTTGGAGAATTATTTACATATTCATTAATGCCATTTGAAGACGTGTAAGTCATAAATTTTTTGCTGGGTAGCTTAAGTAGATGCAACATCCTTGGAAAGGAATCTAACCACAGTTGTGAGATTACTACACACACTGGTTCTTTGGCAGGGTTACATTCATGCCCATCTGTTGGGCTGGCAGCATGCCCACGGAGAATGTGCTCTGCCAATTTCAGCAGGGCATAGGTGTGAACCAACCACGGTTGTGGAGGGGCAGCTTTCATCACGCAGCAAGCGCCATTTCTTAGGCCAGGTAATCCTGCTGTTTGCAAACAGCTCCAGTCTGAGGCCACATGCTTTCTTACATCTGTAGATGCTTGAGGACATGATTAAAAAATAAATAATCAACAAATGGTTGATTACATTTCTCCCTCAATCTGCCCTAGCATTGTAATTGGGCATGTAGAGAAACACTCTCTTCAGTGAGCTGGAACCATTCCTAAGGACTCTACCTATGGAATGCTTTAAAACTCTCTGCACTTACTCGCTTGTAGATGTCATTACTGGTTTTTTTTGCTTTCTTTATATTTATTTCTTTAAGTTTTTCTTTATTTAAATTTTAAAACATTTCTCTATATGTTGTTGCTTTATTTTAGTTTAGGCTTTCACTTTGTTTCTGAGCTAGGTATTTTTTTCCTTTTTATAACCAGTTTTCTGAAGTCTCTGATTTGACTTTTAAAATATGGAGAGTCCTATTATAAAGTTAGACTGGGAGTGGGAGAGTTTCTGCTACAGAATTCCAATTACGTTATAAATCAATTATATTGATTATGAATCAAAGTATATACATTATTTTATTTGTTCCACAATCAAACCTGGGCTACGAGATCTTGAAACATTTTTAGATTAAAACATTAGTTTTTAGATTAAAAGTTCTTTGAGCTATTTCAAACACATAAGTAAAAAGTAAAATAATAAAGAAAGAAATCCACTGATTTGTAAGAAACAAACCCATTGATTTACAAGACCTGCAAAATATTATTTTCTTTTAAGAAAGCATACTGATTATGCTGGGGTTATACAAGGGAATTTGGGGCTGGAAGAATGGATGGGCAAGGAAAAATGAAAAGAGACAGCTTTCTTCCTCTACTATGGTTGGATTTTATATTGTGCTAAATGGGCTTGAAAGAGGAGTCAGAGGTTTGAAGCATTATGTATCCCAAATTCCAGGGAAAGGAACCTCTAGCTGTAGGATCTAGAGCCCGACTGAATAATGAATTGTGACTATGGAAAATCACTTTTATCAATTGTCCCACTTGGTTGAATAAGGAAAGTCATAGTTAAAAGTGGATTTAGAAACGATAGAGAATCAGCTAACATTCCTTATTAGCCTCTAAAACCCTTGAAAGTGTCTAGAAGTCTCCTTCAGAATTTCCACAGAAGTCTGTATTGAACATCTCTCTAACTTCTGTACACAAGTACTTTCTCTTGAAGGCAAGTTTTCAAGTTAGATTAAGGAAAAAAATGTTTTATAATTAAATGTAATTTTCTTTATTAGTAATAATTATTTTTCAAGAAAAAGTGTTTATTCCTTTTTATTTTCAAGATTGGATTTGTGGCTGTACTCAAATAGGATTTGGGGAATGAGGCTATGACTCATCTAGCATATACATCATTCCTTAGAAAATGTGACGCAGGGGCCGGCCTGGTGGTGCAGTGGTTAAGTTCGCACACTATGTTTTGGTGGCCCAGGGTTCGCCGGCCAGATCCCGGACATAGACCTATGCACTGTTTATCAAGCCATGCTGTGGCAGGCATCCCACATATAAAGTAGAGGAAGATGGGCACAGATGTTAGCTCAGGGCCAATCTTCCTTAGTAAAAAGAGGAGGATTGGTATCAGATGTTAGCTCAGGGTTAATCTTCCTCAAAAAAAG